>NC_138319.1:31305000-31417500 GCF_965601325.2 Salmo salar | reverse complement strand
TGCCCCAGTTTACCTTAGCTGATGAAGCTCCCTCGTACACCTTCAGACTGGTCTCTAGTGCCTGCATATCCTGAACATCCCTGACCATCACAGAAACATCATATGCATATGCTGACACTGCTATACCTGTCACCACACCCATGCCTGTCCAGCACACTCCCTACAGTCTCCTGCGTAGCAGTCCCTAAAAAGGCTCAATGGCTAGTATATATATATATATATATATATATATATATATATATATATATATATATATATATATATAAAAAAACTGCCCCGATAGAGGGCATCCTTGTCTAATGCCCCGTCTCATCCAGACTGGCCTACTGAGCCCCCCTCCCACCTTGACCATACATGACGCCCCAGCATACAACATCTTCACACAGGTCAAAAAGCTCTTCCCAAACCCAAACACAGACATCACATTAAACAGATACTCATGGTCCACTCTATCAAAAGCCTTCTCTTGATCTAAAGAGACCAGCCCAAAGTTCACATTAGAACCTCTCGACAAGTCCAACATGTCCCTGATTAAGAACAAGTTGTCCGGGATTGAGCGTCCCGGTACACAATATGTTTGGTCCTTATGTACTATCGAGTCCAGATGGGACTTCAGTCTGTTAGAGAGGACCTTGACAAATATCTTGTAGTCCGCACAGAGAAATGCCACAGGCCTCCAGTTGTTAAGTTCACACAAGTCCCCTTTTTTGGGCAGGAGAGTCAGAGCCACCCGACGGCAGCTCATTTGCAACTCTCCTACCCCGACGCATTCATGTAACACGCAAAAGAAGTCCTGTCCAATTATTCCTCCGAATTTTTTATAAAACTCCACTGGGAGTCCATCGACCCCCGGTGCACGACCAGGGGACATCTGGGTTACGGCCTCTGCCAGTTCATGGGACAACAGAGGAATGTCCATTTCATCCCTCTGTGCCAGAGAAAGCTTAGGGAGTCCTGCGAACAAGACCTGAGCACACATAGGATCACACATTTCTGCCTTTTACAACTCAGTATAAAACTCTACAGTCCGCTCCCGCATCTCACCCACCACAGAGGTCACCCGCCCATCAGACAGCCGTAGACAATGCATACCCTTGGCTTCACTGCTCTGTCTTTCCAAACCAAAGAAGAAGGAGCTGGGAGCATCCATCCCCTTGAGCATGGAGAACCAAGCTCTTACAAGTGCTCCCTTTGCTTTACCCTGGAAAAAACTACCCAGGTTCTTACGCAATTCAGCTAAATTAGCCTGGAGGCCTACATTGCCTTGCCCCACCATCTCTACCTCCATCTCACTAATACAACGCTCTAGTTCCCCCAATATTCTCCTAGCCACTGAGAATGAAAAGGCTGTATACTGTTGACAGAAAAGCCGAATTTGGACTTTCCCGACATCCCACCATTGACTCAGAAACTCATACTCCTCTCTTCACTGCCCCCACCTTTCCCAAAAGGTCTGGAAACATGAGCAAAAAGTGGCATCTTGTAAGAGCTTCACATTAAACTTCCAATAGGATGCCTGCCGGGGCCCTGGTGAAATAGACAGCTGAGCTATGGTTATGTGGTGATCTGAAAACCCCACCGGGAGAATGATAGCACCCAACAGCCTATTGCTCCGATTCCTGGACATGTAAAACCGATCAAGTCGGGCTGCACTCACCCTAGCCCCAAAAACCTTCACCCATGTATACTGTCTTGTGTTGGGATGTTTAGTTCTCCAAACATCCACTAGGTCGAACTGATTAAGGATGTCCCTTAACACTCCCACTGACACTGAATGAGGCTCTTCCCCATTGCTATTGAGAAAGGCCGCCAAAGGCAGACCTGCCTCTCAAGAGAAGACAGGCTATGTGCCCACTGCCCACAAAATGAGGTGGAAACTGAGCTGCGCTTCTTAGCCTCCTGCAAAATGTATGACCATATTAGAGACACATATTCTCCTCAGATTACACAGACCCACAAAGAATTCGAAAACAAATCCAATTTTGATAAACTCCAATATCTATTGGATGAAATACCACAGTGTGCCATCACAGCAGCAAGATTTGTGACCTGTTGCCACAAGAACAGGGCAACCAGTGAAGAACAAACACCATTGTAAATACAACCTATATTTATGTTTATTTATTTTCCGTTTCGTACTTTATCTATTTGCACATCATTACAAAACTGTACAGTGCCTTGCGAAAGTATTCGGCCCCCTTGAACTTTTCGACCTTTTGCCACATTTCAGGCTTCAAACATAAAGATATAAAACTGTATTTTTTTGTGAAGAATCAACAACAAGTGGGACACAATCATGAAGGGGGACGAAATTTATTGAATATTTCAAACTTTTTTAACAAATAAAAAACTGAAAAATTGGCCGTGCAAAATTATTCAGCCCCCTTAAGTTAATACTTTGTAGCGCCACCTTTTGCTGAAATTTTTGCCCATTCCTCCTTGCAAAACAGCTCGAGCTCAGTGAGGTTGGATGGAGAGCGTTTGTGAACAGCAGTTTTCAGTTCTTTCCACAGATTCTCGATTGGATTCAGGTATGGACTTTGACTTGGCCATTCTAACACCTGGATATGTTTATTTGTGAACCATTCCATTGTAGATTTTGCTTTATGTTTTGGATCATTGTCTTGTTGGAAGACAAATCTCTGTCCCAGTCTCAGGTCTTTTGCAGACTCCATCAGGTTTTCTTCCAGAATGGTCCTGTATTTGACTCCATCCATCTTCCCATCAATTTTAACCATCTTCCCTGCCCCTGCTGAAGAAAAGCAGGCCCAAACCATGATGCTGCCACCACCATGTTTGACAGTGGGGATGGTGTGTTCAGGGTGATGAGCTGTGTTGCTTTTATGCCAAACATAACGTTTTGCATTGTTGCCAAAAAGTTCGATTTTGGTTTCATCTGACCAGAGCACCTTCTTCCACATGTTTGGTGTGTCTCCCAGGTGGCTAGTGGCAAACTTTAAATGACAGTTTTTATGGATATCTTTAAGAAATGGCTTTCTTCTTGCCACTCTTCCATAAAGGCCAGATTTGTGCAGTATACGACTGATTGTTGTCCTATGGACAGAGTCTCCCACCTCAGCTGTAGATCTCTGCAGTTCATCCAGAGTGATCATGGGCCTCTTGGCTGCATCACTGATCAGTCTTCTCCTTGTATGAGCTGAAAGTTTAGAGGGACGGCCGGGTCTTCGTAGATTTGCAGTGGTCTGATACTCCTTCCATTTCAATATTATCGCTTGCACAGTGCTCCTTGGGATGTTTAAAGCTTGGGAAATCTTTTTGTATCCAAATCCGGCTGTAAACTTCTCCACAACAGTATCTCGGACCTGCCTGGTGTGTTCCTTGTTCTTTATGATGCTCTCTGCGCTTTAAACGGACCTCTGAGACTATCTCAGAGCAGGTGCATTTATACGGAGACTTGATTACACACAGGTGGATTCTATTTATCATCATTAGTCATTTAGGTCAACATTGGATCATTCAGAGATCCTCACTGAACTTCTGGAGAGAGTTTGCTGCACTGAAAGTAAAGGGGCTGAATAATTTTGCACGCCCAATTTTTCAGTTTTTTATTTGTTAAAAAAGTTTGAAATATCCAATAAATTTCGTCCCACTTCATGATTGTGTCCCACTTGTTGTTGATTCTTCACAAAAAAAATACAGTTTTATATCTTTATGTTTGAAGCCTGAAATGTGGCAAAAGGTTGAAAAGTTCAAGGGGGCCGAATACTTTCGCAAGGCACTGTATATATACATAATATGATATTTGGAACTTTTGTGAGTGTAATGTGTACTGTTAATTTTGTATTGTTTATTTCACTTTAGTTTTTTTTATTATTATGTAAACATATGTTTCCCATGCCAATAAAGACCTTAAAATGAAATTGAATTTAGAGAGAGAGAGAGGGAGAGAGAGAGAGAGAGAGAGAGAGAGAGAGAGAGAGAGAGAGAGAGGGGTTTATCATGAGCACAAACCAGCCAATTGGAGTATAGAACATTGAAAAACAGTCTCCTCCCCTCAGGTGTCCCTGTGACAACCTAGGGGTAAAAAAATCTGTGTGTGTTTGAGCCAGACAAGGAGAGGGGGAATTCATTTGAATTCATATCTGCACCCAAAATGTGGAAGGAGATTTTCCACAGAGAAAAGAGAGAGAGAGATGAGTGGAGAGGGAGAGTGCATTTCCCCTCTACAAAATGAAACCCCATCCTGGCTGAATTGTGTGTGTGTACGTGCTTGTCTGCGTGTGTGTGTGTGTGTGTGTGTGTGTGTGTGTGTGTGTGTGTGTGTGTGTGTGTGTGTGTGTGTGTGTGTGTGTGTGTGTGTGTGTGTGTGTGTGTGTGTGTGTGGTGTGAGTGTGCGTGTGTGTGTGTGTGTGTGAAACTGAAAATGAAACCCCACATCCTGGCTGAATTGTGTGTGTGTACGTGCTTGTCTGCGTGTGTGTGTGTGTGTGTGTGTGTGTGTGTGTGTGTGTGTGTGTGTGTGTGTGTGTGTGTGTGTGTGTGTGTGTGTGTGTGTGTGTGTGTGTGTGTGTGTGTGTGTGTGTGTGTGTGGTGTGTGTGTGGAACAGGGCACAATAAATAAATCACGGTGGGCAGAAAGTTACTGTCTGACCCTTCTGTCTCCTTTTAGGTCTCTCTCTCTCTCACACACACACACACACACACACACACACACACACACACACACACACACACACACACACACACCACACACACACACACACACACACACACACACACACACACACACACACACACACACACACACATTCTTGTATGTCTGGCTCCTGCCCCTGATTTCCGGGGCGACCAGGGTTATTCTCCCTACCAGCTCTCACCGTCTCATGTTAGAATTAAACGTTCATCCATGTTTCTCAAATGTCAAATTTCTAAGTTGTTCCAAACATCAAATATCGAAGTGTGTAAGATTAAGTTTAGGTTTTAACTCTGAATCGTTAAGGTAAGGGTTAAGGTTTGGGATAGGCTTAAAACAAAAATATCAAAACAAACTTCCTATCGCTGGATTTGATCTAGCAACCTTTGGAATCAGCGGCAGATGCTTACGCCCATCCCTGCACCAAAACCTACATGAAGGTAACAGTACCATTTCCCATGTCCTCGGACATGGATGGACTTCGAATGCTGACTTGTATCAAAGGTGACCAGACTGTATTCTCCAACCATATTACCTTCTCCCTCGTCTCCAGAGTCGCAGTCACACACACTCACACACACCTAGACACACTCACACACACTCCTAGACACACTCACACACACTCCTAGACACACACTCCTAGACACACACTCCTAGACACACTCAAGCACACTCACACACACACACACTCCTAGACACACTCACACACACACTCCTAGACACACTCACACACACTCCTATACACACTCACACACAGACTGTCAGTCAGCAAGACCGGAGAGAGGACCGAAACGTACTGGTAAATATATATAAATATTTGCCAAAAGTTTTTTAGTATGTGTGTGTGAGTTTGCATTGGCATGCAATTCCATCTCTCTCTTTGACATTTAAGGTGACCTTGTGTTATAATGAGGCCTGTGTGTGTGTGTGTGTGTGTGTGTGTGCGCGTGCGTGCGTGCGAGTGAGTGGGAGATCACACATTTACTACCCAGGGCTCCTGGATCCTTATCTGTCCATTAGAGTTGTGGTTTTGGTGGGAGTGGCTTGACTATCATCTATAATCATGTGAGGGAGGTACTTTACTTCGTCACACAGCGCTCCATTGGTGGGAGAGGGAGAGCTTATTTGGATAGGGATGATCGACAAATCCGGGTACATCGGTAACCGTTGTCAAGAAAGGCAACTGATTTGTATGTTTGATGATGGGGCCAGAAAATATGTGCTGTCATAAAATGTAGTATGTTTTGTGTATAAAATATAGATATTTATTTATTTAATTATTCATGGAAGGTGTACCTCTAAAATGTATATAAATAAGCCATATTACTGAGTTTATTTTGGTTCTTTATTATGCTACAATCTTACATTTAAAACCAACAGATGGGTGGACAAGAGATATACAGTACATTTCAACATCAATTCTGATACTGAAAACATTCTAAAATTAGGTTGTTACTACAAAGCTGAATTCAATCAGAAAATAATAAGTGTGTATATATAACTGCAATAAAAAAAGTGCATATTCATATACAACATGTATTGAATAGTTAGAAAACAATACATTATTAGCAAATACATGCCATATTCTCAAACAAAGGCACCATTTAGTCCAAATTGTCAGTACATAGTAATATGAACATAACATAATATGGGCTGGTTTTCTCCAGCTTGTAACCAGAATATGAATACAACCTCTCTCATTCTGTCATAGCCTTTCTTTTTCTCTCCTCCTAAAAGCCTTTCTTCCTCTGGGTTTGGACACCAGCTGCATGCAGTAAAATGAAACACATTAGTTAAAAATAGATTGGGGTCTCTCTCTCTCTCTCTCTCTCTCTCTCTCTCTCTTTCTCTCTCTCGCTCTCCTCAACTGACACATTGAAAATGAGAAACAGGGCGGACATTTCTGTCACCTTTGAAAAAGAAATGTGCAGCAGACATTTTGTCAATCTTCTCCCCTCCTTCCTTTCTTTCTCCCTCTACCTGTGCCTCTTCAAATCTATCCTTCTCTTTCCACCTTTCCTAAAATCCCTCCCTCCCTCCATCCCTCTCTCTCCGTCTGACCTTCAGCTTTGTGAGGGTGGAAATTGGGAACATCTAACTAGGGGGCTTAAGTGTAATCATGTAGTTAGCTGTAGGGAGAGATTTAGACTGGCTGGGTCTGAGTCTGAGATGGCTCCTTTATGGAAACACACACACCACCAATCAGACATCTGGTGTCTACTTCTAAGTCTATAGGTGAACCTGCCATGGGTACACATTCCATGGACTTCTGAAAGAAAATAATACAAAAAAGATGGGAAAATGAGGAATACTTAGAGTGTTTTGTTCTTCTTCTTTGTTTTTGACTGGGCATTTAAGATTGGTCAGAGTGTTTTCCATTTTTCTTATCAACCAAATGATTTATCTGGTTGTGTTTTTTTTATGGAGTTTGTTCTAACGTTCACGTTTTAAACGGGATTCCTTTCTTTCTCAGATCAATGTTCATCTAAAATCTTTTCCACTAAGGTCAGTGTTACAGCGTGATTGAAATCTAATGGCAACGTTCCTACGTTAGTGGAGACTGCGTTCACGGTAAACAAAACACATGTCGGCCCAATAGAAAGGTAAAGGTCATTTTCGATCACTTAATCTGTAACGCCTCAGCGATCCAGACTGAACAGAACCCTTAATCAGTTAAAAAAGGTGTGTTTCTGCTTTAGTTCGAGCTAAAGCCTGAACCCACAACAACCCTCGCGGGGTAAAATTGCTCAGCCCTGTTTAATTCCATTATATGTCCAATAGGTGGCAGTGTGTATCCATCTACATGACATGGCTTCTCGCTGTAAACTCATATAAGATGTTGTTATCCAGGGAACAGGATCAGGAGAGAGAGAACGGGAGGGACGGATGGAGGAGCTGGTGTCAGTGTCTTAATGTCAAAGACAGAACATTTTAAACAAGTCAGTCTTTAGCTCTGCTTCTAGAATATTCTAAAGTGACATCGATGACGTACACCCTGATCACACCCTGATCACAACCTGATCACAGCCTGATCACACCCTGATCACAGCCTGATCACAGCCTGATCACAGCCTGATCACAGCCTGATCACACCCTGATCACAGCCTGATCACAGCCTGATCACACCCTGATCACAGCCTGATCACACCCTGATCACACCCTGATCACACCCTGATCACAACCTCATCATAAAGCACATTTAGGAAGCAAGAACCAGAACCCATTTAGGAAGCTAGAACCATACACATTTAGGAAGCTAGAACCAGACACATTTAGGAAGCTAGAACCAGACACATTTAGGAAGCTAGAACCAGACACATTTAGGAAGCTAGAACCAGACACATTTAGGAAGCTAGAACCAGACACATTTAGGAAGCTAGAACCAGACACATTTAAAATGCTAGAACCGTACACATTTAGGAAGCTAGAACCAGACACATTTAAAATGCTAGAACCGTACACATTTAGAAAGCTAGAACCAGACACATTTAGAAAGCTAGAACCAGACACATTTAAAATGCTAGAACCAGACACATTTAGGAAGCTAGAACCAGACACATTTAGGAAGCTAGAACCAGACACATTTAGGAAGCTAGAACCAGACACATTTAGGAAGCTAGAACCAGACACATTTAGGAAGCTAGAACCAGACACATTTAGGAAGCTAGAACCAGACACATTTAAAATGCTAGAACCGTACACATTTAGGAAGCTAGAACCAGACACATTTAAAATGCTAGAACCGTACACATTTAGAAAGCTAGAACCAGACACATTTAGAAAGCTAGAACCAGACACATTTAAAATGCTAGAACCAGACACATTTAGAAAGCTAGAACCAGACACATTTAAAATGCTAGAACCATACACATTTAGGAAGCTAGAACCAGACACATTTAAAATGCTAGAACCAGACACATTTAGAAAGCTAGAACCAGACACATTTAAAATGCTAGAACCAGACACATTTAGGAAGCTAGAACCGTACACATTTAAAATGCTAGAACCATACACATTTAGGAAGCTAGAACCAGACACATTTAAAATGCTAGAACCATACACATTTAGGAAGCTAGAACCAGACACATTTAAAATGCTAGAACCAGACACATTTAGAAAGCTAGAACCAGACACATTTAAAATGCTAGTACCATACACATTTAGGAAGCTAGAACCAGACACATTTAGGAAGCTAGAACCAGACACATTTAGGAAGCTAGAACCAGACACATTTAGGAAGCTAGAACCAGACACATTTAGGAAGCTAGAACCAGACACATTTAAAATGCTAGAACCATACACATTTAGGAAGCTAGAACCAGACACATTTAAAATGCTAGAACCAGACACATTTAGAAAGCTAGAACCAGACACATTTAAAATGCTAGTACCATACACATTTAGGAAGCTAGAACCAGACACATTTAGGAAGCTAGAACCGTACACATTTAAAATGCTAGAACCAGACACATTTAGGAAGCTAGAACCGTCCACAGACACATTTAGGAAGCAAGATCCTCCCTCCCCTCTCCCTCCTCAAAACAACATGGAAACAACAGTTTTAAACTCAATCACCAAGTTGATGTGTTAAAATGTTTTACCCTCTCTCTTGCTCTCTCCCTATCTCTTTCTCTCTTTCTACTTCTCTCTCTTTCCCCCTGCAAATCTGCTTATTGTATTACAGTATATAATTCCAAAAAATGTAATGGAGTCTTAAAATAATTAGGACATTCCAAGAATCAAATTGATTGTACTTATCTTCAGTGCTCGGAATCTAGTCTCTCTCTCTCTCTCTCTCTCTCTCTCTCTCTCTCTCTCTCTCTCTCTCTCTCTCTCTCTCTCTCTCCTCTCTCCTCTCTCCTCTCTCTCTCTCTCGTTCTCATCTTCAGCATCAGATTGCAATTTCTATGGATTTTCTGCCAGCTATACCAGCTCTGACCAGCTTCTTAGTAAACAGATTACATGTTCTTTCATCCCTTCCACAACATGTGAAATTATTTCTGCAATCAACTACAAAGTCCCTGTCCTGTCCCTGATCGGGCTTTGGCTTCTAGCAAACACTAGCCGTACCATGCAGATGTTCTCCTCTCTTTCCTCTCTCCAGTCCCCTTCTTCCCCCCTCCCTTACTGTAATCAGCAGGCCGTCTATGCGGGTTATGGTTGTATGAATGTTCGATAGGTGCCCTCTGCTAAAGCGATGCTCTGCAGCCCACTTCTACTTTGACATCAAATCAAGGACAAGGTGTGTGTGTGTGTGTGTGTGTGTGTGTGTGTGTGTGTGTGTGTGTGTGTGTGTGTGTGTGTGTGTGTGTGGTGTGTGTGTGTGTGTGTGTGTGTGTGTGTGTGTGTGTCTGTGTGTGTGACTGTGTGTGAGAGTGTGTGTGTGTGTGTGAGTGTGTGTGTGTGTGTGTGTGTATTAGAGGATATGCGTGTGTGTCCTGATCAATTAGTCCAGACAGAGCATCCTCTTTAAGTAGAGTGATAAGCGCTGGACTCTGATGTTGAACAGGGTAAATTGGAAGTGAAGATTGCCTTCCGCTCCACTTTATCTTTCCCCACTAACACAGCTCTCTGCTGTAGACTCCAACTACA
This sequence comes from Salmo salar, assembly GCF_965601325.2. Classification (NCBI taxonomy): domain Eukaryota; kingdom Metazoa; phylum Chordata; class Actinopteri; order Salmoniformes; family Salmonidae; genus Salmo; species Salmo salar. The sequence continues at coordinate 31,407,254 of NC_138319.1, read as the reverse complement.
CCTATTGATCTGACCATCCTGGTAAATTAAGAAGGAGACAGCTTGGCTATTAGAGCTGTGGTTGGGACTGGGGTGGTCACTGGAGAGAGCGAGACAGAGAGCGAGCGAGAGAGAGAGAGCGAGAGAGAGCGAGCGAGAGAGAGAGAGAGAGAGAATGTGGAAGAAGAAAGAGAGAGAGAGAGAGAGAGAGAGAGGGAGGAGCAGCTAGTAGGTATGATGCCGAGGATGGATAGAGAGAGATAGAGGGAAGGTATAATGCAGAGGATGGATAGAGAGAGATAGAGGGAAGGTATGATGTTGAGGATGGATAGAGAGAGATAGAGGGAAGATATGATGCAGAGGATAGAGAGAGATAGAGGGAAGGTATGATGTTGAGGATGGATAGAGAGAGATAGAGGGAAGGTATGATGCAGAGGATGGATAGAGAGAGATAGAGGGAAGGTATGATGCAGAGGATGGATAGAGAGAGATAGAGGGAAGGTATGATGCAGAGGATGGATAGAGAGAGATAGAGGGAAGGTATGATGCAGAGGATGGATAGAGAGAGATAGAGGGAAGGTATGATGTTGAGGATGGATAGAGAGAGATAGAGGGAAGGTATGATGTTGAGGATGGATAGAGAGAGATAGAGGGAAGGTATGATGTTGAGGATGGATAGAGAGAGATAGAGGGAAGGTATGATGTTGAGGATGGATAGAGAGAGATAGAGGGAAGGTATGATGTTGAGGATGGATAGAGAGAGATAGAGGGAAGGTATGGACTCAAACGAGAGACAGAGATGGAGAAAGAAAGGTGGTTAGAGAGAGACAGGCTGATATTTAAATAAAACCTCCCTTCACCCTTGACCCCGTGGAGAGGTGCGTCCGTGCCTTTAGGACGGCCGGCTACTTATGCGGAGTGAATTAAGGAAATGTATATAAATATTTATATGCTGCTCATCCCCTGCCGTAATGGAAGATAATATGTCACCGTGACACTGCATAGTCGGGGAAACATATCACACACATCGCAAATCAGGATGAATGAATTATACGCATGTGGCCAGCCGCAGGATTTCTCTAATAAAAGGACCAAAAGGCCAATCTGTGCAGCGCTGGCAATATCTAGGGGTAATATCTAGGGGTAATATCTAGGGTAATATCTAGGGTAATATCTAGGGGTAATATCTAGGGGTAATATCTAGGGGTAATATCTAGGGTAATATCTAGGGTAATATCTAGGGGTAATATCTAGGGTAATATCTAGGGTAATATCTAGGGGCAATATCTAGGGGTAATATCTAGGGTAATATCTAGGGTAATATCTAGGGTAATATCTAGGGGTAATATCTAGGGGTAATATCTAGGGTAATATCTAGGGGTAATATCTAGGGGTAATATCTAGGGTAATATCTAGGGGTAATATCTAGGGGTAATATCTAGGGGTAATATCTAGGGGTAATATCTAGGGGTAATATCTAGGGGCAATATCTAGGGGTAATATCTAGGGGTAATATCTAGGGGTAATATCTAGGGGTAATATCTAGGGGTAATATCTAGGGGTAATATCTAGGGTAATATCTAGGGGTAATATCTAGGGGTAATATCTAGGGGTAATATCTAGGGTAATATCTAGGGGTAATATCTAGGGGTAATATCTAGGGTAATATCTAGGGGTAATATCTAGGGGTAATATCTAGGGGTAATATCTAGGGGTAATATCTAGGGGTAATATCTAGGGTAATATCTAGGGGTAATATCTAGGGGTAATATCTAGGGGTAATATCTAGGGGTAATATCTAGGGGTAATATCTAGGGGTAATATCTAGGGGTAATATCTAGGGGTAATATCTAGGGGTAATATCTAGGGGTAATATCTAGGGGTAATATCTAGGGGGTAATATCTAGGGGTAATATCTAGGGCGGGTAATATCTAGGGGTAATATCTAGGGGTAATATCTAGGGTAATATCTAGGGGTAATATCTAGGGGTAATATCTAGGGGTAATATCTAGGGTAATATCTAGGGGTAATATCTAGGGGTAATATCTAGGGGTAATATCTAGGGGTAATATCTAGGGGTAATATCTAGGGTAATATCTAGGGGTAATATCTAGGTGTAATATCTAGGGGTAATATCTAGGGGCAATATCTAGGGGTAATATCTAGGGGTAATATCTAGGGTAATATCTAGGGGTAATATCTAGGGGTAATATCTAGGGGTAATATCTAGGGGTAATATCTAGGGTAATATCTAGGGGTAATATCTAGGGGCAATATCTAGGGGTAATATCTAGGGTAATATCTAGGGGTAATATCTAGGGGTAATATCTAGGGTAATATCTAGGGGTAATATCTAGGGGTAATATCTAGGGGTAATATCTAGGGCAATATCTAGGGGTAATATCTAGGGGTAATATCTAGGGGTAATATCTAGGGTAATATCTAGGGGTAATATCTAGGGGTAATATCTAGGGTAATATCTAGGGTAATATCAAGAGTAATGACTGGAATAAAGAATGCTAGAATGCACAGAGATACAGGTAGGCCCTGAGTCAATTATATTATAGCTAATGTTAGGTAACATTCATCTGTTTTTGGAGCCTTCATTTTATACACATGAAATGTAAGATTTGTCTTTAGGTCGGAATGTGGAGTTTAGGTTGGTGTTGGTGTTGATGTTTGTATGACTGTAGGATATATAATGGGTTTGACAGAGAGGGAGGGAGAGAAATATATATATATAGAAAGAGAAAAATAGAGAGGGAGGGAGAGAGAAATAGAAAGACAGAGAGAGAGAATAGAGAAAGAGAGAGAGAGAGAGGGACAAATACAGAGAGAGAGACTGAGGGAGGGAGAGAAATTGAGAGGGAGATAAATAGAGAGAGAGAGGGAGAAATACAGAGAAGGAGAGAGAGAGAGAGAGAGATAGAGAGAGAGAGGGTGAAAAAGAGAGAGAGGGAGGGAGTGAAATAGAGGGAGAGAAATTGAGAGAGAGGGAGATAAATATATGTATATATATACAGAGAGAGGGAGAAATACAGAGAGAGAGAGGAAGGGAGAGATACAGAGAGAGAGAGAAATAGAGAGAAATAAAGAGAGAGGGGGAGAAAGAGAGAGGATGTAGGTATAAAGTAAGCTTGGCTCTCATTACATGGACAAGATAGGAGGTTTTTCTAATTATGATTTGAAAAGCAATCAATCCTGTATATATCCATTTCCGCTGCAGAAGGTGACATTGATTGTGTAATATAGGCCTACATATGCGAGTTTATGCGAGTTTTAATATGAACAATTCTATAGGGGCAGTGACTGATGATTCCTATCACTGAAGTGGTCATTTTTCATATGATATTTTGGGCCCAAAAGGAAGAAACATGAGGATTTTGTATTGATCATTATTTTGACGGGTTCACACCTGATTTGGAAATTTGTTTCCAAAATTTGCATTAAAGATTCATATAGAACATCACAATGGTAGAAAACAATCATTATTCATATGATAATGAGGGGAAATTATTGTGACATGGAGAAATACCAAAAAAAATATTTGTTACATTTCCTCTATTACTATTATTCGTTAACATGCAACATAATTCAGCCTATTTTACAATGAATGTTCACCAAGCAGCCTGGGAGTTGGAAAGGACAACGAGCAAACAGAAAAGGAGAGGAAAAGAAAACGGGAGCCATGAAAGGTTTTAGTAAATCACCTTGGGATATTAAGCAAGCCAATTGGAAAAAATGCTAATTAATTTCCATTCTCTGTGCTTAAGGTGTCTGTATGTACCAGGCCTAAGTGTGTGTGAGTGTGTCTGTGTGTGTGTGAGTGAGTGTGTGCGTGTGTGCTTGTGTGAGTGTGTCTGTGTGTGTGAGTGTGTGTGTGTGTGTGTGTGTGTGTGAGTGTGTGTGTGTCAGAGTTCTCTACCCTGAATTGGAGGGGGAGGGGGAGGGGAGAGGGGGAGGGGGAGGAGGGGTGAGGGGGAGGTGGGAGGGGGAGGGGGAGGGAGAGGGGGGGGGAGAGGGAGAGGGGGGAGGGGGAGGGGGGAGGGAGGGGAGAGGGAGAGGGAGAGGGGGAGGGGGGTAGTGTCTCAGATCTTGACAGGGAATAATAATAGCTAATTCATTGATTGCCCCTCGGAAATGATGGCTGTTAATTGTTAGGTAATTAACACAGTGCAGTGTAATTATGTTCGCCTAAAGGGCCGATTAATGTTTCAACATGTCCAACGGGCACTGAGGGGGCTCTCTGTCTCTCTCTGTGTGTGTGTGTGTGTGTGTGTGTGTGTGTGTGTGTGTGTGTGTGTGTGTGTGTGTGTGTGTGTGTGTGTGTGTGTGTGTGTGTGTGTGTGTGTGTGTGTGTGTGTGTCTAAGCGTGTCTTTTGGCTCCTAGACAGATGGCACATTGTCAACAGCTGACATCTCTGGTTTTCCCTGACATCAAAAAAAAGAAGAAACCCTGCTGCGCCGATGTTGCCGTGGGGACGTCTTTTTGTTTCAGACTGGTTAATGAAGTGCTAATTGAGTGTAATTATTTAGCTCATCAAACACGTCCCTGTAGATGTGTCAAGAGGGGCCCCAGCCAGGACTGCTTAGAACAGATGAGATCCAACACTGATCTGTTGACGCCACGCTACAAATGACGCTGGAAAATGAACAGTAACATGGACATTTTAACAGATTTTTATTGTAAAATGACTGTCCTACTAAATTAGAAATAAAAAAATGCTTCAAATATGTTTTTACCAGTAATTAGCTGTGATATTCTGATGTTTGGGTTATATTGACATTTTGTCTTACTAAATTATATGTAAATATACATACATTTAATAATCTAAATTAACTAAACTAAATATAACCTTTCCACATTTTTATGAGTCAGATTGGATACTCAAAGTGAAGGTTTTGTATTTTGTAGACTTTAAAAAAACGTCTTTAAAAATAAATACATTTCTGGGGAAATGTTACATCTACCAGACACTGTATAAAAAAAAAGGTGGTCAGTAAACGCTTTGGTTCACTCAGTACAATACATCACCACACCACTACATCATTTCTTATGCTCCTGATAACAACTTCCCTACTTTGATATTTCTTACTGTAAAGCTGTGTGTGAGTATGTGTGTGTGTGTGTGTGTGTGTGTGTGTGTGTGGGTGGGAAGCGAGAGAGAGAGGGAGAGAGAGAGAGATCCGATAGGGAGAGAGAGAGAGAAAGAGGGAGAGAGAGAAAGAGACAGAGAGAGAAACAGAGAGATGAGAGAGAATAAGAGAGAGAGAAAGATCAGAGAGTGTGAGAGAGAGAGAGAGAGAGAGAGAGAGAGAGAGAGAGAGAAAGAAAGAAAGAAAGAAAGAAAGAGTGATAGATAGAGAGAGAGAGACAGAGAGAGAGAGAGGGAGAGAGACAGAGAGCAAAACAGAGAGAGAGAGGGAGAAAGAGAGAGATGGTCTGAGGCAGTATAGTCTTTGTTAACACCTACAGCTAATCAACATGACAGTATTTTGATCTGTCCTAGAAACACGCAAAAACACACACACACACACACACACACACACACACACACACACACACACACACACACACACACACACACACACACACACACACACACACACACACACACACACACACACACACACCATTCAAGTAACGTGTGCATGTTTGATACGGGGAGCGATAAAGATAGTCATAATGCCCTCAGGAACATTTGCATTTAGATTTTAATTAACATTGAAATCTTAACATTTAGTGAAGGAAAAAGCACTTTTGGATGTGACGAAATATTCCTCCCTGAACCATCCGCTGCATCATCATCAGAGAAGCACTGGAGCGAAGACAGTGGATGACTTGCTGGGGTTTGGTCCCTCTCACAATCACCCCTAATACCATGACAAATGAAGGGCTATGAATTTACATTTCTGATTGTTTACAACCTCTTTAGGCAATGACCCTTGACCTGGTGCCGGAAAGTTCTGCAAATAAAACTAAATAAGCCAATATGCGGATTTTATATGGTGTGACATTATTGCTCAATTTTGAATCCAGTAAAATATATTTTTACTCAAAACATGGCTATTTTGGGACATGTCCCACAACATGTTGTCTTCCTATTGATAGTGTCGTGAATGAACTTAGTGAGAACTACATGTTACAGAATTATAAGTCAAAATTAATCAGAATGAATCCGTATGAATCCGTATGAATCCGTGTGAATCAGTATGAAGGCAGAATAGATTGAGGTTCACTGCCTCAGTCACAAGGCATGTGCTTACAATGGAGTTTACACACACGTCTGTGCATTTCTTAGTTGACTGTCTGTAGTCAGATAACATGGCATGAGAGTTTTAAAAGAAAAAACATGTACTTTTTTAGCTCAGTTTGCTTCTTATTCTACTTTGTCTTTGTCTTGTGTCCTCTGTGGTTGGAGCTGTATTAATGCAGTGTGGCAGTCCCCTGCTTTGGTGGTCATTTGGTTGAAAGGGAGGTGATTATTTTGATTTGGCTGCAGTCGGCCGCGAGACGCTCCTCTTTAAAGACAAAGGGACTGCAGGACATTTCTTTAAACGTAGTCAGAAAAAGCTTCAGTTAGAAAACAAGGTGTCAACAGATTCTGAAATGAAAGAGGAAATAGAAACCAACCTGTCTGCTTTACCGAGGCCTATGACAGTGTAGCAGAAAAAAACCTATTCAGAAGAAATCCATAAGTATAATGACAAAATAATGCAAATGACTAAACATTTTGGATAAACATCCAATTAGGAAAACAAATGGTTATTAAAGCGTAGCATTCAACAGACTGCATTTTCTTATTATCTAGAGGAGTTAAAAGTTCTACTAGGTTATTTATTATTATTATTATACTTTATTCTCACGTCTTTGTCAACAGACAGACTTTCCCAGATCATCTTCCAGTCGTTATACAATGTATCTATATGGGTGAAAGACCTGCATTTACTCTGCATTGTAATCCTGTGTGTCAGATATGGAAGGATACTGCACACACACACATACACACACACACACGGACCTCACCTTCCATCTCATATTGCTCAAATAAACAGGAAACCTGGTTTAAAAAACCCCCAGATAAAGCAACACCTCAAGGCACAACACCTCTCCCCTCTTTGACCTAGATATTGTGTGTGTGTATTGATATGTACTGTAAATTCCGGACTATAAGCCACAACTTTTTTCCCAGGCTTTGAACCTCGCGGCTTAAACAATGACGCGGCTAATATATGAATTTTTCCCTCTTTCAAATTTTTTTTCTCAAAAAAAAACACTTTATGTGAAGTGCTCAGTTTTTGGGCGACATGAAGCTTTCATTACACCAATGAAATTGCCGAACGGGTTAAGGTCAAACAACTTTTTTGTTTACTGTTTAGATTAAATCGAGCGCTCTCAAACTTCCCATCATTCTGATTACGGTAGTCATTTTGTCACCCTCATCATGGCAAAGACATGGATAAATGCATATGATGCAGCTTTCAAGTTAAAGGCGATTGATCTGGCTGTTGGAAAAGGAAATAGAGCTGCTGCACGGGAGCTTGGCCTTAATGAGTCGATGATAAGACGTTGGAAACAGCAGCGTGAGGAATTGACTCAGTGCAAAAAGACAACTAAAGCTTACTGCAATTATTAAAGCCTATTTATTTTTGTTACAAGCCGTTTTTTGTTAAAGCCTGTGTAAAGTTAATTTGTTTCAATGTACCGGTAGGCACCTGCGGCTTATAGACATGTGCGGCTTATTTATGTTAAATTCAGTGGGTGCGGCTTATATTCAGGTGCGCTTAATAGTCCGGAAATTACGGTAGTTCTGTCCTTGAGTTGGTTTTGTCTATTGATGTTGTGTATTATGTCATGTTTCATGTTCTGTGTATTTATATTTGTATTTATTATGGCAGTTATACGTTTTAAAAAAAAAACATTACAATACATTCATTATAGAATTCACAACACACTAAGTGTGTGCCCTCAGGCCCATACTCCACTACCACATATCCACAACACAAAATCCATGTGTACGTGTGTGTATAGTGCGTATGTTATCATGTGTGTGTATGCATGTGTCTGTTCCTATGTTTGTGTTGCTTCACAGTCCCCGCTGTTCCAGAAGGTGTATTTTTATCTGTTTACCTGTTGTGGAATAGAGTTCCATGTAGTCATGGCTCTATGTAGTACTGTGCGCCTCCCGTGGTCTGTTCTGGACTTGGGTACTGTGAAGAGACCTTTGGTGGAATGTCTTGTGGGGTATGCATGGGTGTCTGTGTGGGTGCTTTTAACAGACAGCTCGGTGCTTTCAACATATCAGTACCTCTCACAAATACAAGTAGTGAAAAAGTCAATATTTTCTTTACTTTGAACCAGGAGAGATTGACCTGCTCCTGAGTGTCGCAGCTGTCTAAGGCACTACATACCAGTGCTAGAGACCCTGGTTCGATTCCAGGCTGTATCACAACCGGCCGTGAACTTGCTGAACTTCTTAGGGATTGGCATCCCGTCAATGGGACAGTTGTAAATCATGCGGCGCCTTGTGTCAAGATTGCAGATTTTAGAGAAACAACAAATGTCGGTACATATAAGTGCCTAATATCGGCTGAAAGCTTAAATTCTTATTAATATAACTGCACTGTCCAATTTACAGTAGCTATTACTGCGATAAAATGCCATGCTATTGTTTGAGTAGAGCTCCTAACAACAAAACACTTTTTTCACCGCAATAGGTTTGATAAATTCACCTCTGAAGGTGAAATGTATACTTACATTCTGAAATCTTGTTCTGATATATCATCCAAAGGGTCCCAGAGATAACATGAAGTGTTTTGTTAGATAAAATCATTTTTCATATCCTAAAAAGGTCCATATAGTATGCACGATCGATTTTGTATTTCCACTCATTCAACTTGCAAAGAAAGGAATCTGTGAAAATCTCACCCTAAACGTTGTTTCAACCAGTCAAATCACATTTGTATTTATTCCTCAGAGATCCTAGAATGTAACCAGACTTCACTATATCATTAAGGGTGTAGTATATCCTATAGGACACCATATTTGGACAGAGAGCGACAGCTTCATGGCACGCCGATGACGCGGGTGGTCTTCACTTGAACGACTCTAACATTGTCAAATAAGCACCAATCGTGGTCAAACAAAGCTAGCTAGATAGCCAATGAGCTGGGCTTTATGGGAGTATCCGGAAACCCTGTGTCTGTCGCAAAATGTAGGTGCTAACCTTTTGCGACAGCATGCCTTCCCCTTTTGGACAAAAATTATAAGAATATTTAAAGTTATGAAATTATGAAAACGGGTTTGTTTTGCAAATGTTGAACTTATAATATGGCTACTAATACTGGAAAAGCTAAATCAAAGTCCAAGTATACAGATTTGACAATATTCTTGCAGAAAAATGTAATATGAATGCAACTGTCTCCTTTACGATTTGTCCAAATGTACCTGGGTGACTTCACACTAAACGTCATGGAGAACGCTCATAATTCAAATTATCCGTCTGAAACTTTTCACATACACTGCTGCCATCTTGTGGACAGCATCAGAATTACAACCAGAGTGATGGCCAGAACTGGGACCTTTCTCTTGCATCTAAACTGGGACCTTTCTCTTTCATCTAACTGCCTGAGCTACAGACAGTTAGATTTGGTATGTCATTTTAGGCAAAACATTTAAGAAAAGGGGGCTATCCCTAAGAAGTTTTAAGAAGGTAGAGCAGTTCTTTATTATGGACAGACTTCTCCCCATCTTAGCTACTGTTGTATCAATATGTTTTGACAATGACAGTTTACAAGCCAGGGTTACTCCAAGCAGTTTAGTCACCTCAACTTGCTCAATTTCCACATTATTTATTACAAGATTTAGTTGAGGTTTAGAGTTTAGTGAAAGATGTTTCCCAAATACAATGCTTTTAGTTTTTGAAATAACTCAACATATACCCAATACACACAAATCTAAGGAAGAATGAATTAAGACTAAATACATATGGACTATCGAAGTCAGAGCGGAACGGACTAAGTTTCTGTAGAATAGCATAGAAAACATTATATATATATGAGATGAGTAATGCCAGATATGTAAACATTATTAAGTGAATGAGATACCATAGAATAGTATAGCAAACAGTATATACACTACATATGAGATGAGTAATGCCAGATTTGTAAACATTATTAAAGTGACTAGTGTTCAATTCCTTAAAGTGGCCAGGGATTTCTAGTCTGTGCCTATAGGCAGCAGCCTCTAATGTGCTAGTGATGGCTGTTTAACAGTCTGATGGCCTTGAGATAGAAGCTGTTTTTCAGTCTCTCTGTCCCAGCTTTGATGCACCTGTACTGACCTCGCCTTCTGGATGATATCGGGGTGAACAGGCAGTGGCTCGGGTGGTTGATGTCCTTGATGATATTTTTGGCCTTCCTGTGACATCGGGTGCTGTAGGTGTCCTGGAGGGCGGGTAGTTTGCCCCTGGTAATGCGTTGGGCAGACTGCACCACCCTCTTGAGAGCCCTATGGTTGCGGGCGGTGCAGTTGCCGTACCAGGCGGTGATACAGCCCGACAGGATGCTCTCGATGGTGCATCTGTAAAAGTTTGTGAGTGTTTTAGCAGACTATGATCTTCCATATGGAGAAGTCTAACAAAACAGCCCCCACAATCTTTTATCGTCAATACCTCTCAATATCAATCATCAGTCATTAATGTAATTTTTGTGCTTGTTGAATGCCCTTCCCTATCAGCGTGCTGAAAGTCTGTTGTCAATTTGTTTACTGTAAAATAGCGTTGTATCTGGTCAAACACAATTTTTTCCCAAACTTTACAAAGGGTTGGTAACAGGCTGATTGGTTGGCTAATTAGGCCAGTAAAGGGGGCTTTACTATTCTTAGGTAGCGGAATGATTTCGCTTCCCTCCAGAGGGCCCACACCTTCTAGTAGGCTTAGATTGAAGATGTGGCAAATAGGAGTGGCAATATCGTCTGCTATTATCCTCAGTCATTTTCCATCCAGATTGTCAGACCCCGGTGACTTGTCACTGTTGATAGACAACAATACATTTCACCTTTTCCACAATCACTTTATGGAATTCAAAATTACAATTCTTGTCTTTCATAATTTGGTCAGATATACTTGGATGTGCAGTTTCAGTGTTTGTTTCTGGCATGTTATGCTTAAATTTGCTAATCTTGCCAATAAAAAATCATTAAAGTAGTTGGTAATATCAGTGGGTTTTGTGACGAATGAGTCATCTGATTCAATGAATGATGGAGCTGAGTTTGCCTTTTTCCCCAAAATATCATTGAAGGTGCTCCAAAGCTTTTTACTATCATTCTTTGTCATTTATCTTTGTTTCATCGTGTAGTTTATTCTTCTGTGTGGACCCCAGGAAGAGTAGCAGCTACTTTCACAACAGCTAATGGGGATCCTGATAAACTACCAAATACACACACACACACACACACACACACACACACACACACACACACACACACACACACACACACACACACACACACACACACACACACACACACACACACACACACACACACACACACACACACGCACATGCACATGCGCGCATACACACACATACTGTTAAGCAGATGGGGGGGTCTTAAAGTAAACGTACTGGCCATCGTCTCTAGGGTTTTACCTAAGCCCCAATATCATTCAACTCAAGCCACATCGGTTCAGGACTGAATAAGGACATCCCAAAAACACAAAATGGCTGCATAGCCTAAATAAACACCCTCCATCTGGAGCTGTAAAGACAGTCTTTTAGCAGTCATGTAATTTGCATATTAGAAAGATAATTATAATTTTTTGGAGTCTCACTGAAGTAGAACTGACTAAATAATTACAGCGTATGGGATCCTTGATGTCAGAGGATGATTGCTCACTGGTAACCATAATCAGTGCTTCGTTTTTAATCATCCAGAGAGACATGGGAGCATTAATTATTGCTTTTCATGCAAAGTTGTGTTCATGAGTGACCGGTTCACAGAAATAACATTTTTCAGCATCTTTAAGAAGCTTAGAACAGACAGTATATTTTTTATCTTTCAGAATTAATATCTTAAAACGAATGTCACTTTTCAATGAATTATGATACATAAGATTATCTCACATCGCATTATGAATTTTTGAAAGCTTGAAACCTGACAAAGACCTCGCATTTGACCGTAAAAGCAATGACCTGAGCATAACATAACAAATCAAATACAATTAATTATATTTACAATACTATGACTGGTTTTGCCTCACAATATTTGATAAGTTGAAATTACTTATTAAATAGTCACAGGGGTGTATTGACTCAAGGGATTACCGAAGTAGTGCATTTCGAGTAAATCTGTAAGTCACAGAAACTGTGCAGTGTAACCTGAAGGTTAAACACTGGACTAAGAAAAGTACTCATACATGTTTTTAAATAAGAGGAAGGATTGAGGGATACGTTTCTCATTTGTATTTCAGGCAATAAGAGCACAAGGCAACTTCTTCATGATCGGTGGGTCCCCTACGGGACAGTTGAGCTAACGTAGGCTAATGCAATTAGCATGAGGTTGTAAGTAACAAGAAAATTTCCCAGGACATAGACATATCTGATATTGGCAAAAAGCTTAAATTCTTGTTAATCTAACTGCACTGTCCAATCTACACTACCTATTACACTGAAAGAATACTATGCTATTTTTTGAGGTGAGTGCACAGTTTTCAACATGAAAAGTTATTAATAAACAAATTAGGCACATTTCGGCAGTCTTGATACAACATTTTGAACAGAAATGCAATGGTTCATTGTATCAGTTTAAAACTTTGCACATACACTGCTGCTATCTAGTGGCCAAAAACTAAATTGCACCTGGGCTGGAATAATACATTATGGCCTTTCTCTTGCATTTCAAAGATGATGGTACAAAAAAAAAAAAAAAAAAAAAAAAAAAACGTTTATTTTTTTTGTATTATCTTTTACCAGATCTAATGTGTTATATTCTCCTACATTCCTTTCACATTTTCACAAACCTCAAAGTGTTTCCTTTCAAATGGTACCAAGAAAATGCATATCCTTGCTTCAGGGCCTGAGCTACAGGCAGTTGGATTTGGATATGTCATTTTAGGTGAAAATTGAAAAAAAGGGTCTGATTAACACTTAATAATTGCTTCTACACTTTTCCCTGGCATGCACGTACATGCACACACACACACACACACACACACACACACACACGCACGCACACACACACGCACACACACACGAGCGCACACACGTGCGCACACATGCGCACACACGCGCACACACACATGCCTAAACCCTGGTCTACAATAGACTCCCTCATTATCATCTTCCAGACCAGTCAGCTCCTGATATGGATTGATCACTCATACACTCCACTCTACCCCAACCCGCTCTCTGTTCCCCAACCCTCTCTCTGTACCCCAACCCTCTCTCTGCCCTCCCCTCTCTCCATCTCTCCATCTCCCACCGTCTCTCTCTCTCTGTTCATTAGTGTGTGATGGTCAGTCTCAGTCTCTTCACATGTAATTACTGTCCAGTAAACAGGTCAAAAGCTAGAGACTGGACACAGCTGCTGCTACCTACACACACACACGTACACACTCACACACTCACAGAGGGACGAGGCCCTAAGCCTTCAGAGAGTATTGATTGTGTGGGTTGTGACATCTCTAAGCCAGCGTCACGCCACTAAGAGAAGCCTTCAGATGGAGCAATAATAAAGTGGTAGAAGTTGTAGTGGCTCTTCCCTGGGAGCGTCTTCTGTGACACTGTCACAGTGTGTGTGTGTGTGTGTGTGTGTGTGTGTGTGTGTGTGTGTGTGTGTGTGTGTGGGGGGGTGGGGGGGGGGGGGGGGGGGGGGGGGGGGAGGGTGGGTGGGTGGGGGTGTAGGAGAATCATTCTCCATGTATATTAAATCTGTCTCAGAGTGAAGCGTTCATTGGATTACACCTTTAAGATTAATGACAACCCTAACGCTGGGGTCTTCTGCCCTCTCTCTCTCTATCTCTCTCTTCATTTCCCCTCCTCTCAATCCCGCTGCTTTCTCTCCCTTTCTCTCTCTTTCCATCACCTCTTCCCCCATAATCTGAGTGGAATTACATCGCTTTGCCCTCAGAATGAGATCTGATTATTCCATATTAAGTGCCTTTATTTATTATAGGTTATTTCCTGTGCGTTTGTGTGTTTGTGTGTTTGTGTGTTTGTGCGTTTGTGTGTTTGTGTGTTTGTGTGTGTGTGTGTGCACTACAGAAATAGAATGAATAGAATGGACACCCCCATTCAAGTCAATGATGGCATAATGCGTGTACCGGCAGCCATTTTGACTGAACCCACTGGAGCAAAGCAGGAAGCAAAAGCAGGAGGTGCATTGTCTCACGTCAGATGGCGTCATTCCTCCACGACGCTTGTCCCTCAACCAAATCTGTCTTGTAGGACGTGGAACTCATATTAAAATGTAAATATTGAGCATCCGCCATTCACAATATCACTGTGCTCTTGTAACAGTGTAGGTTCCGTCCCTCTCTTCGCCCCAACCTGGGCTCGAACCAGGGACCCTTGCACACATCAACAACTGACACCCCGCGAAGCATCGTTACCCATCGCGCCACAAAAGCCGCGGCCCTTGCAACGCAAGGGGCAACCCTACTTCAAGTCTCAGAGCGGGTGACGTCACCGATTGAAACGCTATTAGCGCGCACCACCGCTAACTAACTAGCCATTTCACATCGGTTACACTCACCCCCCCTTTGACCTCCTCCTTTTCCGCAGCAACCAACGATCCGGGTCAACAGCATCAATGTAACAGTGTAGGTTCCGTCCCTCTCTTCGCCCCAACCTGGGCTTGAACCAGGGACCCTTGCACACATCAACAACTGACACCCCACGAAGCATCGTTACCCATCGCGCCACAAAAGCCGCGGCCCTTGCAACGCTAGGGGCAACCCTACTTCAAGTCTCAGAGCGGGTGACGTCACCGATTGAAACGCTATTAGCGCGCACCACCGCTAACTAACTAGCCATTTCACATCGGTTACACTCTCATACGACTCTCCATGAAATAGGCAGAATAGCATACTAAATTATTAAACATTGTGAAAGTGATTTAATAGTTTGCAATTGTGAGAAAATAAAAACAAACCTGGGGCTATCTCCTGTGCCAGGACGTTGGTCGCCAGACAGTGACTCGATCAGCTGTGGAGCCAATTGTTGTAGCTAGCTGGCTAACTGACTCAGTTAGCTATATAGTTATCTAGCTCTCCTTCACTGACATAGGAATAGTAGCAGCTATTTTTGCAATAGCTAATGGGGATCCTAATAAAATACCAAATATATAAATATATACATATCCTGTACACTGTATAGCTTTTTTGTCTGGGTTCTATGTTCTGTGTTTGGATTGTTATTTTTTATTTGATTTTTTGCGCCATTGGGTCTGAGAAAAGCACTTTACATATTAAATTAATTATTTTTGTTATTATTATAAAAAGCTTACATTGACTGTTTAAATTAACCTGACATGCAGCCCAACAATTATCAGAAATCAGTCTGTAGATCAGTATGTTTCTCTGCAATCTTATCGTTGGGTCAGTTGAGCATAGTCGCAGCATAACTCATAATAATGTTAGCATTTGCAATACTAGCTACAGTAGTAACTTGTCAGCTAGGTTTTGTAAGATTCAACATTCCGTGTGCAGCACTAAGTAGGTATCTGGTTGCTTAGCAGCATTGTTTCAGTCAAAGGTGATATCAGTGACTGACTCAGCTAACGTTAGCAAGGTAACATTAATGTTCGACAAATTTATGCTAGCTTCTGTGCCATAATCAAACCTCAGAAATACTGCTAATTGAACCACAATAATCCTTAGCTAGATGTAAAATGGGGCGACTAGGACAACTTCACCAAAAAAACGATTACTAGCAGATTTATTGTGTTAGCTTAGATGAATTCAGACAGTTTTGAGGCTGAAATGTCACCTAGGTAATTTTTTAGAAAGTACACTCTAGCAGAACTACTTTCGATCTATCCCATTACCCTTTAAGAGATACGAGACAGACCAGTACAGGCGGAATCGACGCACTATCTGACGTAAGACAAGGCAGGTGTACCCATCAATTTGTGCTGTGATTTGTTGAATCAACTCAACTGACATTACAAAAAATACATTCCATTGCATGAACCCCATCAGTTAACATCATTTGAATGAACATTCTACATTACCATGTAAATTATTGCATCACAATACCTGGCAGCAATTGCAGGTTTTTTAATGGGTTTACGAGTCAAATTGCTAGGTTTAGAGTTTCCAAGTCTGTTCTATTCATTCTATTTCTATGGCTTGCACTCACGGTCAATGTACCTATTAGTCAGTGAAGAGGCAGGCTGCATTTTAGGAGAAGATAGCTGTGTTTCTTCTGATTGATTTTGTGTTCTTGCTACAGTTGAAGTCGGAAGTTGACATACACTTAGGTTGGAGTCATTAAGACTTGTTTTTCAACCACTCCACAAATTCTTGTTAACAAACTATAGTTTTGGCAAGTCGGTTAGGACATCTACTTTGTGCATGACACAAGTCATTTTTCCAACAATTGTTGACAGACAGTTTACTTCACTTATAATTTACTGTATCACAATTCCAGTGGGTCAGAAGTTTACATACACTAAGTTGACTGTGCATTTAAACAACTTGGAAAATTCCATAAAATGATGTCATGGCTTTAGAAGCTTCTGATAGGCTAATTGACATCATTTGAGTCAATTGGAGGTGTATCTGTGGATGTATTTCAAGGCCTACCTTCAAACTCAGTGCCTCTTTGCTTGACATCATGGGAAAATCAAATGAAATCAGCCAACACCTCAGATAAAAACTGTAGACCTCCACAATTCTGGTTCATCCTTGGGAGCAATTTCCAAACGTCTGAAGGTATCACGTTCATCTGTACAAACAATAGTACGCAAGTATAAACGCCATGGGACCACGTAGCCGTCATACTGCTCAGGAAGGAGACGCATTCTGTCTCCTAGAGATGAATGTACTTTGGTGCAAAAATCCAAAAACAACAGCAAAGAACCTTGTGAAGATGCTGGAGGAAACAGGTACAAAAGTATCTATATCCTCAGTAAAACAAGTCCTATATCGACATAACCTGAAAGGCCGCTCAGCAAGGAAGAGGCCACTGCTCCAAAACCGCCATAAAAAAGCCAGACTACGGTTTGCAACTGCATATGGGGACAAAGATCGTACTTTATAACTGTTTGGCCATAATGACCATCGTTATGTTTGGAAGAAAAAGGGGGAGTCTTGCAAGCCGAAGAACACCATCCCAACCGTGAAGCACGTGGGTGGCAGCGTCATGTTGTGGGGGTGTTTTGCTGCAGGAGGGACTGGTGTACTTCACAAAATAGATGCATCATGAGGAAGAAAAATTATGGGGATATATTGAATCAATATCTCAAGACATCAGTCAGGAAGTTAAAGCCTGGTTGCAAATGGGTCTTCCAAATGGACAATGACCCCAAGCATACTTCCAAAGTTGTGGCAAAATGGCTTAAGGACAACAAAGCCCTGACCTCAATCCTATAGAAAATGTGTGGGCAGAACTGAAAAAGCGTGTGCGAGCAAGGAGGCCTACAAACCTGACTCAGTTACACCAGCTCTGTCAGGAGGAATGGGCCAGAATTTACCCAACTTATTGTAGGAAGCTTGTGGAAGGCTACCCGAAACGTTTGAACCAAGTTAAACAATTTAAAGGCATTGCTACCAAAAACAAATTGAATGTATGTAAACTTCTGACCCACTGGGACTGTGATGAAAGAAATAAAAGCTGAAATAAATCATTCTCTCTACTATTATTCTGACATTTCACATTCTTAAAATAAAGTGGTGATCTTAACTGACCTAAGACAGGGAATTTTTACTAGGAATAAATGTGAGGAATTGTGAAATATTGAGTTTAAATGTATTTCGCTAAGGTGTATGTAAACTTCAGACTTCAACTGTTTATACACACACACACACACTCACACCAGAGTTAGTTCATCCTTTATTCAAAGGAGTGTTTGAGCTCTACCATCATTAACAGCTGGATTATGCATGGACAGTGTGTGTGTGTGTGTGTGTGTGTGTGTGTGTGTGTGTGTGTGTGTGTGTGTGTGTGTGTGTGTGTGTGTGTGTGTGTGTGTGTGTGTGTGTGTGTGTGTGCGCGTGTGCCTGTGTGTATGTGTGTGTGTGTGTGTGTGTGTGTGTGTGTGTGTGTGCATGTGTTTGTGTGCCTGTGTGTATGTGTGTGTGTGTGTGTGCATGCGTGTGTGTGTGTGTTCATGTGTATGTGTGTGTGTGACTTTGTTAAGTGCTGGTTTATGCACAGTGTGTGTAAGGTCATATTGATTTGTCTCTCCAACATATCAGCCTGGGATTATATCAGTCAACAGGCCCTCATTGATGTGTGCGTGCTTGTACGTGTGTGTGTGGTGTGTGATGACACAGGGTAATTAGTACTTAGAAAGGTCCGTCATATCCTCCTCAGTCTGTGTGCTGATTATGATTATCAGTGTATTGTATTAATTCAACCAGGCTGCTTCAAGTCTCTTTAAGGACTTCTCGTCTTGGTGTGATTTTAAGCTTTGATCTGACTGTGTGTGTGTGTCTGTGTGTGTGTGTGTGTGTGTGCGTGTACACGTGCGTGTGTGTGTGTGTATGCATGTGTGAAAACAAGTGAGTGTGCGTGCAAGTGTGTGTTCATGCATGTGAACATTTGTGTGCGTGTATGCACATGCGTATGTTTGTGTGCGTGCATGCTTGTGTGTTCGTGTGTGTGTGGACTTGTACGACTAAACTCCTTGTCAAAAGATGACAGGTGAATCAACCACTTGTCGGGAGCTGCCTTTGTGGATGTCCAGGCTCATTAGCATACCTTTGAAGTATTTGAAGTATTACTGGGACAATTAGCATAATTAACATAATTAACATGGGGCCAGAGGCAGCAGTTTACAGACACCAGGCATGGCTATTACTGCTATGCTAATGAGGGCTTGATTAAGCTTTCAAAGAACAATCACTTTATTTAACTGAACATATTGAAGAGATGTGGAGATACTAGATATCCTCTCGTCTTGGCAGCTTGCCCACACACACACACACACACACACACACACACACACACACACACACACACACACACACACACACACACACACACACACACACAATGTAAATGTGCACGTGCACACTCACACATACATACATATGCACACACTCCACTGCACACTCCCTCCCTTTTCTTCAGTCCTCCAGTCCTCCTCTCCAGACAACAAGAGGGATTCCAGTGAATAAGAACAATGTGCTGTCTGATGTTGGATGGCTCATTGTAGTGACATGTGGCTTTATTAACCCTTGTGTGGTGTTCATGTTTTTGTTATTCACCCCAATGTTCACGAGTCTAATGGACACACAACATTATTGGGTTTTTAAAACAATAAAGCCATAAGAATTTACGTAGAAATACTTAATACTTAATGCTTCGATGTTGGCTTATATCAATTACAAGCAATATAGACAGCATACATGGTTAATTTGCAAGATCACATTTATCAATAAAATCACTTTTGTTTTTGTGGATAAAATTTGATTTTTTAAAACAAAAATCAATTATAATCAAGTCATGGGTGGAATAAATCATATTAATTTTGAAGAAATAAAAATGAAACAAGTTTTTCATCACTATTGATGTTTACTGCTTTGAACTAAACAAATTGGAAGGACATATTTTACATACAGTATTTTATGGAAATGATAAATGAGCCCCATTAAACACAAATTAAGGCTGGTCTACACACCACATGAGGGACAGAGATTTACTGTGCGTGTGTTTCAAATTTATTTTTTGAACTTGATGCATGTGTACTGTGTCTTCCTGTCCTTCTTGGGTCCACACACATTACCGGCTGCAATCTAGAATGATGAAAACACTTAGTTTAGGAAGTTTACTAACATCTCACTCACTCACATATACAGTGGCTTGCAAAAGTATTGACCCCCCATTTTTCCTATTTTGTTGCCTTACAACCTGGAATTAACATTTATTTTGGGGGGGTTTGTATCATTTGATTTACACAACATGCCTACCACTTTGAAGATGCAAAATATTTTTTATTGTGACACAAACAAGAAATAACACACAAAAATAAGACACAAAAAAACTGAAAACTTGAGCGTGCATAACTATTCAC
Organism: Salmo salar; assembly: GCF_965601325.2. Taxonomy (NCBI): domain Eukaryota; kingdom Metazoa; phylum Chordata; class Actinopteri; order Salmoniformes; family Salmonidae; genus Salmo; species Salmo salar. The sequence goes on along the minus strand of NC_138319.1, from coordinate 31,387,032 downwards.
CCCCCCCAAAGTCAATACTTTGTTGAACCACCTTTTGCACCAATTACAACTGCTAGTCTCTTGGGGTATGTCTCTATAAGCTTGGCACATCTAGCCACTGGAAATTTTGCCCATTCTTCAAGGCAAAACTGCTCCAGCTCTTTCAAGTTGGATGGGTTCTGCTGGTGTACAGCAATCTTTATGTCATACCACACATTCTCAATTGGATTGAGGTCTGGGCTTTGACTAGGCCATTCCAAGACATTTTACTGTTTTCCCTTAAACCACTCGTGTTGCTTTAGCAGTATGCTTAGGGTCATTGTCCTGTTGGAAGGTGAACCTCCGTCCCAGTCTCAAATCTATGGAAGACTGAAACAGGTTTCCCTAAAAATGTCCCTGTATTTAGCGCCATCCAACATTCCTTCAATTCTGACCAGTTTCCCAGTCCCTGCCGATGAAAAACACCCCCACAGCATGATGCTGCCACCACCATACTTCACTGTGGGGATGGTGTTCTCAGGGTGATAAGAGATGTTGGGTTTGCGGCAGACATAGCGTTTTCCTTTATGGCCAAAAAGCAACATTTTAGTCTCATCTAACCAGAGTACCTTCTTCCATATGTTTGGGGAGTCTCCCATATGCCTTTTGGTGAACACCGAACTTATTTTTTTCTTTAAGCAATTACTTTTTTTTCTGGCCACTCTTCCCGTAAAGCCCAGCTCTGTGAAGTGTACTGCTTAAAGTGGTCCTATGGACAGATACTGTGGAGCTTTGCAGCTCCTTTAGGGTTATCGTTGGTCTCTTTGTTGTCTCTCTGATTAATGCCCTCCTTGCCTGGTCCGTGAGTTTTGGTGGGCGGCCCTCTATTGGCAGGTTTGCTGTGGTGCCATATTTTTTCCATTTTTTAATAATGGATTTAATGGTGCTCCATGGGATGTTCAAAGTTTCTGATATTTTTTTATAACCCAACCCTGATCTGCACTTCTCCACAACTTTGTCCCTGACCTGTTTGGAGAGCTCCTTGGTATTCATTGAACCACTTGGTTGGTGGTGCCCCTTGCTTAGTGGTGTTGCAGACTCTGGGGCCTTTCAGAACAGGTGTATATATACTGAGATCATGTGACAGATCATGTGACACTTAGATTGCACACAGTTGGACTCTATTTAACTAATTATGTGACTTTTGAAGATAATTGGTTGCAGCAGATCTTATTTAGGGGCTTCATAGCAAAGAGGATGAATACATATGCATGCACCACTTTCCGTTTTATTTTTTATTAAATTTTTTATAACAAGTTATTTTTTTCATTGCACTTCACCAATTTTGACTATTTTGTGTATGTCCGTTACATGACATCCAAATAAAAATCAATTTAAATTACAGGTTGTAATCTAACTGTAACGGCTGTCGTAATGAGGGGACCAAGCGTGTTGAGTGCTCATGATTTTATTACACTATGAAACACTTGAACAAAATAACAAAACGAAAACAAGCCAACAGTTCTGTCAGGTACAGAAAACTAAACAGAAAACAACTACCCACAAACACAGGTGGGAAAAGGCTGCCTAAGTATGATTCCTAATCAGAGACAACGATAGACAGCTGCCTCTGATTAGGAACCATACTGGCCCAAAAACAAAGAAATACAAAACATAGAATGCCCACCCCACACTCTGACCTATCAAAATAGAGAAATAAACCGTCCCTCTCAGGTCAGGGCGTGACAGTAACAAAATAGGAAAAATGCCTAGGAGGATGAATACTTTTGCAAGGCACTATATACACTGCTCAAAAAAATAAAGGGAACACTTAAACAACACAATGTAACTCCAAGTCAATCACACTTCTGTGAAATCAAACTGTCCACTTAGGAAGCATCACTGATTGACATAAATTTCACATGCTGTTGTGCAAATGGAATAGACAACAGGTGGAAATTATAGGCAATTAGCAAGACACCCCCAATAAAGGAGTGGTTCTGCAGGTGGTGACCACAGACCACTTCTCAGTTCCTATGCTTCCTGGCTGATGTTTTGGTCACTTTTGAATGCTGGCGGTGCTTTCACTCTAGTGGTAGCATGAGACGGAGTCTACAACCCACACAAGTGGCTCAGATAGTGCAGCTCATCCAGGATGGAACATCAATGTGAGCTGTGTGTCCAGAGCATGGAGGCGCTACCAGGAGACAGGCCAGTACATCAGGAGACGTGGAGGAGGCCGTAGGAGGGCAACAACCCAGCAGCAGGACCGCTACCTCCGCCTTTGTGCAAGGGGGAGCAGGAGGAGCACTGCCAGAGCCCTGCAAAATGACCTCCAGCAGGCCACAAATGTGCATGTGTCTGCTCAAACGGTCAGAAACAGACTCCATGAGGGTGGTATGAGGGCCCGACGTCCACAGGTGGGGGTTGTGCTTACAGCCCAACACCGTGCAGGACATTTGGCATTTGCCAGAGAACACCAAGATTGGCAAATTCGCCACTGGCGCCCTGTGCTCTTCACAGATGAAAGCAGGGTCACACTGAGCACATGTGACAGACGTGACAGAGTCTGGAGACGCCGTGGAGAACGTTCTGCTGCCTGCAACATCCTCCATCATGACCGGTTTGGCGGTGGGTCAGTCATGGTGTGGGGTGGCATTTCTTTGGGGGGCCGCACAGCCCTCTATGTGCTCGCCAGAGGTAGCCTGACTGCCATTAGGTACCGAGATGAGATCCTCAGACCCCTTGTGAGACCATATGCTGGTGTGGTTGGCCCTGGGTTCCTCCTAATGCAAGACAATGCTAGACCTCATGTGGCTAGAGTGTGTCAGCAGTTCCTGCAAGAGGAAGGCATTGATGCTATGGACTGGCCCGCCCGTTCCCCAGACCTGAATGTAATTGAGCACTTCTGGGTCATCATGTCTCGCTCCATCCACCAACGCTACATTGCACCACAGACTGTCCAGGAGTTGGCGGATGCTTTAGTCCAGGTCTGGGAGGAGATCCCTCAGGAGACCATCCGCCACCTCATCAGGAGCATGCCCAGGCATTGTAGGGAGGTCATACATGCACGTGGAGGCCACACACACTACCGAGCCTCATTTTGACTTGTTTTAAGGACATTACATCAAAGTTGGATCAGCCTGTAGTGTGGTTTTCCACTTTAATTTTGAGTGTGACTCCAAATCCAGACCTCCATGGGTTGATAAATTGGATTTCCATTGATTATTTTTGTGTGATTTTGTTGTCAGCACATTCAACTATGTAAAGAAAAAAGTATTTAATAAGATTATTTCATTCATTCAGATCTAGGATGTGTTATTTTAGTGTTCCCTTTATTTTTTTGAGCAGTGTAGTTACAATAGGCCAAGGTAGGAGAGTCAGACACACACACGCAACAACATCACTCACACTTACGTATTGGAGTTGTTGGTTCTTTGAGTCGGACGGATGGAGAACCAGTATCCTCCTCCTGAATCTTCCTCACGATGGCTGCAGAAGATCGGATTCTTGGGATATATTGCCTTCTCTGGATTTGAGGTCTTACCAATGCCTTGCCCAGCTCCTCAAGAAAGAGCTGTCTCCTCTGAAGCTTCCCTCTGTTGTAATTTGGGTTCGACGCCATCTAGATGACAATTGTAATGGCTTTGTAATCCATTATGATTTCTGTTTTTTGATGTTCCTGGCCACAGATTCTCCCATCCCTATGCAGCGTACTCTTGAGTACCACATATTTGCCTTTCCTTGGCACGTAGGACACTGTGGATGTGTCGGCCGTGAACACAAAGAGAAATAAAGGAATTGATAGGCCTATTCCGTGTATTCAACATCTGAGCTAGGAGCTCTGGCTTGTTTTTTCGTACTGCTCCTACCATTGTCAGCTTCCTCTTGAGGAGCTCATGTCCCAGCTTGTGCAAAGTAAAAAAGTTATTGCATGTGATGTTGTGGCAACGAAGTCCCTGTGTCACGTCCAGGACAATCTGCATCCCTTGGTTCTTCTCAGGGGCTCCACTTGCAAGTTCCACACATATGATGAAGCAGCATCACAGGCAGCCCAGATCTTGATTCCATATTTTGCTGGTTTAGACGGTATGTACTGCCTGAAGGGGCAGCGGCTCCTAAATGACATAAACTGCTCATCAACAGTAATGTTGGGCCCAGGGTTGGAAAACAGTCCACCCACTTGTCCCACACTGACCTGATTACAGCTAGCTTGTCTCTCTGCCGCTGAGTTGGTCTGGTGTCTCGGTTATCGAAGAGCGGATAATCCTGGAAATAATGTGGACGTTTTTCAGAAACATTTTTGCGTGGTAAAGTGATCTGCCAGTTTCTCCATCCCACAGGGAGTCTGTGGATTCCCCATTAGATCTGAAAACACCAGCAAGGATAAGTACCCCAAAATATGCCTGTAAATGAGTTTGGTCCATCTCCTTCCATCTCTCTCCTGAAACACGCCTTCCCTCCAAATTAGTGCAGTCCAGAACTCATTTCTGGATGGTGCCTGGGATGAACAGTTCAAATGAAGACTTTATGTCTGTCACACCCTGATCTGTTTCACCTGTCTTTGTGATTGTCTCCACCCCCTCTAGGTGTTGCCCATCTTTGTCTGTTGCCAGTTCATCTTGTTTGTCAAGTCAACCAGCCTTTTTGTGTCTCAGCCCCTGCTTTTCCCACCCTCCTGGTTTTGACCCTTGCCTGTCCTGACTCTGAGCCCGCCTGCCTGATCACTCTGCCTGCCCCTGACCCTGAGCCTGCCTGCCGTCCGGTACCGTTGCTCCACCTCTGGTTTACTGACACCTGCCTGCCTTGATCTGTCTATTGCCTGCCACTATTGGATTATTAAACCATTGTTAATTCAACTTTGTCTGGATCTGGGTCTTACCTTCATACCTGATAATGTCCTGCTCATCCACGTTGGCCCTGGTTGCATCCTTATCACATTGGCAGAAGTCCATTCAATTTCACAATTTTTTGACATCCGTATTTCTCCTCCTGCAGGCTGCTGATGAGCTGGTTGCTGACGGGATGGTCCTGGGGCTGGCTGCTGATGGGCTGGTCCTTTGGCTGGCTGCTGACGGGATGGTCCTGGGGCTGGTTGCTGACTGGCTGGTCCTGGGGCTGGCTGCTGACGGGATGGTCCTGGGGCTGGTTGCTGACGGGATGGTCCTGGGGCTGGTTGCTGACGGGATGGTCCTGGGGCTGGTTGCTGATGGGATGGTCCTGGGGCTGGTTGCTGACGGGATGGTCCTGGGGCTGGTTGCTGATGGGATGGTCCTGGGGCTGGTTGCTAACGGGATGGTCCTGGGGCTGGTTGCTGATGGGATGGTCCTGGGGCTGGTTGCTGACGGGATGGTCCTGGGGCTGGTTGCTGACGGGATGGTCCTGGGGCTGGTTGCTGACGGGATGGTCCTGGGGCTGGTTGCTGATGGGATGGTCCTGGGGCTGGTTGCTGATGGGATGGTCCTGGGGCTGGTTGCTGACGGGCTGGTCCTGGGGCTGGTCCTGGGGCTGGTTGCTAACGGGATGGTCCTGGGGCTGGTTGCTGATGGGATGGTCCTGGGGCTGGTTGCTGATGGGATGGTCCTGGGGCTGGTTACTGACGGGATGGTCCTGGGGCTGGTTGCTGACGGGATGGTCCTGGGGCTGGTTGCTGACGGATGGTCCTGGGGCTGGTTGCTGATGGGATGGTCCTGGGGCTGGTTGCTGACGGGATGGTCCTGGGGCTGGTTGCTAATGGGATGGTCCTGGGGCTGGTTGCTGATGGGATGGTCCTGGGGCTGGTTGCTGACGGGCTGGTCCTGGGGCTGGTTACTGACGGGATGGTCCTGGGGCTGGTTGCTGACGGGATGGTCCTGGGGCTGGTTGCTGACGGGATGGTCCTGGGGCTGGTTGCTGACGGGATGGTCCTGGGGCTGGCTGAGGGTCAATCTCATCATCTTCTTCCAACTCACTCTTAGACTCCGAATTGACAGAGACATGATCTTAATATTCTGAAAATTCTTCATCTTCCAAAGAGGAAGATGCTCCTTCCACACTAGCTTCTCTCTCTGCAAAAATTATTTGTAAGGCACTCTGAGCAGAGATTATTCATGCCATACTGATTGATTGTGGCAAGGAGCCACACATGCAGAGCTATTTATTTGTTGTGTCCCTCTCCCAGTTTGCACCTGGCTGGGGGAGAGTTTTGGAAAATACTGCATTTTTTACAACGTATTGAAATAATGTATTGTAATAACATTGTGCAGGTTCCCGCAAGCCATTGTGTAGTTTCACACACTACAAAGGGTAAAGAGTGCGACAAAAGCGGGAGACAGGCAGACCAGCAGGGAGACAGAGAGGTTATTGGTGCTATGTTGAAACAGCAGGCCCAGGGAGGAGGAAGACAGAGTGAAGGCAAACAGCAAACTTTTTTTGTTTCATTTTTATTTGTTTTCACCTACACACACACTTTTCCACAGTTTCATTACCCTCGGGTCCAGTGGACTCGAACACCACATATGTAATATAAATCTGTAGGTGGGTGAACAGTGTGTTATTTTACATGTTCTTCACAGAAAATGAGCCAAGGCCAATGAGTCTTAGGTTGAAAAAATAATGAATTCTATAATGTTTGTTTTAGTAAACTTTGAAAATGGGTCCCACAGACCTGAACATCACACAAGGGTTAAAGCCTGTGTGTGTGTGTGTGTGTGTGTGTGTGTGTGTGTGTGTGTGTGTGTGTGTGTGTGTGTGTGTGTGTGTGTGTGTGTGTGTGTGTGTGGGGACACTGACCTGCCCAGTGAAAACACTATGCATGACTAAGGGTGTGTCGGTAGCCAGCCAGACAGACAGACAGACAGACAGACAGACAGACAGACAGACAGACAGACAGACAGACAGACAGACAGACAGACAGACAGACAGACAGACAGACAGACAGACAGTTGGACTGATGTTAAGTCAGACAGACAGATAGTCAGACAGAAAGACAGAAACAATTGGCTCTTAAGTCAACATTGTTTTTACTGGCTCCAGTCAGATCACTGTTGACTGATGCTCCTGTTAAGACAGACTTATTCTGATTACTCTAATGAATTCCTGGGACCTTTATTTGCTTTAGTAGATTGATATTAGATAACCAAAAATTACACATGTAGACATTTCACTTGAGGGAAGGCAGTTGTCATGCAGTGTAGCCTATAGGTATATAACGGATTCCATCTTGAATGATTTTTCCCCCCATGTGGTATAGCCAAACAGATTCTGTCACTTTATAGCACCTGACAAAACAGTTATTGCTTTGTAATCCACTGGTCTATCATATCCATTGACAAGAGAGAGGACTGTTTGTTTGTCATGAGAACCCTTACTCTAAACATCTACACTGGGGTCAAATCTATGGCTATGTGTGTGTGTGTGTGTGTGTGTGTGTGTGTGTGTGTGTGTGTGTGTGTGTGTGTGTGTGTGTGTGTGTGTGTGTGTGTGTGTGTGTGTGTGTGTGTGTTTGTGATTACTGCTATCATTACCCTGGTCAATATCCACATGTCCACATATTGATCAAGGCATTGATGAGGCAACCTGTGGAGTGTGTGTATGTGTGAGAGAGAGAGAGTGGGTGTTGGGATGTGGCTCTGTTTAGGCTTTTCACTTGTAAGTTTGAATCCAGCGGTAGAAAGTTGATTTTGATATTTTTGTTTTAAGCCTATCCCAAACCTTAACCTTTACTTTAACCATTTGGAGTTAATACCTAACCTTTAAGATTGTAGAGTTAAAACCTGAACTTAAACACTTTGAAATGTGACATTTGCAACAACTTCAAAATTTGACATCTGAGAAAAATGGATGAACATCTGATTCCGACATGAGACTGACTGTGATAGCTAGTTATTCACTCAGTGCTTAGACCACATGTGGAGCTAAATATCAGATTCATGACTGTATTACCCTAGAACCCTGGACTCCATACATCACAGTTCAAATATAGGAATTAAAAGGCAGAAAAGCCCTGGCGGTGATGTCCAATGGGTGTGTATTCACTGACTATATTTTGGTCTGCTGTACAGTGGTGTGTTGTGAAAACGGTCTTCATTAATTTGAGACAAGTTATTTCATGCCAGCGGAGATCATGTCACAGTCCCTCTGTAGACGTACAGGGACTCAAGGCCCTGATACAGAACCTGCAGACGCTCAGAGTAGTGGAAACACGCAGAGACTAATTAGTGCCAGATACAGTGCTCGTCTTGACTGAGTCACTTGTCCTTAGGGCTTGTGGATGCCCCTCGTAGATGCCCCTTGAGAAACATCACCAGAACCCAATTCAACATGAGTAACTTATCCCTCCACACTGCTAACATGTCAAGAGAAACATGAGAGTACTGTTGAATTTCAAGCAGCATGTGGATATCCACTTCAACCCACCCCCTGCCCACCCCACACCCTGCCCACCCCACACCCTGCCCACCCCACACCCAGCCCACCCCACCCCAGCACACCCCACACCCAGCCCACCCCACACCCTGCCCACCCCACCCCACACCCTGCCCACCCCACACCCAGCCTCAACCCCACACCCAGCCCAACCCACACCCTGCCCACCCCACACCCAGCCCCAACCCCACACCCAGCCCACCCCACACCCTGCCCACCCCACACCCTGCCCACCCCACACCCAGCCCCACCCCAGCCCACCCCACACCCTGCCCACCCCACACCCAGCCCCACCCCACCCCAGCCCACCCCACACCCAGCCCCACCCCACCCCACACCCTGCCCACCCCACCCCACACCCAGCCCCAACCCCACCCCACACCCAGCCCCAACACCACCCCCAGCCCAGCCCAGCCCCAACCCCAACCCCACGCCCACCCCACCCCACACCCTGCCCACACCCAGCTCACCGCACCCCCTGAGTCCCCTCATTAATGTCGCCATGGAAACACAGCCCCCCCAACAACCCCCCACCCACCCCCTCCCTTCCCCTCCATCCTCCACAAACACACACAAATGGCTCGAGGACAAAGTCAACATCACAGCGGCACCCAAGGCAGATGATGATGGGGGTGACTCCCAAGGTTTTCAATAACAGCCTTCCCCTTTGAAGTGAAGACCCACTCCCTCCTCCCCTCTCTCTCTCACACACACACACACACACACACACACACACACACACACACACACACACACACACACACACACACACACAGACTTATTTTCTCCACTTCCCAAATTGGGCAGACATGATTTCCATGACAGGGGTGTATCTTGGACATGATTCCCGTACTTAATCAGTTAGCATCTTATTAAACATGGACATAATGATCTCAGGTCTCATCTCTTTCTTAACGATGGTTCCCTTTGAAAGACTGCATGTTTTTCATGTGTTGGATCACACACCATATTCACGTATATGCAAACACACACATGCACACGCACGCACACACACACACACACGTACACGCACGCGCACACGCACGCGCACGCGCACACACGCACAAGTACACACACACACACACACATACACACTCTTGATCAGTTCTCCTTAGGCCGCTCTCTCTCCACTGGGATGTTTTAATCATGATGAGATTTGTTTGTAATTATAAACACTGAGACACCCATATCAAAGCTGCTTAATGAGATTCAGGCCTATGGGTATCCTCAACAGCTTTTGAAAATGCAACCCTGTGTGTGCGTGCATGTGTGTGTGCGCGTGTATGTGTGTACCCCCTCTCGACCCCCGCTACATCAAACAGAAGCCATTTCATTTTGAGGTGTCCGTGGTGCGTTTGCATGTACCTTTAAGGCCTTTGGGTCCCAATACCAAGGTCGAGATACTGTACCTTCCAGGAAAATCCCTCCCTGTTTGTTCAAATCCTTGTTATTATTGTTTTTTAAAGATCTCAGGGCAAATAGACAACTTTTCCCTAATTACATTGCCTGAGATTTTAATTCACAGAGCGCTTCCGCTCTCTCTTAATACCTCGTTTTATATCAAATTTGATTGAAAAGAGAGATTTAAGTAATATTACTGAGTGCCGCCAGGACTTCCACCTCCTTTCTTGTCTAATCACGTTTCATCTTAATCCCCTCCATTTTGTGTCAACAAGGAACATTTTCCTTTTTGGGTCAGTCATCTGGGGTCATTCATCTAGCAACCATCAAGGTTAGCTAATAGGGCTCCTCTACAGAAACAGTCACCATAAATCTGGTGTGATCTGTTATTCATATCAGACTGATACTGTGCTCTTGAAATAGGGCAACGTTGGCCATTTTGTGAAAGATGCAGTGAAATGGATTTAGCGTGGATTATGCAACAGGCCCTTGGTGATCATAGCTAGGCTTTAACTGTGAGGCCAGTCGGGTGCTTAGGAGACCTGGGTACATAGTTGTTTTCCTTCAAATGCTGAGATTTAGCTTGCAAACTCCCCCCAGCTGGCAAGCTAAATCAAGCACACCTCAGAAGTATTTGAAAGAAAACAAGTAGACGTCTGGTGTTTAGGGGTACTATAATATCACATTTTATGGGTATTTTTGTTCCTCTCTCTCTGAAGAAAACATATTTGAAGAAGAGACAAGAGATACAAGAGAGACGAGGTTAGAGGCACATGTTCCTATTTCTGAAGCTCTATTTTGGATGTAAATGGCATGTAATAGAAGGGTCCAGACACTTTTTTTGTGATTTGGCTTGTTTTTGACAAACTTACCCCAGCTGCGATTCACTTCCTCATTGCTCATTGTGCAGTAGCAGGGCACGCAAAAGGTCCTTTGTACCAAAGAAATATAACTTTGTGGATACAATTCGGAATGACACAATTTCACATGTACAACATGTAAAGATACAGTACATCACTACACTGAGTTTGTGTCCATTTCTAAAAGGACATATCTGGGTGTTTTTGGAGCTTTTGCTCATGTATTTTGCGTGCCTTGATACGGCACAACGAGCAATGAGGAAGTGAATCGCAACTGGATCCTTCTATAACATGCTATTTACATTGCATCAAAAATAACAATTTACCTCAGAAATAGGAAAATTCTCCTTTAACACTAGAACTGCTAATTCTACATTTTTTTATTACTCTGCCATTTTTTTAAAGTGACTATCCACATTAAAACCAATATAAAGGTAGAACAAGGTTTGTCACTCAGTGTGTATAAGTGTATATATATTTTGGACACATATTTAACCCCTTTTATTACAAAACTAATTCCATACTTTCATAAAATGTTTTAACCGGTACCAGGTTACCTTCAGATGAGTTCCGTGACACTTGTGGGAAACACCATCATGTTTGTGAGAGTCTCCCCATTCCATAGTGGGGTCATATCAGTTTTTAGCCCAAACGGTTCGGATGCTACAGGCAGAAATTGGCAAACATTTGACAAAATGTTCATAACTTTCACTTGCCAAGCAAGTGAAAGTTATGATCATTTTGTCAAATGTTAGGACAAAGGATAACGGCTAAATGAAGTCCTTCTGGTGTCGTTGGACAAAGGATAACAGCTAAATGAAGTCCTTCTGGTGTCGTTGGACAAAGGATAACGGCTAAATGAAGTCCTTCTGGTGTCGTTGGACAAAGGATAACAGCTAAATGAAGTCCTTCTGGTGTCGTTGGACAAAGGATAACGGCTAAATGAAGTCCTTCTGGTGTCGTTGGACAAAGGATAACAGCTAAATGAAGTCCTTCTGGTGTCGTTGGACAAAGGATAACGGCTAAATGAAGTCCTTCTGGTGTCGTTGGACAAAGGATAACAGCTAAATGAAGTCCTTCTGGTGTCGTTGGACAAAGGATAACAGCTAAATGAAGTCCTTCTGGTGTCGTTGGACAAAGGATAACGGCTAAATGAAGTCCTTCTGGTGTCGTTGGACAAAGGATAACAGCTAAATGAAGTCCTTCTGGTGTCGTTGGACAAAGGATAACAGCTAAATGAAGTCCTTCTGGTGTCGTTGGACAAAGGATAACAGCTAAATTAAGTCCTTCTGGTGTCGTTGGACAAAGGATAACAGCTAAATGAAGTCCTTCTGGTGTCGTTGGACAAAGGATAACGGCTAAATTAAGTCCTTCTGGTGTCGTTGGACAAAGGATAACAGCTAAATGAAGTCCTTCTGGTGTCGTTGGTGAAGACGCACAAGGACGAGTTGACAATGACTAATAGTTTTTTTATTGAAAAAAATAATTTATATCGACTTTTAGATTTATTATAAATCCACTATTGCTTTGGTGCTGAGATTCACTATTTATCAAGGCCACATGCTGATTATAATGATGTTTCGGCTACAGATGTTTTCATAATTTCACCGCAAGTCTTGACCGTGTGTCTTGGTGGTTGGGGTATTTTTATTTTATTTATGTCATAAAAAAATTATCTGTTCCAACATACACTACCGTTCAAAAGTTTGGGGTCCCTTAGGAATGTCCTTGCTTTTGAAAGAAAAGCACATTTTTTGTCCATTAAAATAACATCAAATTAATCAGAAATACAGTGTAGACATTGTTAATGTTGTAAATGACTATTGTAGCTGGAAACGGCAGATTTTTTATGGAATATCTACATAGGCGTACAGAGGCCCATTATCAGCAACCACCATTCCAATGGAACGATGTGTTAGCTAATCCAAGTTTATCATTTTAAAAGGCTAATTGATCATTAGAAAAACCTTTTAAAATTTTGTTAGCACAGCTGAAAACTGTTGTCCTGATTAAAGAAGCAATTAAACTGACCTTCTTTAGACTAGTTGAGTATCTGGAGCATCAGCATTTGTGGGTTTGATTACAGGCTCCAAATGGCTAGAAACAAAGAACTTTCTTCTGAAACTCGTCAGTCTATTCTTGTTCTGAGAAATGGATTGGAACACAGGAGTGATGGTTGCTGATAATGGGCCTCTGTACGCCTATGTCGATATTCCATAAAAACATCTGCCGTTTCCAGCTACAATAGTCATTTACAACATTAACAATGTCTACACTGTATTTCTGATCAGTTTGATGTTATTTTAATGGACAAAACATTTGCTTTTCTTTCAAAAACAAGGACATTTCTAAGTGACCCCAAACTTTTGAATGGTAGTGTACATGCTTTTTGTTTCATAGTTGTAACAAAGGCACCCCAAGTATAAAATTAATTAAACACTTGAATTTTGGTGTTGCTATGCTATTGTGTTATTTTAAATTAAATAAACATACTATTCAAATTTTACCCTAACTCTTCATTATTTTTGTGATAGCATACTATATGAAATGTCTTAATTACACTGTCAGAATGTTGCAGTCCGGATTACTGCTCATTAGCTTGAACGGGGGTCTATTGAGGCCCAGCAGTTCTAGTGTTACTCAGATAGTTTAGTATATGACTGTTTCCTATAAAACACTAAACCACCTGCAAGGCCTTGCTTAGAGTTGTTGCTACCTGCCTCAACTTACCACATGAATTATGAAACACACATCTTTCAGAAAACGACCTTGTACTTTTAGATTTTTTTTCAAAAGACCATGAAAGTAAAATGAAAGAAATATGTTTTCTGTCAAGGGGGGCAGTCAGAGAACAGTGGTGTTATCTCTAGAGTCATAATTTCCATTAACAGATAAACCAAGGGCTAGCAGTAGGTAGGGTAGCATCGGTAAACAAGATTGGATGGTCAAAGTGAGACTGACGGACTTCTTCTCCCTGAAGGAGCTCAGATCAAAGAGAATGTGTGTGTTTCAGGCCCCTGGTAACCCTGAGCTGTGATCCATACATTTTCAACAAATCTTGTTGCTCTTACATGATATTCATTTCATTTAGGGGAGAAGAACAAATGAAGCAGAGAAAAAATTGATATATTTTGTATGTAACATGTCTTCCAGCTAACCTTATTTGCCATCAGAAAATCAATCTTATATATATTATTAATAATATATTACATGGTACCAACCCCTAAAATCAGTTTTGTTTAAAAAATTTAATGCAATTTTCCTTGGGCTCTTATAATCCTTGGCAATAGTCAACCATGATTTTTTAATCTTTAGATGCATTTTAAATCCAAGCAGTAATATCTTTACTCTCAGACAAGGTCAAATATCTTAGCAAATAAGGCTTAAGCTTTGTTTTATATAAAAGAATTACACGATTAATACCGAAGAATTAATCAGGTACTCTTCAGATCACCCCAGATTGGGTTGGTGGTAAGGATTAGTATGGCCTAGATTTTCACATGGCATTTAGACTGGCATGGCAGTTTGTTTATCAAAGTACTGCTAAACACAATCTTTTAACTCCTCATTGGAATACACAGCTTAATTGCTCCAGTAATTCTATATCTATAGGCACTGTGTATGCACAGTATAGACACAATCAGAGGACTTAGGCCTATTCTAATTGAGGTGGAACAATGCAGTTGTATCATGAGGTTTGACCAAGACAGCGTCTCGCACACCTTTTGGCTTGTTTGAATTCAATCACGTGCTATTCGGCTTGTGCAATGCCCCCTAGTACATTTCACCCTCTCAATTCCTAAGAAAATAAAAGAGGCACCCCTTTATTTTGAAAAATGATCAGGTGAACAACAGTACCAGTACAGGAAGCTACTTTAGGAAGTTGAGATGTACCCAGTGTGTAGCAAAGCAATTGAAACATGTCGGGCCAGTAGAATCTCTTGCAGTACTCTGTTTAATGGAGTAGATAAAAAGCTTTCTCCTCCATATGATCACCCAAGAGGACGTTACTTATTCATGCTGACTTTTATAAACTGTGTGTGTGTGTGTGTGTGTGTGTGTGTGTGTGTGTGTGTGTGTGTGTGTGTGTGTGTGTGTGTGTGTGTGTGTGTGTGTGTGTGTGTGTGTGTGTGTGTGTGTGTGTGTGTGTGTGTGTGTGTGTGTGTGTGTGTGTGTGTGTGCAGGCATCTGTATGTACATGTCTACATTTATGTGTTTTCTATTTCTCCCGCCTCGCGTGTCAAAGCAAACAGTGAGTTGAATAATTCACATTATTTATGATGTATCAGAGGAAGAAATGATGTCTTCTCTCAGCCTGCCATTTAGACTTCCTCACTACTGATACAGTTCAACAAGATGTGGGCCTAGATGTATTAGATGATGTCATTCACAAACCAACTCATGTTTTAAAAGGACTGGGAATCTTAAAGTGATCTGTTTTGCCACCATCACCCTCCAGCTGTGAACGGTCAGTATTGATGCGTGGTGATAAGGTACTTTCTAAATTGTCGGGATAGGATTGGAATGCTGTACACTAGATGCACATTAATGATTGTCTTGATATCTCTGGATTTTCACTGGAATGAAAAATCTATGATTGCTTTTTTGCATAACTGAAGCTTAACTGAACTGAAGACAAGCAAAATTAACTTTATTTAACTGAAGTAAAGACTCATGATAAGGTTGTATCTTAATTGATGAAGCATGGTGATAAGGTCGTTTCTAAATTGATGAAGCGTGGTGATAAGGTTGTTTCTAAATTGATGAAGCGTGGTGATAAGGTTGTTTCTAAATTGATGAAGCGTGGTGATAAGGTTGTTTCTAAATTGATGAAGCGTGGTGATAAGGTTGTTTCTAAATTGATGAAGCGTGGTGATAAGGTTGTTTCTAAATTGATGAAGCGTGGTGATAAGGTTGTTTCTAAATTGATGAAGCGTGGTGATAAGGTTGTTTCTAAATTGATGAAGCGTGGTGATAAGGTTGTTTCTAAATTGATGAAGCGTGGTGATAAGGTTGTTTCTAAATTGATGAAGCGTGGTGATAAGGTTGTTTCTAAATTGATGAAGCGTGGTGATAAGGTTGTTTCTAAATTGATGAAGCGTGGTGATAAGGTTGTTTCTAAATTGATGAAGCGTGGTGATAAGGTTGTTTCTAAATTGATGAAGCGTGGTGATAAGGTTGTTTCTAAATTGATGAAGCGTGGTGATAAGGTTGTTTCTAAATTGATGAAGCGTGGTGATGAGGTTGTTTCTAAATTGATGAAGCGTGGTGATGAGGTTGTTTCTAAATTGATGAAGCGTGGTGATAAGGTTGTTTCTAAATTGATGAAGCGTGGTGATAAGGTTGTTTCTAAATTGATGAAGCGTGGTGATAAGGTTGTTTCTAAATTGATGAAGCGTGGTGATAAGGTTGTTTCTAAATTGATGAAGCGTGGTGATAAGGTTGTTTCTAAATTGATGAAGCGTGGTGATAAGGTCGTTTCTAAATTGCTGGGATAGAATGCACATACACGAGATGCCTATTAATGATTGTCTCTGGATTTTCATATCAGCAATCAGTGATTGCATTTTTGAAAAGCTGAAGCAAAGTGAACTTTAACTGAACTGGAGCCAAGCGAAGTGAACTGTAATGGAACTGAAGACTTTAACTGAACAGAAGACTTTAACTGAACAGAAGACTTTAAATGAACTGAAGACTTTAACTGAACAGAAGACTTTAACTGAACTGAAGACTTTAACTGAACTGAAGACTTTAAATGGACTGAAGACTTTAAATGGACTGAAGACTTTAATCCATAAGATTGCATTGTGTAATATAATATAGTCATCATCCATATACATTTCATGACCAATCTAGATCCTTGTCACGCCCAACTAACAGCCAAGGTAATGGGATGAAAGGGGAAACATAGATGACTTTAGGGGTCAAATATTATTATCTAATTAACAAAATAAAAAATCCCCATCAAAATCTGTTGAAACTAGAGATATTTGTTTTTGTATGGGCTGCGTCTCAAACCACTGCATCCGTCTATGTCGGCCTTCTGCATCTGTGGTGGAAAGTGGCAGAGCTACAGCGTTGTTCGTCAGACCAGGAAACATCCTGAAAATCGTACTTAGAGTCTGAACGTCTGTAGTGTCCGAACGGTTTACAAACTAATATGACTCTCACGAACACGATGGTGTTCTCCATTTTGCTCTATGACCCCCACAATCATCTTGGGAATAGTCTGAAGTCGGTACCATCGATGTGCCAATTTCTGTCTGTAGCATCCGAACCATATAGGCTAAAAACTGATATGACCCCACTATGGAATGGGGAGACTCTCACAAACATGATGGTGTTTCCCGCAAGTGTCACGGAACTCATCTGAAGGTAACCTGGTACCGGTTAAAACATTTTATGTAAGTATGGAATTAGTTTAGTAAAAAAAGGGGTTAAATATGTGTCCAAAATATATATACACTTATACACACTGAGTATACAAAACATTAGGAACACCTGCTCTTTACATTACATAGGCAGACCAGGTGAATCCAGGTGAAACTCGTTAGGCTGTATTGATGTCACTTCTTAAATCTACTTCAATCAGTGTAGATGAATGCGAGGAGACTGGTTAAAGAATACTTTTTCAGGCTTGAAACAATTAAAACATGGATTGTGTATGTGTGCCATGCAGAAGGTGAATGGGCAAGCCAAATTATTAAGTGCCTTTGAATGGGCTATGGTAGTAGGTTCCAGGCACACCGGTTTGTGTCAACAATTGCAACGCTGCTGGGTTTTTCACGCTCAACAATTTCCCGTCCGTATCAAGAATGGTCCCCACCCAAAGGACATCCAGCCAACTTGACACAACTGTGGGAAGCATTGGAGTCAACATGGGCCAGCATCCCTGTGGAAATGTTTGACAGCTTGGTGCACCTTGTAGAGAGGAATGCAACTCCATACTAGGAAGGTGCTCCTAATGTTTGGGGTACATACCCTGTGCTTTCTGATATTCTCTAAATATAGGACAGACACTTCAAACCCTTTTTCCTTAAGATACACTATTTGACTCTTTTTAATTGATTTATTTGTTATTTTTTTATTTAACCTTTATTTAACTAGGTAAGTCAATTAATTAAGAACAAATTCTTATTTACAATGACGGCCTACCCCCAATCACAGCCAGTTGTGAAACAGCCTGGAATTGAACTAGGGTCTGTAGTGACCCCTCTAGCATGGAGATGCAGTGCCTAAGACCACTGCACCACTCAGGAGCCCCTTTACCATGTGTTTCTATGGGCTATAGTAATAAAGACCAAATTCAATATTGTATCAAATAGTTAGTACATAAATTCAGCAAAAAAAGAAACGTCCCTTTTTCAGACCTTGTCTTTCAAAGATAATTTGCAAAACTCCTAAATAACTTCACAGATCTTCATTTTAAAGGGTTTAAACACTGTTTCCCATGCTTGTTCAATGAACCATAACAATTAATGAACATGCACATGTGGAACGGTCGTTAAGACACTAACAGCTTACAGACGGTAGGCAATTAAGGTCACAGTTGTGAAAACTTAGGACACTAAAGATGCCTTTCTACTGACTCTGAAAAACAGCAAATGAAAGATGCCCAGGGTCCCTGCTCATCTGCGTGAACGTGCCTTAGGCATGCTGCAAGGAGGCATGAGGACTGCAGATGTGGCAGGGCAATAAATTGCAATGTCCTTACTGTGAGACGCCTAAGACAGCGCTACAGGGAGACAGGACGGACAGCTGATCTTCCTCGCAGTGTCAGACACGTGTAACAACACCTGCACAGGATCGGTACATCCGAACATCACACCTGCAGGACAGGTACAGGATGGCAACAACAACTGCCTGAGTTACACCAGGAACGCACAATCCATCCATCAGTGCTCAGACTGCCCACAATAGGCTGAGAGAGGCTGGACTGAGGGCTTGTAGGCCTGTTGTAAGGCAGGTCCTCACCAGACATCACCGGCAACAACGTCGCCTATGGGCACAAACCCACAGTTGCTGGACCAGACAGGACTGGCAAAAGTGCTCTTCACTGACAAGTCGCGGTTTTGTCTCACCAGGGGTGATGGTCAGATTCACGTTTATCGTCGAAGGAATGAGCGTTACACCGAGCCTGTGGTCTTGAGAGGGATCGATTTGGAAGTGGAGGGTCCATCATGGTCTGGGGCGGAGTGTCACAGCATCATCGGACTGAGCTTGTTGTCATTGCAGGCAATCTCAACGCTGTGCGTTACAGGGAAGACATCCTCCTCCCTCATGTGGTACCCTTCCTGCAGGCTCATCATGACATGATCCTCCAGCATGACAATGCCACCAGCCATACTGCTTGTTCTGTGCATGATTTCTTGCAAGACAGGAATGTCAGTGTTCTGCCATGGCCTGTGAAGAGCCCGGATCTCAATCCCATTGAGCATGTCTGGGACCTGTTGGATTGGAGGGTGAGGGCTAGGACCATTCCCCCCAGAAATGTCTGGGAACTTGCAGGTGCCTTGGTGGAAGAGTGGGGTAACATCACACAGCAAGAACTGGCAAATCTGGTGCAGTCTATGAGAAGGCGATGCCTTGCAGTACTTAATGCAGCTGGTGGCCATACCAGATACTGACTGTCACTTTAGTTTTTGACCTCCCCTTTTTTCAGGGACACATTATTCAGTTTCTGTTAGTCACATGTCTGTGGAACTTGTTCAGTTTATGTCTCAGTTGTTGAATCTTGTTATGTTCATACAAATATTTACACATATTAAGTTTGCTGAAAATAAACGCAGTTGACAGTGAGAGGACGTTTATTTTTTTTGATATACCTACAGCGGTCCTAAAATGAAAAATCAGATAGCTAAACGGTAAACCATTCCAATTGTCAGCTTAGTGGAACCCCCAACCCAATTGCTTAGACTTTTAGGGGTTAACTGAACTGACGACTTAAACAGAACTGAAGACTTTAACTGAAGATTCAAAGGCTTTCTTTGTTTACTGATGTTACTGCATATGTCACATTTAAGTCATGAGAAAAATGATCTTATTAATGATACATTATATTATTAGAATTTAGCAGAAAGTGACATACAGTCAACACATTTATGTTTGTTGTATATGATTACATTGCATTACAGCCCTGTTCCCTCTGCCTGTTTGTAAGTCTTCTGACTTTGCTGTTGCTCTGTCTGTGTAATGATCACATGCTGTAATCTGTAGTACTATGTCCTCTTCTGAACAGCTAACCTCTCTTGACTGCATTAGACTAGAGGACATTTTAATGCTTTAACAGTGTGCTGATCTCTAGAATCACATATCAGAAGCTTTTAAAACAGCAAATTGTCTTCAAAAACATCCCTAAAAGACATTTATTCTGTAAATGCGATATATTTTTTCCTTCTATGATTACATCAAAAGGCTGATACGTGGTTGATTTGTGCTTGGATTATCACATACTATATATACAGTACCAGTCAAACGTTTGGACACACCTACTCAGGGTTTTTCTTTATTTTTACTATTTTCTACATCGTAAAATAATAGTGGAGACATCAAAACTATGAAATTACACATATGGAATCATTTAGTAACCAAAAAAGTGTTAACCTGTTGGGGATAGGGGGCAGTATTTGCACGGCTGGATAAAAAACGTACCCGATTTAATCTGGTTACTACACCTGCCCAGTAACTAGAATATGCATATAATTATTGGCTTTGGATAGAAAACACCCTAACGTTTCTAAAACTGTTTGAATGGTGTCTGTGAGTATAACAGAACTCCTATGGCAGGCCAAAACCTGAGAAGATTTCAAGCAGGAAGTGGCCTGTCTGAGAAGTAGTGTTTCATCTTGGCTCTTTTTATTGAAGACTCAGGATCTGTGCAATAACGTTCCATAGGGTCTCAGAGCCCGGGAAAACGTTGAACGATATCGAGGCAGGCTCTGGCTGAAACACTTTATCGCTTTTGGCAAGTGGCCACTCAGAGTACTATGGGCTTAGGCGTGTGCCCGCTTCGACCGAATGGTTTCTTTTCCTTTGTCTGTTTATCTAAACGCAGATTCCCGGTCGGAATATTATCGCTTTTTTATGAGAAAAATGGCATAAAAATTGATTTTAAACAGTGGTTGACATGCTTCGAAGTACGGTAATGGAATATTTAGAATTCTTTTGTCACGAATTGCGCCATGCTCGTCACCCTTATTTAGCCTTTAGGATAGTGTCTAGAACGCACGAACAAAACACCGCTGTTTGGATATAACAATGGATTATTTTGGACCAAACCAACATTTGTTATTGAAGTAGAAGTCCTGGGAGTGCATTCTGACGAAGACAACAAAGGTAAGAACATTTTTCTAATAGTAAATCTGACTTTGATGAGTGCTAAACCTGCTGGGTGTCTAAATAGCTAGCCCTGTGATGCCGGGCTATCTACTGAGAATATTGCAAAATGTGCTTTCACCGAAAAGCTATTTTAAAATCGGACATATCGAGTGCATAGAGGAGTTCTGTATCTATAATTCTTAAAATAATTGTTATGCTTTTTGTGAACGTTTATCGTGAGTAATTTAGTAAATTCACCGGCAGTGTTCGGTGGGAATGCTAGTCACATGCTAGTCACATGCTAATGTAAAAAGCTGGTTTTTGATATAAATATGAACTTGATTGAACAAAACATGCATGTATTGTATAACATAATGTCCTAGGGTTGTCATCTGATGAAGATCATCAAAGGTTAGTGCTACATTTAGCTGTGGTTTGGATTTATGTGACATTATATGCTAGCTTGAAAAATGGGTGTCTGATTATTTCTGGCTGGGTAGTCTGCTGACATAATCTAATGTTTTGCTTTCGTTGTAAAGCCTTTTTGAAATCGGACAGTGTGGTTAGATTAACGAGAGTCTTATCTTTAAAATGGTGTAAGATAGTCATATTTTTAAAAAATTGAAGTAATAGCATATCTAAGGATTTGAATAACGCGCCACAGGATTCAACTGGCTGTTGAGTAGGTGGGACGCAACCTAGCCCATAGAGGTTAAACAAATCAAAATATGTTTCAGATTTTAGATTCTTCAAAGTAGCCACCTTTTGCCTTGATGACAGCTTTGCACACTCTTGGCTTCCTCTCAACCTCTTTCACCTGGAATGCTTTTCCAAAGGTATTGAAGGAGATCCCACATATGCTGAGCACTTGTTGGCTGCTTTTCTTTCAGTCTGTGGCACAACTCATCACATATCATCTCAATTGGGTTGAGGTCAGGTGATTGTGGAGGCCAGGTCATCTGATGCAGCACTCCATCACTCAACTTCTTGGTCAATATAGCCCTTATACAGCCTGGAGCCATGTTGGGTCATTTTCCTGTTGAAAAACAATTGATAGTACCAGATGGGATGACGTATCCCTGCAGAATGACATGGTAACCAAGCTGGGTAAAGTGTGCCTTGAATTCTAAATAAATCACAAACAGTGTCACCAGCAAAGCACCCCCACACCATCACACCTTCTCCTCCATGCTTCACGGTGGGAACCCCACTTGCGAAGATCATCCGCGAAGAACATCCACTTGTGAAGATCATCCGTTCACCTACCAGACACGGCGGTTGGAACCAAAAATCTCAAATTTGGACTCATCAGACCAAAGGATTGAATTCCACAGGTCTAATGTCCATTGCTCATGTTTCTTGGCCCAAGCAAATCTCATCTTATTGGTGTTTTTTGAAGAATTTCAAATATAAAATAACTTTTGATTTGTTTAACACTATTTTGGTTACTATGTAATCCATGTGCTATTTCATAGTTTTGATGTCTTATGTCTTACTATTATTCTGCAATGTAAAAAATAGTAAAAATAAAAGAAACCCCTTGAAAGAGTATGTGTGTCCAAACCTTTGACGGGTACTGTATATATATATATATATATATATACAGTTGAAGTCGGAAGTTTACATACACGAAGGTTGGAGTCATTAAAACTCGTTTTTAAACCACTCCACAAATTTCTTGTTAACAAGCTATAGTTTTGGCAAGTCGGTTAGGACATCTACTTTGTGCATGACACAAGTAATTTTTCCAACAATTGTTTACAGACAGATTATTTCACTTATAATTCACTGTATCACAATTCCAGTGGGTCAGAAGTTTACACACACTAAGTTTATTGTGTATTTAAACAGCTTGGAAAATTCAAGAAAATTATGGAATGGCTTTAGAAGCTTCTGATAGGCTAATTGACATAATTTGAGGCAATTGGAGGTGTACCAGTGGATGTATTTCAAGGCCTACCTTCAAACTCAGTGCCTCTTTGCTTGACATAATGGGAAAATCAAATGAAATCAGACAAGACCTCAGAAAAAAAATTGTAGACCTCCACAAGTCTGGTTCATCCTTGGGAGGAATCAGGTACAAAAGTATCTATATCCAAAGTAAAACGAGTCCTATATCGACATAACCTGAGAGGCAGCTCAGCAAGGAAGAAGCAACTGCTCCAAAACCGCCATAAAAAAGCCAGACTATGGTTTGCAACTGCACATGGGGACAAAGATTGTACTTTTTGGAAAAATGTCCTCTGGTCTGATGAAACAAAAATGGAACTGTTTGGCCATAATGACCATCATTATGTTTGGAGGAAAAAGGGGGAAGCTTGCAAGCCGAAGAACACCATCCCAGCCGTGACGCACGGGGGTGGCAGCATCATGTTGTGGGGGTGCTTTGCTGCAGGAGGGACTGGTGCACTTCACAAAATAGATGGCATCATGAGGCAGGAAAATGATGTGGATATATTGAAGCAACATCTCAAGACGTCAGTCAGGAAGTTAAAGCTTGGTCGCAAATGAGTCTTCCAAATAGACAATGACCCCAAGCATACTTCCAAAGTTGTGGCTTAATGGCTTAAGGACAACAAAGTCAAGGTATTGGAGTGGCCATCACAGAGCCCTGACCTCAATCCTATAGAAGATTTGTGGGCAGAACTGAAAAAGTGTGTGCGAGCAAGGAGGCCTACCTGACTCAGTTACACCAGCTCTGTCAGGAAGAATGGGCCAGAATTCACCCAACTTATTGTGGGAAGCTTGTGGAAGGCTACCTGAAGCGTTTGACCCAAGTTAAACAATTTAAAGGTAATGCTACCAAATACTAATTGAGTGTATGTAAACTTCTGACCCACTGGGAAGTTCAACATGGCACCTCATGACAAAGAACTCTCTGAGGATCTAAAAAAAAGAATTGTTACTCTACATAAAGATGGCCTGGGCTATAAGAAGATTGCCAAGACCCTGAAACTGAGCTGCAGCACGGTGGCCAAGACCATACAGCGGTTTAACAGGACAGGTTCCACTCAGAACAGGCCTCGCCATGGTCGACCAAAGAAGTTGAGTGCACGTGCTCAGCGTCATATCCAGAGGTTGTCTTTGGGAAATAGATGTATGAGTGCTGCCAGCATTGCTGCAGAGGTTGAAGGGGTGGGGGGCCAGCCTGTCAGTGCTCAGACCCTACGCGTCCCAGAAGGAAGCCTCTTCTAAAGATGATGCACAAGAAAGCCCGCAAACAGTTTGCTGAAGACAAGCAGACTAAGGACATGGATCACTGGAACCATGTCCTGTGGTCTGATGAGACCAAGATAAACTTATTTGGTTCAGATGGTGTCAAGCGTGTGTGGCAGCAACCAGGTGAGGAGTACAAAGACAAGTGTGTCTTGCCTACAGTCAAGCATGGTGGTGGGAGTGTCATGGTCTGGGGCTGCATGAGTGCTGCTGGCACTGGGGAGCTACAGTTCATTGAGGGAACCATGAATGCCAACATGTACTGTGACATACTGAAGCAGAGCATGATCCTCTCCCTTCGGAGACTGGGCCACAGCGCAGTATTCCAACATGATAACGACCCCAAACACACCTCCAAGACGACCACTGCCTTGCTAAAGAAGCTGAGGGTAAAGGTGATGGACTGGCCAAGCATGTCTCCAGACCTAAACCCTATTGAGCATCTGTGGGGCATCCTCAAACGGAAGGTGGAGGAGTGCAAGGTCTCTAACATCCACCAGCTCCGTGATGTCGTCATGGAGGAGTGGAAGAGGACTCCTGTGGCAACCTGTGAAGCTCTGGTGAAGTCCATGCCCAAGAGGGTTAAGGCAGTGCTGGAAAATGATGGTGTCCACACAAAATATTGACACTTTGGGCCCAATTTGGATATTTTCACTTAGGGGTGTACTCACTTTTGTTGCCAGCGGTTTAGACATGGCTGTGTGTTGAGTTATTTTGAGGGAACAACAAATTTACACTGTTATACAAGCTGTACACTCACTACTTTACATTGTAGCAAAGTGTCATTTCTTCAGTGTTGTCACATGAAAAGATATACTCAAATATTTACAAAAATGTGAGGGGTGTACTCACTTTTGTGAGATACTGTATATTATATTGTATATATACGTATACATATACAATAATATTTGACCCCTTAAAGTCACCTGTGTTTCCCCTTTCATCCCATTACCTTGGCTGTTACCTGTGCATGACTAGGAGCTAGATGGCTCATGAACTGTGTGTTGATGATGACTATATTATATTACACAATACAAATGTCTCAGTAAAATCTCACTCTGTGGGGTAATTGGCACTGTTTATAAATGCATCAGATTGATGGACACGCACACACGAACACACACACACACATGCACGCTCACACATTTGCCGTGCGTCCAACGCTTTCTGATCTGATCCGTCAAAACTCATTAGGCTTTAAAACATATTTCTAACAGACACCCGTGCGACTCCAATAACCAACCGCCAATTATAGCTGAGCGATATTCTCCCACCTGCCTACCAAAGATTACCATATGATTGGAGCGATTAGATGAAATGAGAGCATTTTAGTGCTGTTTAGAAATTCATAGTGCACAGCTAGATCGCTGGGAAAAAGCTCAGCGTTTTAACTGGTATTTCCTGAATGTTGGTGTGATTGTAGGAGTTGGTTTGATGGACTTTTAAGTCTCTTTTGCATACCATTCTCTGAAATGTTGCTGGGGTTTTGGGAAGAGGCGGATTTTAACATCAGTTTTTTTAATGTGTTTGAATACGACAGTGAGAGAATTTTGTGTGTAGGAGTTAGTTCTGTTTATACAATCATGTTTGTTTAGAACTTTGTCTGTTGAACTACAGATGACATTTAAAATCAGTTGATCAGTTACTCAAAATTCTCTCTCTCTCAATTCTATTTCAATTTAAGGGGGCTTTATTGGCATGGGAAACATATGTTAACATTGCCAAAGCAAGGTAGATAATATACAAAAGTGAAATAAACAATAAAAATGTACAGTGTTGTATTATGTTTATATACAGTGTTGTAATGATGTGCAAATAGTTAAAGTACAAAAGGGAAAATATTTACAATGGTGTTTGTTCTTCACTGGTTGCCCCTTTCTTGTGGCAACAGGTCACAAATCATGCTGCTGTGATGGAACACTGTGGTATTTCACCCAGTAGATATGGTAGTTTATCAAAATTGGATTTGTGGGTCTGTGTAATCTGAGGGGAAAATGTGTCTCTAATATGGACTGACTCTCTCTCTCTCTCTCTCTCTCTCTCTCTCTCTCTCTCTCTCTCTCTCTCTCTCTCTCTCTCTCTCTCTCTCTCTCTCTCTCTCTCTCTCTCTCTCTCTCTCAATTCAAGGGGATTTATTGGCATGGGAAACATATGTTAACATCTCTCTCTCTCCCTCACTTCCCCCTCTCCCCTTTGTGCCAGTCATTAACGTCTTCATGAAGATGTCTGTTGATCCTAGTGGTCAGGTCTAATTTTCACGTCATTAATGTCTTCATAAAGATATGTGGGGATTCCAGTGTTCAGGTCTGTCTGGTCTTCATAAAGTTGTCTGGAGGTCCTAGTGGTCAGTCTTCAACCAGGCCAGAGGGAGAAGAAGGCCAGCTTACTGTACGTCAATTACACTACTAGGCGTTCTCTCTTAAAGCACACGAATGGTCAGCTGGGGTCTGATGGACACACACACAAACACATACGCACACACACACACGCATACACTCATACAGTCTTGTACAGCTAACCGTGTGAGGACAAACAATTCAGTCCCATTCAAAATCCTATTTTTTCTAACCCCTAACCCATACTTTTACCGTTACCCTAACCCTAACCTCAACCATAACCATAACCTAAACCCAAAAACCTAACTTTAACCCAAACCCTAAACCTAGCTCCTAACCTTTATCTTAAAACTAACCCTAACTCCTAACTCTCAAATCAATTCAAATCAAATTTGATTTGTCACATACACATGGTTAGCAGATGTTAATGCGGGTGTAGCGAAATGCTTGTGCTTCTAGTTCCGACCATGCGGTAATATTTAACAAGTAATCTAACCTAACAATTTCATAACAACTACCTTATACACACAAGTGTAAAGGAATGAATAAGAATATGTACATAAAAATATATGAATGAGCGATGGCCGAACGGCATAAGCAAGATGCAGTAGATGGTATAGAGTACAGTATATACATATGAGATGAGTAATGTAGGGTATGTAAACATTATGAAAAGTGGCATTGTTTAAAGTGGCTAGTGATACATTTATTACATCAAGATGGCAAGATGGAGTAGATGGTATAGAGTACAGTATATACATATGAGATGAGTAATGTAGGGTATGTAAACATTATGAAAAGTGGCATTGTTTAAAGTGGCGAGTGATACATTTATTACATCAAGATGGCAAGATGGAGTAGATGGTATAGAGTAAAGTATTTACATATGAGATGAGTAATGAAGGGTATGTAAACATGATATAAAGTGGAACTGTTTAAAGTGGCTAGTGATACATTTATTACATACATTTTTATATTATTAAAGTGGCTAGAGTTGAGTCAGTATGATGGCAGCAGCCACTCAATGTTAGTGATGGCTGTTTAACAGTCTGATTGCCTTGAGATAGAAGCTGTTTTTCAGTCTCTCGGTCCCCGCTTTGATGCACCTGTACTGACCTCGCCTTCTGGATGATAGCGGGGTGAACAGGCAGTGGCTCGGGTGGTTGTTGTCCTTGATGATCTTTTTGGCCTTCCTGTGACATCGGGTGGTGTAGGTGTCCTGAAGGGCAGGTAGTTTGCCCCCGGTGATGCGTTGTGCAGACTTCACTACCCTCTGGAGAGCCTTACGGTTGTGGGCGGAGCAGTTGCCATACCAGGTGGCGATACAGCCCGACAGGATGCTCTCGATTGTGAATCTGTAAAGTTTGTGAGGGTTTTTGGTGACAAGCCAAATTTTTTCAGCCTCAAGGGGGGTTGAAGAGGCGCTGCTGTGCCTTCTTCACCACACTGTCTGTGTGGGTGGACCATTTCAGTTTGTCCGTGATGTGTACGCCGAGGAACTTAAAACTTTCCACCTTCTCCACTACTGTCCTGTCGATGTGGATAGGGGGCTGCTCCCTCTGCAGTTTCCTGAAGTCCACGATCATCTCCTTTGTTTTGGTGACATTGAGTGTGAGGTTATTTTCCTGACACCACACTCCTAGGGCGCTCACCTCCTCCCTGTAGGCCATCTCGTCGTTGTTGGTAATCAAGCCTACCACTGCAGTGTCGTCTGCAAACTTGATGATCGAGTTGGAGGCGTGCATGGCCATGCAGTCATGGGTGAACAGGGAGTACAGGAGAGGGCTGAGAACGCACCCTTGTGGGGCCCCAGTGTTGAGGATCAGCGGGGTAGAGATGTTGTTACCTACCCTCACCACCTGGGAGCGGCCCGTCAGGAAGTCCAGGACCCAGTTGCACAGGGCGGAGTCGAGACCCAGGGTTTCGAGCTTAATGACGAGTTTGGAGAGTACTATGGTGTTAAATGTTGAGCTGTAGTTGATGAACAGCATTCTTACATAGGTATTCCTCTTGTCCAGATGGGTTAGGGCAGTGTGCAGTGTGATTGTGATTGCGTTGTCTGTGGAACTATTGGGGAGGTAAGCAAATTGGAGTGGATCTAGGGTGTCAGGTAGGGTGGAGGTGATATGGTCCTTGACTAGTCTCTCAAAGCACTTCATGATGACGGAAGTGAGTGCTACGGGGCGATAGTCATTTAGCTCAGTTACCTTAGCTTTCTTGGGAACAGGAACAATGGTGGCCCTCTTGAAGCATATGGGAACAGCAGTCTGGGATAAGGATTGATTGAATATGTCCGTAAACACACCAGCCAGCTGGTCTGCGCATGCACTGAGGACGCAGCTGGGGATGCCGTCTGGGCCTGCAGCCTTGCGAGGATTAACACGCTTAAATGTTTTACTCACGTTGGCTGCAGTGAAGGAGAGCCCGCAGGTTTTGGTAGCGGGCCGTGTCAGTGGCACTGTATTGTTCTCAAAGCGAGCAAAGAAGTTGTTTAGTCTGTCTGGGAGCAAGACATCGTGGCCCGCGACGGGGCTGGTTTTTCTTTTGTAGTCCGTGATTGACTCTAGACCCTGCCACATACCTCTCGTGTCTGAGCTGTTGAATTGTGACTCTACTTTGTCTCTATACTGACGCTTAGCTTGTTTGATTGCCTTGCGGAGGGAATAGCTACACTGTTTGTATTCGATCATGTTTCCGGTCACTTTGCCCTGATTAAAAGCAGTGCGCTTTCAGTTTTGTGTGAATTCTGCATCAATCCACGGTTTCTGGTTGTTTTAATTGATGCTTTGGGTACAACATCATGGATGCACTTGCTAATAAACTCGCTCACCGAATCCCCTTAACCTAATTTGATCCCTAAGACTAATTCTAACCTTAACCCTCAACCTTAACCCTAAACCTCCTAGAAATAGCATGTGACCTCACGGGGACTAATAAAATGTCCCCAGTTGGTCAAATTTTTGCTTGTTTACTACACAAGAAAGTTCAACATGTCCACACACACACACACACACGCTGACTGTCACCTTGCTTTAGACTGGCTGGGTGGCCCCGTCAATCGATAGTTCATTAGCCAGGATTGTCTTGTGTCCATGCAGCTTTGAATATGGTCCTTAATCACTACTGCATTAGGTCAGACCAGACCCAACGCTCAGCTGGGGACAGCTGGACCCAACAAAGCCAAACACACATGCACACATAAACACGTACACACATACACACACACACACCGCCTGGAGGGTGAACTGAGGTGGGAGGGAGAGTAGGGAAAAGAGGTTAAGGAGGGGGGGGGGGGGGGGGGCAAAGCTTAGGAGAAGGGGTGGGGGTGTAAGGAAGGACACTACAGGGGCAGCATTAGAAGGCAGGAGAAGAGGTGGGGGTGTAAGGAAGGACACTACAGGGGCAGCATTAGAAGGCAGGAGAAGGGGTGGGGGTGTAAGGAAGGACACTACAGGGGCAGCACTGGAAGGCAGGAGAAGGGGTGGGCGTGTAAGGAAGGACACTAAAGGGGCAGCATTAGAAGGCAGGAGAAGGGGTGGGGGTGTAAGGAAGGACACTACAGGGGCAGCATTAGAAGGCAGGAGAAGGGGTGGGGGTGTAAGGAAGGACACTACAGGGGCAGCATTAGAAGGCAGGAGAAGGGGTGGGGGTGTAAGGAAGGACACTAAAGGGGCAGCATTAGAAGGCAGGAGAAGGGGTGGGGGTGTAAGGAAGGACACTAAAGGGGCAGCATTAGAAGGCAGGAGAAGGGGTGGGGGTGTAAGGAAGGACACTACAGGGGCAGCATTAGAAGGCAGGAGAAGGGGTGGGGGTGTAAGGAAGGACACTAAAGGGGCAGCATTAGAAGGCAGGAGAAGGGGTGGGGGTGTAAGGGAGGACACTATTATTATGGAGTATTGTGTGTAGATTGATGAGGGAAAAAAACGATTGAATCCATTTTAGAATAAGGTTGTAACGTAACAACATGTGGAAAAAGTCAAGGGGTCTGAATACTTTCCGAATTATATCAAAGAGTATGTACTGTGACTCCATTCTGCAGTCTGTATCTCACTCTAATATATCTACTGCTGTACATATTCTTAGTTTATCTTGATTTCATTTATACTTTTACTCCAGTCTGTATTCTTTTTCTGTAATGTGACAGGGGGGCAGAGAGAAGGGAGAGGGCGTAATAAATACATAGAAGGGATGGTAGAAGGGTGGAAAGTAGAAGGGAGGAGAGAGTAGAAGGGAGGAGAGGGTAGAAGGGAGGAGAGAGTAGAAGGGATGAGGGGGTAGAAGGGAGGAAAGTAAAAGGAAAGGAGAGACTAGAAGGGAAGAGAGGGCAGAAGGGAGGAAAGTAGAAGTGAGGAGAGAGTAGAAGGGAGGAGAGAGTAGAAGGGAGGAGAGGGTAGAAGGGATGAGAGGGTAGAAGGGAGGAAAGTAAAAGGAAAGGAGAGACTAGAAGGGAAGAGAGGGCAGAAGGGAGGAGAGTAGAAGGGAGGAAAGTAGAAGGGAGGAGAGAGTAGAAGGGAGGAAAGTAAAAGGAAAGGAGAGACTAGAAGGGAAGAGAGGGCAGAAGGGAGGAGAGTAGAAGGGAGGAAAGTAGAAGGGAGGAGAGAGTAGAAGGGAGGAGGGAGTAGACGGGAGGAGAGAGTAGAAGGGAGGAAAGTAGAAGTGAGGAGAGAGTAGACGGGAGGAGAGAGTAGACGGGAGGAGAGAGTAGACGGGAGGAGAGAGTAGACGGGAGGAGAGGGTAGACGGGAGGAGAGAGTAGAAGGGAGGAGAGAGTAGAAGGGAGGAGAGAGTAGACGGGAGGAGAGAGTAGACGGGAGGAGAGAGTAGTAGGGAGGAGAGAGTAGAAGGGAGGAGAGAGTAGACGGGAGGAGAGAGTAGACGGGAGGAGAGAGTAGTAGGGAGGAGAGAGTAGAAGGGAGGAGCGGGTAGAAGGGAGGAGAGAGTAGACGGGAGACGAGAGTAGAAGGGAGGAGAGAGTAGAAGTGAAGAGAGATAAAACGGGAGGAGAGAGTAGAAGTGAGGAGAGAGTAGACGGGAGGAGAGAGTAGAAGGGAGGAGGGAGTAGTAGGGAGGAGAGAGTAGAAGGGAGGAGAGAGTAGACGGGAGGAGAGAGTAGACGGGAGGAGAGAGTAGAAGGGAGGAGGGAGTAGTAGGGTAGGAGAGAGTAGAAGGGAGGAGAGAGTAGACGGGAGGAGAGAGTAGACGGGAGGAGAGAGTAGTAGGGAGGAGAGAGTAGAAGGGAGGAGAGAGTAGACGGGAGGAGAGAGTAGAAGGGAGGAGAGAGTAGAAGTGAGGAGAGAGTAAACGGGATGAGAGAGTAGAAGTGAGGAGAGAGTAGACGGGAGGAGAGAGTAGAAGGGAGGAGGGAGTAGTAGGGAGGAGAGAGTAGAAGGGAGGAGGGAGGAGAGAGTAGAAGGGAGGAGAGAGTAGACGGGAGGAGAGAGTAGACGGGAGGAGAGAGTAGAAGGGAGGAAAGTAGAAGTGAGGAGAGAGTAGACGGGGGAGAGAGTAGACGGGAGGAGAGAGCAGACGGGAGGAGAGAGTAGACGGGAGGAGAGAGTAGACGGGAGGAGAGAGTAGACCGGAGGAGAGGGTAGACGGGAGGAGAGAGTAGAAGTGAGGAGGGAGTAGATGGGAGGAGAGAGTAGACGGGAGGAGAGAGTAGAAGGGAGGAAAGTAGAAGTGAGGAGAGAGTAGACGGGAGGAGAGAGTAGACGGGAGGAGAGAGTAGACGGGAGGAGAGAGTAGACGGGAGGAGAGGGTAGACGGGAGGAGAGAGTAGAAAGGAGGAGAGAGTAGAAGGGAGGAGAGAGTAGACGGGAGGAGAGAGTAGACGGGAGGAGAGAGTAGACGGGAGGAGAGAGTAGTAGGGAGGACAGAGTAGAAGGGAGGAGAGAGTAGACGGGAGGAGAGAGTAGACGGGAGGAGGGAGTAGTAGGAAGGAGAGAGTAGAAGGGAGGAGAGAGTAGAAGGGAGGAGAGAGTAGACGGGAGGAGAGAGTAGAAGGGAGGAGTAGGTAGAAGTGAGGAGAGAGTAAACGGGAGGAGAGAGTAGAAGTGAGGAGAGAGTAGACGGGAGGAGAGAGTAGAAGGGAGGAGGGAGTAGTAGGGAGGAGAGAGTAGAAGGGAGGAGAGAGTAGACGGGAGGAGAGAGTAGACGGGAGGAGAGAGTAGAAGGGAGGAGGGAGTAGTAGGGAGGAGAGAGTAGAAGGGAGGAGAGAGTAGACGGGAGGAGAGAGTAGACGGGAGGAGAGAGTAGTAGGGAGGAGAGAGTAGAAGGGAGGAGAGAGTAGACGGGAGGAGAGAGTAGAAGGGAGGAGAGAGTAGACGGGAGGAGAGAGTAGAAGGGAGGAGGGAGTAGTAGGGAGGAGAGAGTAGAAGGGAGGAGAGAGTAGACGGGAGGAGAGAGTAGACGGGAGGAGAGAGTAGAAGGGAGGAGGGAGTAGTAGGGAGGAGAGAGTAGAAGGGAGGAGAGAGTAGACAGGAGGAGAGAGTAGACGGGAGGAGAGAGTAGTAGGGAGGAGAGAGTAGAAGGGAGGAGAGAGTAGACGGGAGGAGAGAGTAGAAGGGAGGAGAGAGTAAACGGGATGAGAGAGTAGAAGTGAGGAGAGAGTAGACGGGAGGAGAGAGTAGAAGGGAGGAGGGAGTAGTAGGGAGGAGAGAGTAGAAGGGAGGAGGGAGGAGAGAGTAGAAGGGAGGAGAGAGTAGACGGAAGGAGAGAGTAGACGGGAGGAGAGAGTAGAAGGGAGGAGGGAGTAGTAGGGAGGAGAGAGTAGAAGGGAGGAGAGAGTAGACGGGAGGAGAGAGTAGACGGGAGGAGAGAGTAGTAGGGAGGAGAGAGTAGAAGGGAGGAGAGAGTAGACGGGAGGAGAGAGTAGAAGGGAGGAGGGAGTAGAAGTGAGGAGAGAGTAAACGGGATGAGAGAGTAGAAGTGAGGAGAGAGTAGACGGGAGGAGAGAGTAGAAGGGAGGAGGGAGTAGTAGGGAGGAGAGAGTAGAAGGGAGGAGAGAGTAGACGGGAGGAGAGAGTAGACGGAGGAGAGAGTAGAAGGGAGGAGGGAGTAGTAGGGAGGAGAGAGTAGAAGGGAGGAGAGAGTAGACGGGAGGAGAGAGTAGACGGGAGGAGAGAGTAGAAGGGAGGAGAGAGTAGAAGGGAGAAGAGAGTAGACGGGAGGAGAGAGTAGACGGGAGGAGAGAGTAGAAGGGAGGAGAGAGTAGAAGTGAGGAGAGATTAAACGGGATGAGAGAGTAGAAGTGAGGAGAGAGTAGACGGGAGGAGAGAGTAGAAGGGAGGAGGGAGTAGTAGGGAGGAGAGAGTAGAAGGGAGGAGAGAGTAGACGGGAGGAGAGAGTAGTAGGGAGGAGAGAGTAGAAGGGAGGAGAGAGTAGACGGGAGGAGAGAGTAGAAGGGAGGAGAGAGTAGAAGTGAGGAGAGAGTAAACGGGATGAGAGAGTAGAAGTGAGGAGAGAGTAGACGGGAGGAGAGAGTAGAAGGGAGGAGGGAGTAGTAGGGAGGAGAGAGTAGAAGGGAGGAGGGAGGAGAGAGTAGACGGGAGGAGAGAGTAAACGGGATGAGAGAGTAGAAGTGAGGAGAGAGTAGACGGGAGGAGAGAGTAGAAGGGAGGAGGGAGTAGTAGGGAGGAGAGAGTAGAAGGGAGGAGAGAGTAGACGGGAGGAGAGAGTAGACGGGAGGAGAGAGTAGTAGGGAGGAGAGAGTAGAAGGGAGGAGAGAGTAGACGGGAGGAGAGAGTAGAAGGGAGGAGAGAGTAGAAGTGAGGAGAGAGTAAACGGGATGAGAGAGTAGAAGTGAGGAGAGAGTAGACGGGAGGAGAGAGTAGAAGGGAGGAGGGAGTAGTAGGGAGGAGAGAGTAGAAGGGAGGAGGGAGGAGAGAGTAGAAGGGAGGAGAGAGTAGACGGAAGGAGAGAGTAGACGGGAGGAGAGAGTAGAAGGGAGGAGGGAGTAGTAGGGAGGAGAGAGTAGAAGGGAGGAGAGAGTAGACGGGAGGAGAGAGTAGACGGGAGGAGAGAGTAGTAGGGAGGAGAGAGTAGAAGGGAGGAGAGAGTAGACGGGAGGAGAGAGTAGAAGGGAGGAGAGAGTAGAAGTGAGGAGAGAGTAAACGGGATGAGAGAGTAGAAGTGAGGAGAGAGTAGACGGGAGGAGAGAGTAGAAGGGAGGAGGGAGTAGTAGGGAGGAGAGAGTAGAAGGGAGGAGGGAGGAGAGAGTAGAAGGGAGGAGAGAGTAGACGGAAGGAGAGAGTAGACGGGAGGAGAGAGTAGAAGGGAGGAGGGAGTAGTAGGGAGGAGAGAGTAGAAGGGAGGAGAGAGTAGACGGGAGGAGAGAGTAGACGGGTGGAGAGAGTAGTAGGGAGGAGAGAGTAGAAGGGAGGAGAGAGTAGACGGGAGGAGAGAGTAGAAGGGAGGAGAGAGTAGAAGTGAGGAGAGAGTAAACGGGATGAGAGAGTAGAAGTGAGGAGAGAGTAGACGGGAGGAGAGAGTAGAAGGGAGGAGGGAGTAGTAGGGAGGAGAGAGTAGAAGGGAGGAGAGAGTAGACGGGAGGAGAGAGTAGACGGGAGGAGAGAGTAGAAGGGAGGAGAGAGTAGAAGGGAGGAGAGAGTAGACGGGAGGAGAGAGTAGACGGGAGGAGAGAGTAGACGGGAGGTTTGGTGGATTCTCCTCCAGTAGACTGGGGCTGCTTTGTTCTTTCAAAATAAAGGACAAAAAAGAACCAGAAGAGGACAGACAGACAGAAGATGGAAGATTGTTAAATGTCACTGGGCTCTGCATTTTGATTGTGTGTGTGTGTGTCTGTGTGTGTGTGTATGTGTGTGCGTGAGTGCGTGCGTGCGTGCCTGTGTGTGTAATCCTCTCCATTCACTGGGGAAAAGATTGTGAGTGAAAAAGGAGGAGGAGGGGAGGAGGAGTAGGAAGGGAGAATGATAGAACAACAACTCCATCACAAATATAAATCAGATTTCTGCGCTCACTCTTAGACGGGGTGAAATTTGGATAATTTATAATTAATGGCTATCAAGGTAGCATTTATCTGAATGATGAGAGAGTGAGGGAGATAGAAAGTAAGCGAGATAGTGGTTGTGGGGGTTTAGAGACTGAAAAGAGGATGGGTTAAGGGGGGGTACGAGGGGGAGGACAGGAGGAGAGGAGAGGAAGGAGGGAGGAGGGGATGGAGTGCAGTCAAATGGCACTCATGACAAATGACACGTCCTGTCTTCCTGTCTCCTCTCCTCTGCTGGATGATTTGTCATCTCCTTCTCTGACATTTCTCATCCCGCTATCAAATCACCCTGACAGAATGATATTTTCTAATTCTGCCCGGCCCAGCAGCATAGGGGCTCACCCAGATACCACCCTCTGCTACTGTGTACTTCTCCCCTCGCCTCTCCTAGTCAGGCGCTCACCAGAACAATAGCTTCAGCATTATTAGCCCAACATCGGTTAGTAGCTCTTCAAAAACATGGATGACACACTTTATATTGAATGCCTTCGCAGTGAAGAGGCCCATGCAGTGTTCTCAGTGATGGGGCCCATGCAGTGTTCTCAGTGATGGGGCCCATGCAGTGTTCTCAGTGATGGGGCCCATGCAGTGTTCTCAGTGATGGGTCCCATGCAGTGTTCTCAGTGATGGGGCCCATGCAGTGTTCTCAGTGATGGGTCCCATGCAGTGTTCTCAGTGATGGGGCCCATGCAGTGTTCTCAGTGATGGGGCCCATGCAGTGTTCTCAGTGATGGGGCCCATGCAGTGTTCTCAGTGATGGGGCCCATGCAGTGTTCTCAGTGATGGGGCCCATGCAGTGTTCTCAGTGATGGGGCCCATGCAGTGTTCTCAGTGATGGGGCCCATGCAGTGTTCTCAGTGATGGGGCCCATGCAGTGTTCTCAGTGATGGGGCCCATGCAGTGTTCTCAGTGATGGGGCCCATGCAGTGTTCTCAGTGATGGGGCCCATGCAGTGTTCTGAGTGATGGGGCCCATGCAGTGTTCTCGGTGATGGGGCCCATGCAGTGTTCTCGGTGATGGGGCCCATGCAGTGTTCTCAGTGATGGGGCCCATGCAGTGTTCTCAGTGATGGGGCCCATGCAGTGTTCTCAGTGATGGGGCCCATGCAGTGTTCTCAGTGATGGGGCCCATGCAGTGTTCTCAGTGATGGGGCCCATGCGGTGTGACTCCTCTATTGATCATCTGCATTCTAATTGATTCATCTCTGATTATGGTAGCAGTCTGTAGATGAGAGCCCACCTGCTGTGCTTTTGCTGTGGCCTCAGAGCGATCCCGTATTGTTTTGTTAAATAGTAATAAAATACTATTCAACTGAATACTAATAAGTAAGCCCTTCTAACTATGATGACCCTGTTTGTCCATAATCCTCTTCTTTAGAAGTCAAAATAATCAGCTTGGATCACTATTTCAAAATCAGCAGGTGATCCTTATCAATTCTGCCCAGAGACACAGAAAGATATATGTTTTTTTATATCTCGATGAGGAAGGTTTTGGCTCTGTGTCTGAAACTGCAGAACTAGCCATTTTACATAATTTAAAAAACATTGAATGATCTTTATTATAGATGGACATTTGGACAGTGTTGTCCTTTCAGGTAATGCCTTTATATCTCCAATCAGACCGTTGTTTCTTTTGAGACTGTAGCCTCTCAACCTGCACAGGCATAATTTCCTTAAGACACCAGAAGTAATGTTAAAAATAACATTTTGATAATATACTGATTCACTCATAAAATCAAAACAACGTTAAGAAAACATAAAGAGTTCAACATATTGTTTAGCATTATTACTCAATCATTACAAATTACTCAGAATGTATTACTATGCTCTGTAAAGGTATAGTATTTAATACTCCGTTCTGTGAAGGTATAGTATTTATTACTCAGCTATGCAAAGGTAAAGTATGATTTACTCAGCTCTGTAAAGATATATTATGTATTACTCAGCTCGGTAAAGGTATAGTATGTATAGTATGTATTACTGAGCTCTGTAAAGGTATAGTATTTATTACTCAGCTCTGTAAAGGTATTGTATTTATTACTCAGCTCTGTAAAGATATAGCATTTATTACTCAGCTCTGTAAAGGTAAAGTATTTTATACAAAGCTCTGTAAAGGTATAGTATGTATTCGTCAGCTCTGTAAAGGTATAGTATTTATTACTCAGCAGCTCTGTAAAGGTATAATATTATTTACTCAGCTCTGTAAAGGCATAGTACTTATTACTCAGCTCTGTAGAGGTATAGTATGTATTACTCAGCTCTGTAAAGGTTTAATATATATTACTCAGCAGCTCTGTAAAGGTATAATATTAATTACTCAGCTCTGTAAAGGTAGAGTATTTATTACTCAGCAGCTCTGTAAAGTTATAGCATGTATTATTCAGCTCTGTAAAGGTATTGTATGTATTACTCAGCTCTGTAAAGTTCTAGTATGTATTACTCAGCCCTATACATCTATAGTATTTATTACTCATCTCTGAAAATGTATCTTTTTTATTACTCAGCCCTTTAAAGGTATAGTATTTATTACTCAGCTCTGTAAAGGTATATAAATTATTTCTCAGCTCTGTAAAGGTATATTATGTTTTCCTTTGCTTTGTAATGGTACAGTATACATTACTCAGCTCTGTAAAGTTTTAGTATGTATTACTCAGCTCTGTAAAGGTATATTATTCATTTCTCAGCTCTGTAAAGGTACAGTGCCTTGCGAAAGTATTCGGCCCCCTTGAACTTTTCGACCTTTTGCCACATTTCAGGCTTCAAACATAAAGATATAAAACTGTATTTTTTTGTGAAGAATCAACAACAACTGGGACACAATTATGAAGTGGAACGAAATTTATTGGATATTTCAAACTTTTTTAACAAATAAAAAACGGAAAAATTGGCCGTGCAAAATTATTCAGCCCCTTTACTTTCAGTGCAGCAATCTCTCTCCAGAAGTTCAGTGAGGATCTCTGAATGATCCAATGTTGACCTAAATGACTAATGATGATAAATAGAATCCACCTGTGTGTAATCAAGTCTCCGTATAAATGCACCGGCTCTGTGATAGTCGCAGAGGGCCGTTTAAAGCGCAGAGAGCATCATGAAGAACAGGGAACACACCAGGCAGGTCCGAGATACTGTTGTGGAGAAGTTTAAAGCCGGATTTGGATACAAAAAGATTTCCCAAGCTTTAAACATCCCAAGGAGCACTGTGCAAGCGATAATATTGAAATGGAAGGAGTATCAGACCACTGCAAATCTACGAAGACCCGGCCGTCCCTCTAAACTTTCAGCTCATACAAGGAGAAGACTGATCAGAGATGCAGCCAAGAGGCCCATGATCACTCTGGATGAACTGCAGAGATCTACAGCTGAGGTGGGAGACTCTGTCCATAGGACAACAATCAGTCGTATACTGCACAAATATGGCCTTTATGGAAGAGTGGCAAGAAGAAAGCCATTTCTTAAAGATATCCATAAAAAGTGTCGTTTAAAGTTTGCCACTAGCCACCTGGGAGACACACCAAACATGTGGAAGAAGGTGCTCTGGTCAGATGAAACCAAAATCGAACTTTTTGGCAACAATGCAAAACGTTATGTTTGGTGTAAAAGCAACACAGCTCATCACCCTGAACACACCATCCCCACTGTCAAACATGGTGGTGGCAGCATCATGGTTTGGGCCTGCTTTTCTTCAGCAGGGGCAGGGAAGATGGTTAAACTTGATGGGAAGATGGATGGAGCCAAATACAGGACCATTCTGGAAGAAAACCTGATGGAATCTGCAAAAGACTTGAGACTGGGACGGAGATTTGTCTTCCAACAAGACAATGATCCAAAACATAAAGCAAAATCTACAATGGAATGGTTCACAAATAAACATATCCAGGTGTTAGAATGGCCAAGTCAAAGTCCAGACCTGAATCCAATCGAGAATCTGTGGAAAGAACTGAAAACTGCTGTTCACAAACGCTCTCCATCCAACCTCACTGAGCTCGAGCTGTTTTGCAAGGAGGAATGGGCAAAAATGTCCATCTCTCGATGTGCAAAACTGATAGAGACTTACCCCAAGCGACTTACAGCTGTAATCGCAGCAAAAGGTGGCGCTACAAAGTATTAACTTAAGGGGGCTGAATAATTTTGCACGCCCAATTTTTCAGTTTTTTTTTTGCTAAAAAAGTTTGAAATATCCAATAAATTTCGTTCCACTTCATAATTGTGTCCCACTTGTTGTTGATTCTTCACAAAAAAATACAGTTTTATATCTTTGTGTTTGAAGCCTGAAATGTGGCAAAAGGTCGAAAAGTTCAAGGGGGCCGAATACTTTCGCAAGGCACTGTATAGCATGTATTCCTCTGCTATGTAAAGGTGTAATATTTATTTCTCAGCTCTGTAAAGGTTTAGTATTTTTTTCTCAGCTCCGTAGAGGTATAGTATTTATTACTCCGCCCCCATACAGGTTTGGATTTATTTCTAAATTCTGAAAAAATATGGTTTTTATTACTCAGCCCTATACAGGCATAGTACTTATTACTCAGCTCTGTAAAGGTATAGTATGTATTAACCAGCCCTATACGGGTATTGTATTTATTACTCAGCTCTGTAAAGGTATTGTATTCATTACTCAGCTCAGTAAAGATATAGTATTTATTACTCAGCTCTGTAACGTTATTGTATTTATTACTTAGTTCTGAAAATGTATTTTATGTATTACTCAGCTCTGTAAAGGTATAGTATGTATTACTCAGCTCTGTAAAGGTATATAATTTATTACTCAGCTCTGTAAAGGTATATTATTTATTACACACGTATGTAAAGTTATAGTTTTTATTACTCAGCCCTATTAAGGTATATTATTTATTACACAGCTCTGTAAAGATATAGTATGTATTACTCAGCTCTGTAAATGTATAGTATTTATTACACAGCTCTGTAAATGTGTAGTATTTATTACTCAGCTCTGTAAAATATGTAGTATTTGTTACTCAAGTCTGTAAAGGTATAGTATTAATTACTCATCACTGAAAAGTTGTTGTTCTTAATCCTCAGCCCTTTACAGGTATAGTATTTATTCCTTAGCTTTGTAAAGGTTTAGTAATTTTTTCTCAGCTCTGTAAAGGTATTGCATTTATTACTCCACTCTGTTAAGTTAAGGTATAGTATGTATGACTCAGCTCTGTAAAGGAATATTATGTACTACTCAGCTCGGTAA
Organism: Salmo salar; assembly: GCF_965601325.2. Classification (NCBI taxonomy): domain Eukaryota; kingdom Metazoa; phylum Chordata; class Actinopteri; order Salmoniformes; family Salmonidae; genus Salmo; species Salmo salar. The sequence continues at coordinate 31,346,332 of NC_138319.1, read as the reverse complement.
AGGTATAGTATGTATTCTTCTCCTCTGTAAAGGTATAGTATTATTTCTCAGCTCTGTAAAGTTATAGTATATATTACTCAGTCCTATATAGGTTTAGTATTTATTACTCAGCTCTGTAAAGGTATAGTATGTATTTGTCAGCTCTGTAAAGGTATAGTGTTTTTTTCTCAGCTCTGTAAAGGTTACACATTTATTACTCAGCTCTGTAAAGGTTTAGCATTTTTTTCTCAGCTCCGTAGAGGTATAGTATTTATTCCTCAGCCCTATACAGTTATAGGATGTATTTTTATGTTCTGTAAAGATATAGTTTTTATTACTTAGCCCTATGCAGGTATAGTATTTATTACTCAGCTCTGTAAATGTATAGTTTGTATTACTCAGCCCTATACAGGCATAGTATTCATTACTCAGCTCTGTAAGGTATAGTATGTATTACCCAGCCCTTTACCGGTATTGTATTTATTACTCAGCTCTGTAAATGTATTGTATTCATTACTCAGCTCTGAAAATGTATATTTTTTTGTTACTCAGCCCTTTACAGGTATAATATTTATTACTCAGCTCTTTAAAGGTATTGTATTCATTTTTCAGCTCTGTAAAGGTATAGCATTTATTATTTAGCTCTGTAAAGTTATAGCATGTATGATTCAGCTCTGTAAAGTTATAGCATGTATGACTCATCTCTGTAAAGGTATAGTATTTATTACTCAGCTCTGAAAAGGTATCGTTTTTATTACTCAGCTCTTTATATGTATAGTATTAATTACTCAGCTCTGTGAAGGTATATTAATTATTTCTCAGCTCTGTAAAGGTACAGAACGTATTATTCAGCTTTGTAAAGATATAGTAATTTTTTCTCAGCTCTGTAAAGATATAGAATGTATTCCTTTGCTTTGTAACGGTATAGTATTTATTACTCAGCTTTGTAAAGCTACAGTATGTGTTACTCAGCTCTGTAAAGTTATAGTATGTATTACTCAGTCCTATATAGGTATAGTATTTATTACTCAGCTCTGTAAATGTATAGTATGTATTACCCAGCCCTATACTGGTATTGTATTTATTACTCAGCTCTGTAAATGTATTGTATTCATTACTCAGCTCGGTAAAGATATAGTATTTATTACTCAGCTATGTAAAGATATAGTATTTATTACTCAGCTCTGAAAATGTATATTTTTTTGTTACTCAGCCCTTTACAGATATAATATTTATTACTCAGCTCTTTATTATTCAAGGTAGCCTAGTGGTTAGCGCGTTGGACTAGTAACCAAAAGGTTGTACGTTCGAATCCCCGAGCTGACAAGGTACAAATCTGTCATTCTGCCCCTGAACAAGGCAGTTAACCCACTGTTCCTGGGCTGTCATTGAAAATAAGAATTTGTTCTTAACTGACTTGCCTAGTTAAATAAAAGGTAAAATAAATAAAAAGGTATTGTATACATTTTTTAGCTCTGTAAAGGTATAGCATGTATGATTCAGCGCTGTAAAGTTATAGCATGTATGATTCATCTCTGTAAAGTTATAGCATGTATGATTCATCTCTGTAAAGTTATAGCATGTATGATTCATCACTGTAAAGATATAGTATGTATTACTCAGCTCTGTAAAGTTATCATTTTTATTACTCAACCCTTTATAGGTATAGTATTTATTACTCAGCTCTGTAAAGTTATAGTTTTTATTACTCAGATCTGACTATGGTTTTAGCAGTGTGTCACTGTAGTTTTAGCAGCGTTTGACTGTGTGACTGTAGTTTTTGAAGTTTGTGACTCTGTGGCTGTAGTTTTAGCAGTGTAGTTTTAGCAGTGTGTGACTGTGTGACTGTTGTTTTAGCAGTGTGTGACTGTGTGGCTGTAGTTTTAGCAGTGTAGTTTTAGCAGTGTGTGACTGTGTGACTGTAGTTTTAGCAGTGTGTGACTGTGTGGCTGTAGTTTTAGCAGTGTGTGACTGTGTGACTGTAGATTTAGCAGTGTGTGACTGTGTGACTGTAGTTTAAGCAGTGTGTGACTGTAGATTTAGCAGTGTGTGACTGTGTTGCTGGAGTTTTAGCAGTGTGTGACTGTGTGACTGTAGTTTTAGCAGTGTGTGACTGTAGTTTTAGTGGTGTGTGACTATGTGGGTGTAGTTTTACCAGTGTGTGACTGTGTGACTGTAGTCTAAGCAGTGTGTGACTGTAGTTTTAGCAGTGTGTGACTATGTGGGTGTAGTTTTACCAGTGTGTGGCTGTGTGACTGTAGTTTTAGCAGTGTGTGACTGTGTGACTGTAGTTTTAGCAGTGTGTGACTGTGTGACTGTAGTTTTAGCAGTGTGTGACTGTGTGACTGTAGTTTTAGCAGTGTGTGACTGTGTGACTGTAGTTTTAGCAGTGTGTGACTGTGTGACTGTAGTTTTTGTCTTTGTCAGACAGATGCTTTCTAATTCCACTGATGACTCCTGGTGTGTGTGTGTGTGTGTGTGTGTGTGTGTGTGTGTGTGTGTGTGTGTGTGTGTGTGTGTGTGTGTGTGTGTGTGTGTGTGTGTGTGTGTGTGTTTGTGTTGCTCTAAAACCACACAGTGTAATCATGCGTCTGTCTGGCAGGGATCTCCTCATCTCAGCAGCAGCAACAGCAGTGTTGGTAGTGCTGTTGTTTAATGTAATAAACGTCAAGTATGCATGGGTTCACACATGCTTCGTTAGCAGCCCAGAGTTAACCGTTAACCTGCTTCACACCAGTGCCTCCAAACGATATGCTAACGTCCGCGAATGACAACAACAATTAATTCAAATCAGCCCCCATGATAAAAACTGGGCTGGAGGGCTAAACGCTAACTGGCCTGACTGGGTTAGTGTGAGTGGAGAGAGGAGGCAAAGTCAAGGTCAGAATCACACTCAAAATACACAATTTAAAACTATATACATTTGGAGAACATTGAACAGAATGATTTTATTTATTTAACTGAAGGCCTCTCATTTACAGAGAGAGAGAGCTAGAGAGAGAGAGAGGAAGAGATAGAGAGAGATAGAAAGAGACATAGACAGAGACAGAGACAGAGACAGAGATGGAGAGAGATTGAGAGAAAGATGGAGAGAGAGAGAGGAGAGAGGGAGAGAGGGACAGAGAGAGAGGCAGAGGCAGAGAGAGGCAGAGGCAGAGAGAGGCAGAGGCAAGGAGGGGAAGAGGCAAAGCGAGGCCGAGGCAGAGAGAGGCAGAGGCAGAGAGAGGCAGAGAGAGAGAGGCAGAGAGAGAGAGGCAGAGAGAGAGAGGCAGAGAGAGAGAGAGGCAGAGAGAGAGAGAGGGGCAGGGAAAGAGAGGCAAGGAAAGAGCAAGATAGAAGCATCCGTAGACGGAATCAATTCATTTTCAGGCTAAGGCGTTGGTCTCTAGAGCAGTTTTCACATTATCTCTTTCATCCGACACACACTGGCCAGTATGTGTGTATCCAGCAGTGTGTGTGTGTGTGAGGTGATTGATTTGGCTGGCCAGGGAGATGACAGCTGATGACGGGTCTCTCGTAGCGAGGTGGAGATACAGTAGGGTCAGACCATCTCCCGTAAGCCCTCACACTAATCCACACCACATTTACCGCTGATTGTTTCTCAATTTCTTTCTCTCAAAGTTCCCTGCTGCTTTCTCATCCCGCAATTCCCAATTTTCATATCTGGGAATGTAGCAGAGCGGACAGTTCCGAGATGTTCTGTAAAATGGGGCTCTAAGGGGGACTGATGGGTCCCTTGCCCTTGAGTGGAGGTGTGTGGAAGGGTGTATGCGTATACACACGTGTCTGTTCACACGTGTGCATGTGTGTGTGTGTTTGTGTGTGTCTGTGTGTGCCTATATGTGCTCGTCTGCGTGTGTACGTTCGTGTCTGTGTGGTTATCCATGAGTTTATTCCCCCATAAAGACTGTCTCACATCTCGTCATTAAAATGCATTATAATCCCACTGTGTCAAGAAAGGAGAGGTACCGTCTCCCTCTCTGTTTATCTTTCTTTCTCCAGGTCTCCTTATTCTCATTTTCTCATTTTCATACACCCACTCCCGATCCCTTACTCTCTCTCTCTCTCTCTCCCTCCCTCTCTCCTTCTTTTCTCATCTCTCTCGCCCCCTCTCCCCCTCTGTAATTCAGTGTGCAGAGGCAGCAGAAATGTTAGTCAGAATAATTCAGGATAAGATAGTATTTTTCTGTCACCTCTTTTTCCGTCAACAAGACAGACAGAGAGAGAGTGAGAGAGGAAGGGAGAAAGAGAGGGGGAGAGAGAGAGAGTGAGAGCGACAGAGAGAGAGAGAGAGCGAGAGAGCGACAGAGAGAGAGAGCGAGAGAGAGTGAGAGAGAAAGAGATAGAGGGGGAGAGGGAGAGGGAGCGAAAGAGAGAGAGAGGGGGAGAGGGAGTGAGAGAGAGAGAGAGAGAGAGAGAAGAGAGGAGAAAGAGAGAGAGAGAGAGGGGGGAGAGGGAGCGAAAGAGAGAGAGAGAGAGAGAGAGAGAGAGAGAGAGAGAGAGAGAGAGAGAGAGAAAGAGAGAGAGAGAGATTGTTATTAAAATGTGAAATTGCTTCCGGGGAGCTGACACCTACGATGTGTAACTCAGCTCTGATAGGTCAACAGGGATGGTAGGGATGGTAGGGAGGCCAAATGACTTTCTGTCTGAACCACTGTGTTAATACTACTATGCCCCTCTCAGACTGGCCTCCATTTAACTCATGCATAATAACACTTAACTGTGCAAATTACAACATAAAATAGAATAAAAATACATGTTGGAAGTTTTCTATGTCCATAAAGGAGGGCATTTTTAAAGGGCGACAGCACTTCCTGATTTGGCCTCATTTGAAATTTGGTTCATTAAGAAATGCTAGCGGCCATGGCTGTATTAAAACGTGAGGGTTTGTTTCCGCTTTGGTTTGATATGGATGTTTTGTGTGTGTGTTCGCAGGACGGAAGATTTAGCCAAATTACCAAAATGTATTAATATCTATATCAATAAATTATGCAATATGAATTAGACATTCTTTTCATGTCACACATCTTTTAGTTTTCTAATTAAATTATTTTCATATTTGTGTATGAATTTCTACAATTTAAGTTGGTTTTGGGCTTTTAAGTAATAGAAATTCGGAGCTATTGAAATTTTAGCGTATTGTCCCATGTATATTGCATAATTTACCGATGGTCCCTTAATAGGGATATCCAAAGTGAACCACAGGCATTACGACCGAATCGTGTATAGCTGCACTCCAAATTGATGATTCCTTGTGTGCTGCCAGTTGTGAGCATGTGGACAGGCTTGAAACAACCCCAACCTTCATTTATGTAGTGATGCGGTCACGAACACAGGTCTCACAAATCTCAGTTTTTGGACCAAACTGACTTTATTTATGACCAAAATTAACCTATTTACACTGTCCTCAATTTTGATAGTAGAATAAATGTTTTTGACTCATATCGATGGCACAAAGGCTGTTTTCTAATTGAGAACTTGTTTTTTAGGGGCAGTTGGTCTTTAAACCTGACTTCAAGTAAACAGCGTAAAAATAAATTGCATGTGATGCGATTGCTAGTTGTACAGTCGTATTTTGAACTCACGTAATGAAATATGCTGTTACATCTACTACGGTGTTTTTGAGTAAAAAATGCAGACCTGTGTGTCTAAACATTGTTTGTGCAGAGGCACCTGACGAAAGACTATAGGGTAGTCAATTCACTAACATCACCATCATACAAGAGAACAGAACAGAGAGATGTGATCTGAACAGAGAGAGAGAGAGAGAGAGAGAGAGAGAGAGAGAGAGAGAGAGAGAGAAAGAGAGAGCGAGAGAGAGAGGGATAGAGAGAGAGACAGTGTGTGTGAGAGAGAGAGAGAGAGAGAGAGAGGGATAGAGACAGAGAGACAGAGAGAGAGAACGAGAGAGAACTCCAGGAAGAGTAGCTGCTGCCTTGGCAACAGATAACGGGTATCCAAAATAAATACAAATACAAATATGGTAATGGTAGGTTGTTTAAATCAAACTAATCTCTTGATTACTGTTGTTTTATGTTAAGATGAAATGAAGGTAATTGTGTAATGTCAGTTCACATGTAACTACACACACACAGACACACACGTCACACATATGAATGTCAACAAAAGAAAGGTCCAAGGGACCTCTGTGTGACAACGCCATGCCTGATGACCACAAACCATCAGAGATGCAAGTTGTCATGGTTACTAGGGTCAGAGCAATCTGCCTTTCTCAGATCTCCAACCCCCCCAACTTCCCCAACCCTCTCCTCCCAACCCCCCTGATGTCCTAGTAAGAAGTATGAATTTTAGACCAGGTATAGACCAGTATATCAGACAATAAGCAGTGTTGATGTGCTGCGTTGAGCGGCCTGCTTGCCTGCCTTCCTGACAGACTGGGTTCAAACGTCCTTGAAATTCAACCAAATTTAAATCTGAATGAGAGAGATTTGACTTCCTGGATGATCTCTCCCCCTCTCCCCCTCTCTCTCTTTCCCCCCCCCCCCCCCCCCCCCCCCCTCTCTCTCTCTCTCCCCCCTCTGGCTCTCTCTCTCTCTCACTCTCTCTCCCTCTCTCCCCTCTACCTCTCTCTCTTCCCTGTCAGGTGGAATTAGACTTTCTCAAACACATGTCCTAGAGAAGGAAGAAAAAGGAAATGATTGAAAAGTTGACATAAAATAAAAACGAGGTGAAGAGACAGAGGGAAAAAATAAATATCTAAAAATATCAAAAAAAATAATAATATCTAAATAATTAAAATAAAAATATCTATATTTCTAAGAGATGGATTTGTTGATCTTGTAGAGAATGTAAATGCAACTTCTTTAGTATTAGGATAGTAAGATGCGGCTAAGCACTTTGGGGATTTTAAAATGCATTCATGGTTATTATAAACCTTTTCATTTCCATGGCAATTTAACCCATCAACATAATTACTATTTTTTTTTCAACTTGTTTTTAATGAATATGTTTGTGCAATAGACAAATGGACAGGCATTTGTAGGGATGAAAAAGGCTTTGGTGTACAAAGCCTTTTAAAGACCACTAAGTGCTTCCATTACTTTGGTCTATATATTTCTTTATTAATAACAGCCTTGTGAAAATACCATCTTTCTTTTTATCGCAAAGATACTTTAATCTTTAAAGAGTTCATTCATTATACTCAAAGCTTTCCTTCTATTGTTAATAGGAGATTCATTCCACGTTTGCCCCAATGAAGATGGTATAGTTTTTTGCTTAGAGACAGCCTATCATAATTATTTTAACAATATTAATCATTTGCATTTTATCTGCAGTGGTTTAGAAAATCAGCACTTAATGTATGTGTTCTTTGTATACATTTTGTCCCCAAAAAATTAAGTAAAAGTTTTCATGAAATTTGCATACTCAATTAATGTACTGGAACACATATAAATACTGCAATAAAATACATACATTAAATCCTGAATATATAACATTCATTTTAATTGTATCGTTCTGAAATAATTAAAACATACGGTTATTTAACACATAAGATACATTTAAAAAAAATCTCAACAATTATTGTTTCAGTTGCAATTTCCATATTTTCCTTCACATATATTTCATTCTTATAAAACCACCTGGATTTTGATCTATATTACTTAATGGAATTGTAATTGAATGATCCAGATTGAGTTTTGATATGCTCAGTTCAATCCGCCACCCGTCCAAAGAGGTATCCAGTTAGAGGTGTTTTATCTAATGGCTGATAGGAAAAGCCACTTACTGGCCTGTTTATGACCTCTCATCTCTCTTCTTAACTTCCTCCCATTCACTGACCTTTGTCTTGTCTAGACGTGTACAGGTTATACATCAGTCATCCTGGAAGCACACTAGGCCATTAGATATAGCGTCATCCTGGAAGCACACTAGGCCATTAGATATAGCGTCATCCTGGAAGCACACTAGGCCATTAGATATAGCGTCATCCTGGAAGCACACTAGGCCATTAGATATAGCGTCATCCTGGAAGCACACTAGGCCATTAGATATAGCGTGCACACATGCACAAGCACACACACACACACTACCCAGACCCTAACCCTGCCCCTGTCTCTCCTACGGAGTCTCAACCCCTGTGTCGCTACACTTCATTCATGTTGTAGCAGCAAAGCGCTAACCTCGTCACCTCTAAATCCTGCCTCTATGGTACACGCCACGGACAAAGGTGCTCCTTGTCTTTCATTTCCTTGACGCTGCTTTGTACAGAGCCGCGGCTTTTGTTGGTATCGATGCAAACATTACCATAAACCTCTACCCAGGGATGGAAGAACCATCAACTAGCTGTTTCTCATCATCCAATACACTTAAGGTAATAGGACACAACGTTTAAGTCGGGTTACTTAGTTTAAATGACTGGAGGTTTGGCTGTGTGGTCTGGGGCTGGTGGTAGGGGAGAGAAGGGGGCCGGAGGTGAGAGAGAGGGGGGCATGGACAGAGAGAGAGAGGGAGAGGAATGGACACAGGGAGAGATGACCCTCTTGATCTCTGATGTGGTGAATCCTTGGTTTTGGCCTCTCTCTCTCTCTCTCTCTCTCTCTCTCTCTTTCTCTCCACCGCTCTCTCTCTACCCCCTCTGTGTGTCTCTCCTTGCCTCTCACCTTCCTCTCAGGTCCAACAATAGCAGGATTACCGTCAGAGAAAAGCCTGCGTTGGTCGATTCGTCTGTGGGCCGAGTTAAGCTGGGCTTTCTGGTCAGGCAGGGGTGTCCAGTTCCACCATGGTTTTAAAAGGACCCCGCACTGGATCAAGGGCCTTAAATGACCAGTAGTGTGGCAACAAACACTGGCTTCATTACCTATGGAGATTGGGCTGGCTCAGGGAGAATGACCCACCCTCTTAGAATGGACATGTAAAATGGCCGATGACCTCTGTGTGGCCGGGCATAGAGGTGGACGTTATAATTTAGTTGAGTCTTTTCTACAGGCCTCGGTTGGACGCCAGAGTCAAGTCTTTTGTAGAGGGGCCGAGCCTAAAGAGAGATGTGTCTGTTACAGTCCTTGTCTTTCATGTCCTCCTCTCTTTAAGTGAAGTGACGACTAGAAAGAAGCGGAAGACAAAAGCAGCTTCACTTATTCACGTTGGATAATCCCTCTGAAAACTTCAACACATTTCCATGCTATTATATTTAGTGGTTTTCCATTTGTTTTATTTGACTTTTGTTTTGGTTCCGCAACAGAGATAAATACATATTGGAATTTGATTGTTAAATGTATTTATTTGGATTGACATAAATCAAGTTTAATAGTACAGATCCATTGAGCAAATGTAGAAGATAAAATATTTCTCTTTTCTTATGATCAGCATAATTATATGCAAAATATGATTTTATACTTTGTTCTAAAATGTTACCACCTAAAAATGTACCACTTTATGGAAAACAAATGCAGTACATATATTTCAATCAATTACAGAATGTAATGGGTGTCTCAAGGCTTGTTTATCTGTTAATTAACACACAGTACAGTACATTAATGCATTTGTTTTGCATCATAAAATGTAAGATCTTTTTCTGAGAGCCTTTTAGTGGATTAAAAAAGAGATTAAATTGAGTAACATTCCTCAGATTTTCTGATCACAAACATGTATTTTTTCTAAATGGACACAGGACATTCCAAACTCTAACTCCAAACTATTAACTTTCACATGACGCTTCACTCTCTTTACTTCATCATTTTAGTTGAATAAGTAAATGAAATTTGCAGAATGTGTGTGTACATGCTTTCTTACATGATCTATCCTCTGCATTTCCTTTCCTGGATCTGAATGTTTTCAGCCTCTTTAAAAAATAACCGGATGCAGGTACATGATTTAAAAAGGGGAAATACCATGTATAGTCTATTCATAAATACATTAATAGCATCAACTGGAACAGCTTAGTTGACCACAGAGACGTGCTGATTTCACAGATTGAAAATCCTTCTTCATATTCAAGCAGTTTGATTGCTAGTAATTTGGAAGGTTTTTTACAAGTGATGTTCATGTTAGCTACGTGATTGTTTCACCTTCTGAATGCCCTTATTGTAAGTCGCTACAGGGGGAAAAGGGTTGTCTAAATGACTGAAACGGAAATGGAAGATGGTGATGTGAGATGTGATTTCAATCTGGAGCGTCGCCTCCCCCCGCCCGGTTTCACCCCCCGCTTTATTTTCCTACCCATCAGGCATTGGGGCATGACACTGATGACTCCGAACCCTGCATCTCCCCTGATGTGGACAGAAATTCTAAATGACGTGAGATGGATAGGAGGAGGAGAGAGGGAGAGAAGGTGGAGAGGTGGTGGAGAGGAAGGAGAGAGGGAGGAGAGGAGGAAAAGGGAAGTCTAATTTCAAGCAGTTAGTGTGCAGATTTATGTAGAGCGACAGTGGTCAACATTCACAAGATTCCCTCTTCCCTCCTCCCTCCTCCCCACCTCTCCCTCTTTCCCTTCCTTTCGTTCTTCCTCTGTCTCTTCCTCTCCCTCGGTCACTCACTCACTTATACTTCTCTTTCTCTCTTTCTTTCTTTCTTTCTCTCTCCCCAATTCTGTATCCGTCTCTCTGTCCGTGTAACTCTCTCCATCATGCCTCTGCTTTCTCCTAATCTCTCTCTTCTTCTGGCCTCTCCCTTTCTCCACCTCTCTTCTCATCTCTCACTCTCCAGTGAGGTTGTGCTGGACTGAGGGAATCATGCAGTACCAATAGGAGGCACAGGTAGACCACAGAAACACAGAGACACCGGAAACACAACAGAGAGAGAGAGAGGGAGACAGAGAGAGAGGGAGAGAGAGAGACACAGAGAGAGAGAGGGAGAGAGTGAGAGGGAGACAGAGAGACAGGGAGGGAGAGAGAAACAGGGAGAGAGAGAGGGGGAGACACATAGCGAGAGAGAGAGAGAGAGAGAGAGAGAAAGGCAGAGGGAGACAGAGAGAGAGGGAGTAGTGGCTCAATAGTGTGTGTGGCCTCCACGTGCCTGTATGACCTCCCTACGATGCCTGGGCATGCTCCTGATGAGGTGGCGGATGGTCTCCTGAGGGATCTCCTCCCAGACCTGGACTAAAGCATCCGCCAACTCCTGGACAGTCTGTGGTGCAACGTTGGTGGATGGAACGAGACATGATGTCCCAGATGTGCTCAATTGGATTCAGGTCTGGGGAACGGGCGGGCCAGTCCATAGCATCAATGCCTTCCTCTTGCAGGAACTGCTGACACACTCCAGCCACATGAGGTCTAGCATTGTCTTGCATTAGGAGGAACCCAGGGCCAACCGCACCAGCATATGGTCTCACAAGGGGTCTGAGGATCTCATCTCGGTACCTAATGGCAGTCAGGCTACCTCTGGCGAGCACATGGAGGGCTGTGCGGCCCCCCAAAGAAATGCCACCCCACACCATGACTGACCCACTGCCAAACCGGTCATGCTGGAGGATGTTGCAGGCAGCAGAACGTTCTCCACGGCGTCTCCAGACTCTGTCACGTCTGTCACGTGCTCAGTGTGAACCTGCTTTCATCTGTGAAGAGCACAGGGCGCCAGTGGCGAATTTGCCAATCTTGGTGTTCTCTGGCAAATGCCAAACAACCTGCACGGTGTTGGGCTGTGAGCACAACCCCCACCTGTGGACGTCGGGCCCTCATACCACCCTCATGGAGTCTGTTTCTGACCGTTTGAGCAGACACATGCACATTTGTGGCCTGCTGGAGGTCATTTTGCAGGGCTCTGACAGTGCTCCTCCTGCTCCTCCTTGCACAAAGGCGGAGGTAGCGGTCCTGCTGCTGGGTTGTTGCCCTCCTACGGCCTCCTCCAGTCTCCTGATGTACTCCTGGTAGCGCCTCCATGCTCTGGACACTACGCTGACAGACACAGCAAACCTTCTTGCCACTGCTCGCATTGATGTGCCATCCTGGATGAGCTGCACTACATGAGCCACTTGTGTGGGTTGTAGACTCCGTCTCATGCTACCACTAGAGTGAAAGCACCGCCAGCATTCAAAAGTGACCAAAACATCAGCCAGGAAGCATAGGAACTGAGAAGTGGTCTGTGGTCACCAACTGCAGAACCACTCCTTTATTGGGGGTGTCTTGCTAATTGCCTATAATTTCCACCTGTTGTCTATTCCATTTGCACAACAGCATGTGAAATGTATTGTCAATCAGTGTTGCTTCCTAAGTGGACAGTTTGATTTCACAGAAGTGTGATTGACTTGGAGTTACATTGTGTTGTTTAAGTGTTCCCTTTATTTTTTTGAGCAGTGTATATATATATATATATATATATATATATATATATATATATATATATATGGAGAGAGCAAGAGAGAGAGGGAGAGGGAGAAAGAGTGAGAGGTAGAAAAAGAGGGAGGGAGAGAGAGAGAGAGAGAGAAGGGAGGGAAAGAGAGAGAGACGGAGAGAGAGAGGGAGAGAGACAGAGACCGAGGTAGAAAGAGAGGGAGGGAGAGAGAGAGAGGGGGAGAGAGAGAGAGACAGAGAGAGAGAGAGAGAGAGAGAGAGAGAGAGAGAGAGAGAGAGACCCCACAGAGGCCCAGGACATTAACACAATTAGACCCAACCAAATCATGAGAAAACAAAAATATAATCACTTGACACACAAAAAAACTGAGCAAACTCAAATGTTATTTGGCCCTAAAAAGAGAGTACACAGTGGGAGAATACCTGACAACTGTGACTGACCCAAAATTAAGGAAATCTTTGACTATATACAGACTCAGCGAGCATAGCCTTGCTATTGAGAGAGGCTGCCGTAGGCAGACCCATTGAACTGAATTGAGAAAGAGAGAAGGAGAAATGGAGAGAGGGAGAAAGAGAGAGACAGACAGAGCGAGAGAGTGGAAGGGGAGGTAGGAGGAGTGAGAGAGCAGCTCACTTGCTTTAGTGACTATCTGAATGCAAAATGCCACTAGACACCACCCACAACTGTTGCTGAAAGTATAGGACACACAATGACAGCAATGAAACTTGTTTTGTTCCACAAATTCTCTAGTATATTGTGATATTGTGTTTTACTGCAGAATGCTCTTTCTCTCTTGAATAACCTCTCTCACATTGGCACCAGGCGTGTTTGCCACCTTCAAATGAATCAGAACATCAGTTTGTTTCAGGGCAAAGATTGGCAGGGTTGTTTGTTTGTGTTCTTGTCTGTGTTTCTCAGGTGTAATTTTAACTGACTTGTCCAGGAGGGCCCTACAGATCCGAACGCGTCTTTTGTCTGTGTTTCAGAGACATGTCTGATGAACATGTTCCTATATCCATAGAAGAGGACTTCACGGATCCACCTGTACCCGACAGTAGAGGGGAGGGGAGGACCATCCTCCTCAGTGAATTTCATTTAAAAAAAAATAATGTACCATTTAAAATGTTATCCTTTTTAGATAAAAATATACTGAATTAAATCACGTCATCAAAATAATTGATTAAAACACACTGTTCTGAGCGGGTCCGGATCCAGAATTCTAAATGATGTCACAGGTCTGGGACAGATCTGATGTGATTGTTAAAGTTAAAAGAGAAGGATAGGCTAAAACTACCAAGAGCCAACAGCTAGGCTGCTACTTAATATTCTGAATGGTTGTTGTTATGTGTAACTGTAGGATAAGAAAGCGCAAGCAGCCTCAATTAGCCTAGCTAGCTTAACTAGCTTCTCCCGGTTTGATGCAGTCAAGTCAGGTACTACTTGATCAGCTATTAGTCTACTATATTGCGCGTCGGCTTGGTTGGTTGCTGTCACTCGTCTCTCCTCGCTGCTCACCTTGTCACTAGTTTACAGTACAGACCCTCCCCCGCCTGCTGCTAGGGAGGCACCTTCCTCCCTCCTCTCACTGTTTATGAGCTCTGGTTAATAAAGTCATTTAAATGACTGCTGCTTCCCCCAAACCCTGATCGTGTCTAATTTTATATGACCTTTATTTAACTAGGCAAGTCAGTTAAGAACAAATTCTTATTTTCCACAACGGCCTACTGGGGAACAGTGGTTTAACTGCCTTGTTCAGGGGCAGAACGACAGATTTTTACCTTGTCAGCTCAGGGATTCGATCTTGCAACTCTTTCAGTTACTAGTCCAACGCTCTGACCACTAGGCTACCTGCCACCACGGAACGTGTCAGGTATCCTTCGGGTCCGTTTGGAACGGGTCTCTATATTATAACAAATAATTCATGCATATCGGGTCTGGATGGGAAAGCCCAATTTTTGGGACTTGTGAAGACCTCTTATCCATTGTACCACACTATGAACTTCCAGCCAATACAACACTCTACTCTAAGCTGTATGCACATTTGTATATTGGAACATTTAGGAATCCCTGAACCAAGATTAAACCTGCAATATGTACACTTTTGGGGCGACCCGACCTTGCTCACATAGAAATGTGACTTATAGATCTGTCATTCTCATTGAAAGCAAGTCTAAGAAGCGGTAGATCTATTCTATGTGCGCGGTTTCTATGCATCCCGTTCTGAAGTTTCGTATTTGCGTCTTTTACTTTCAGTTTCAGATTCAAACAGCTGAAAATTACAATAGTTTTGGTAAATGAAAATATTTTTCACAGCGGTTTAGATGGTACAATAGTTTTCTACACTACATATGCTTGTTTTGTCACATAAACTGAAATTAGGCGAACTATTCGAATTTTAGCAACCAGGAAAGGCATAGTGAAGCTTTAACTCTAATCAATGACAAAAAAAGCTCAATGGATGGTTCGAATCTGGATCTGGAAACACAGAAACTGTCCCTTTAATGTTTTGATGGATTCATTCCAGTATGTTTCTATGCATGGGGAGTGCTATGTCTTCCACCCTGTCAGACACGTTTTATGTCATGTAACCTAGGTCGTGCAGCGATGCCAGTAATATGTATTTCTTTCCCAGTAAGTGTTATGTACATTTTTCATTACATCAACACTTAACACGAGTAATCTACTGATTGATTCACTTCTCAAATGAGACCCCCCTTCTATATCTCGCTCTTTTTTCCCACCATCACTCTCCTTCTCTTTCTTCCTTTGCCTTCCTGCTCTCTCTCTCCTCCTCTTCCTCCTCTCTCTCCTCCTCCTCCCTTCTCTCTTCTCCTCCTCCTCTCTCTCTCATCCGCCTCCGCGTCCTGCACTCTCCTCCTTCTCCTATCTCTCTCTCTCTCTCTCTCCTCCTCTCTCTCTCCTCCTCTCTCTCTCTCCTCTCTTTTCCTCCACTCTCTCTCCTCCTCCTCTCTCTCCTCTCTCTTCCTCCTCTCTCTCTCCTCCTCTCTCTCTCTTCCTCCTCTCTCTCCTCCTCTCTCTCTCCTCCTCTCTCTCTCTCCTCCTCCACTCTCTCCTCTCTCTTCCTCCTCTCTCTCTCCTCCTCTCTCTCCTCTCTCTTCCTCCTCTCTCTCCTCCTCTCTCTCTCTCTCTCTCTCTCTCTTCCTCCTCTCTCTCCTCTCTCCTCCTCCTCTCTCTCTTCCTCCTCTCTCTCCTCCTGTCTCTCTCTTCCCCCTCTCTCTCCTCTCTCCTCCTCCTCTCTCTCTTCCTCCTCTCTCTCTTCACCTTTCTTCCTCAGTTTTCCAGCAATCCCACTCAATAATTTTGTAGGTCCTTGAATCTTCCTGTGATTTTAGACATCATCTCTACTCACCCCTGCTTACTCCTCCTTAAACCTCCTGTCATCGTTCCTCTCCTCTTTCTCTCACCGCACCTCGTCGATTCCTGTAGTACAGTAGTGGTACATACAGTAACAGTTTGAGAGAGGAAGAGTGATTCTTACACACCTGAATGTGTAAGTAGCTTTCTGCATCTATACTCAGGTGTATAGTTCACATCCATGTTACACACACACACACACACACACACACACACACACACACACACACACACACACACACACACACACACACACACACACACACACACACACACACACACACACACACACACACACACACACACACACACACCTGTGCTATATCCTCGTCCTTGCCTGGGGATGTAACTCAGAGAAGACAGAGATCACACTGATGTGACACAGAGACAGACACAGACACACAGATATAGACAGACACAGAGACAGACACAGAGACAGACACAGACACACAGATATAGACAGACACAGAGACAGAGACAGACACAGACACACAGATATAGACAGACACAGAGACAGAGACAGACACAGAGACAGACACACAGATATAAACAGACACAGAGACAGAGACAGAGACAGAGACAGACACACAGATATAAACAGACACAGAGACAGAGACAGAGACAGACACACAGATATAGACAGACACAGACACAGACACATCAGTGTGATCTCTGTCTTCTCTGAGTTACATCCCCAGGCAAGGACGAGGATATAGCACAGGTGTGTGTGAGGAGGTGTGTGTGTGTGTGTGTGTGTGTGTGTGTGTGTGTGTGTGTGTGTGTGTGTGTGTGTGTGTGTGTGTGTGTGTGTGTGTGTGTGTGTGTGTGTGTGTGTGTGTGTGTGTGTGTGTGTGTGTGTGTGTGCTCCTCTCTCATCAACCATCTCCTATGTGTTACAGTAGTGTAGTTCCCTCTGAGGGCCTCCCTGCAGTTAGATGAATAGGTTGTGTGTAACGGAGTTGGCCCAACCACACTTAAGGGGAGCCGGCCCCATAATAGCCCCCCTTGTGACCCCCGATTCCAGTCTCAGATTATGGCTGCTCAGGCTGTGTGTGAGAGCGTTTTGGTGTCTCTATCTCTGTCGGAAGGACATCACGCCTTCACAACGCTGTAAAACATTGGTGGTGGATGAGGTGATTCCCCCCACACACAACGTAAAGTGCTTTGAGGATTCTGAGTGCCGTATAAATTAAATCAAGTATCATTATTGTTCCGTGAGTGAAGACGCTGTGTTAAACTAGTGTTATTTATAGTTCTGCAGATATTCATGTATGTATAGCGATATAATTAGAGACAAGATGCAGCTGTCTATTTATCCTCCATTCATCCTCTCCTCCTCTATTCCCCCGCTTATTCCCTCGTTTCTGTATGAATGTTTTAATCAGGACTAACACAACTAAAGATGAAATTAATAAAATCCCGCCCCGCATTCTCCCAGGCCTCTTGGGAAAGGGACAATCAAACGCTTGTTCCCTCTGCTTTGAAAACGCTAACTCAAAGTAACAGACACACTCTCACACTTGCAGGCGCACACACGCACACACGCATAACCACACACAAGCAAACATGCACGCACATACAAACTGCTTCATTTCTTCATCTGAATTTCAGCATACTATTAGGTTTCTCCTATTGCTCTCTCTAACTCTCTTTCCCTTCTCTCTCCCTTCTCTCTCTACATATATACATCTCTATCTCTCCCTTCTCTCTCAATCTATCTCTCTCTCCTCTGTTTTATAGCATATTGAACAGGAAATAAAGATAATTTTACAGGTAGAGGGAGTGACTGAATGAGATTTGAACAGTTCTGTTGCTAGCATTTACAGTATGTAACTTAACAATTCTGCATTTCAATGTTATACTAGTTATACTATATTATGTATTAGTTACAATATGTTATGTATTAGTTATACTGTTAAATATTAGTAATACTATGTTATGTATTAGTTAAACTATTATTTATTAGTTATACTATGTTATGTATTAGTTAAACGATGTTATTTATTAGCAATACTATGCTATGTATTAGTTATACTATGTTATGTATTAGTTCTACTATGTTATGTATTAGTTATGCTATTATGTATTAGTTACACTATGTTATGTATTAGTTATACTATGTTATGTATTAGTTATACTATGTTATGTATTAGTTACACTATGTTATGTATTAGTTACACTATGTTATGTATTAGTTATACTATGTTATGTATTAGTTATACTATGTTATGTATTAGTTACACTATGTTATGTATTAGTTACACTATGTTATGTATTAGTTATACTATTATGTATTAGTTATACTGTTATGTATTAGTTATATTGTTATGTATTAGTTATACTATGTTATGTATTAGTTATACTGTTATGTATTAGTTATACTATTATGTATTAGTTATACTGGTATGTATTAGTTATACTGGTATGTATTAGTTATACTATTATGTATTAGTTATACTGTTATGTATTAGTTATACTGTTATGTATTAGTTATACTATTATGTATTAGCTATACTGTTATGTATTAGTTATACTATTATGTATTAGTTATACTGGTATGTATTAGTTATACTGGTATGTATTAGTTATACTATTATGTATTAGTTATACTGTTATGTATTAGTTATACTGTTATGTATTAGTTATACTATTATGTATTAGCTATACTGTTATGTATTAGTTATGCTATTATGTATTAGTTATACTATTATGTATTAGTTATACTGTTATGTATTAGTTATACTGTTATGTATTAGTTATGCTATTATGTATTAGTTATACTGTTATGTATTAGTTATACTGTTATGTATTAGTTATGCTATTATGTATTAGTTATACTGTTATGTATTAGTTATACTATGTCATGTATTAGTTATACTATTATGTATTAGTTATACTATTATGTATTAGTTATACTATGTTCTCTTAGTCGAATATCACTTTTTTGGAAATGGAATTGATAAAAGGGCTAATAAAGAGGGAACAGTGTTCCTCCATCAATGTGTTTATTTTTCATGTGATGATATGTGGGTGCCTTCGAGGACTGTGCTGCCTCATCACTTCATGTGAGTGTAAACAGTGAGACCATGCGTGTCTAACACACACTTCAGAGGTGAACTAATTGTGTCATATTGAACGTGAATCCAGGCCTGACAACCCTGTCTAACTCTTTATATCCCCTTATCCCATCCCAGAGTCCTTTCTTCCAGAATGATCATTCCTACATGTTTGGTTTTATTCATCCCCTCCATACAACTGATTCACTGGCTATAGAATGAGGCCTCGACAAAATGAACTGTGTGTGTGTTGACATGTCTGACTGAGTATCCACTGAGTCTCCTGCTGCTCTCAGCATCCTCACTATCACCTCACTATCATCTCACTATCATCTCACTATCACCTCTCTATCACCTCACTATCACCTCACTATCACCTCACTATCACCTCACTATCACCTCACTATCACCTCACTATCACTTCTCTATCACCTCACTATCTTCTCACTATCACTTCTCTATCATCTCACTATCACCTCACTATCACCTCTCTATCACCTCTCTATCACCTCACTATCACCTCACTATCACTTCTCTATCACCTCACTATCACCTCACTATCACCTCTCTATCACCTCTCCGTCACCTCACTGTCACCTCACTGTCACCTCTCTATCACCTCTCTGTCACCTCACTATCACCTCTCTATCACCTCTCTATCACCTCACTATCAACTCACTATCATCTCACTATCACTTCACTATCACCTCACTATCACTTCTCTATCACCTCACTATCACCTCTCTATCATCTCTCTATCACCTCACTATCACCTCACTATCACTTCTCTATCACCTCTCTATCACCTCTCTATCACCTCACTATCACCTCACTATCATCTCTCTCTCTCTCTCTCTCTCTCTCTCTCTCTCTCTCTCTCTCTCTCTCTCTCTCTCCTTAATCCTTAATGACTTTATTCATCGTATTATGTGTTCAGTAGGAAGTCAATTAAAGGTAGTGCAGCTAGAGATTACTGGACTGACTAGGGTGTACTACACATTCTCCAATGCTAAGGGCCGATGTTAGATGTGCACACGCACACAAGGACAGATGTGCATGCGTGCACACGGAGGTCTGTCTGGTTGATCAATAGTTTCATGTGCTGTGTGTGGAACCAATGCCAGTAGACGGCAGCGGTAAGGCCTTGGGACCTGAGGCTGACACTTCTTATCTCTACAGCAAGGTGAAAGGTCAAACACTGAAACTCTATTTCTGTATCTGTCTGTCTGTCTGTCTGTCTGTCTGTCTGTCTGTCTGTCTGTCTGTCTGTCTGTCTGTCTGTCTGTCTGTCTGTCTGTCTGTCTGTCTGTCTGTCTGTCTGCCTCTCTCTGCCTCTCTCTGCCTCTCTCTGCCTCTCTCTGCCTCCATCTGCCTCCCTCTGCCTCCCTCTGCCTCTGTCTCTCTTCCGCTGTCTCTCTCTGTCTCCCTCTGCCTGCCTGCCTGCCTGCCTGCCTGTCTGTCTGTCTGTCTGTCTGTCTGTCTGTCTGTCTGTCTGTCTGTCTGTCTGTCTGTCTGTCTGTCTGTCTGTCTGTCTGTCTGTCTGTCTGTCTGCCTCTCTCTGCCTCTCTCTGCCTCTCTCTGCCTCTCTCTGCCTCCATATGCCTCCCTCTGCCTCCCTCTGCCTCTGCCTCTGTCTCTCTCTTCCGCTGTCTCTCTCTGTCTCCCTCTGCCTGCCTGCCTGCCTGTCTGTCTGTCTGTCTGTCTGTCTGTCTGTCTGTCTGTCTGTCTGTCTGTCTGTCTGTCTGTCTGTCTGTCTGTCTGTCTCCCTCTGCCGCTCTCTGCCTCTCTCTGCCTCTCTCTGCCTCCCTCTGCCTCCCTCTGCCTCCCTCTGTCTCCCTCTGCCTCCTTCTGCCTCTCTCTGCCTCTCTCTGCCTCCCTCTGCCTCCCTCTGCCTCTCTCTGCCTCTCTCTGCTTCTCTCTGCCTCCCTCTGCCTCTCTCTGTCTCTCTCTGCCTCTGCCTCTGCCTCTCTCTTCCGCTGTCTCTCTCTGTCTCCCTCTGCCTATCTCTGTCTGTCTGTCTGTCTGTCTGTCTGTCTGTCTCTCTCTGTCTCTCTCTGCCGCTCTCTGCCTCTCTCTGCCTCCATCTGCCTCCATCTGCCTCCCTCTGCCTCCCTCTGCCTCCCTCTGCCTCTGCCTCTCTCTTCCGCTGTCTCTCTCTGTCTCCCTCTGCCTGCCTGCCTGCCTGCCTGCCTGCCTGCCTGCCTGTCTGTCTGTCTGTCTGTCTGTCTGTCTGTCTGTCTGTCTGTCTGTCTGTCTGTCTGTCTGTCTGTCTGTCTGTCTGTCTCCCTCTGCCGCTCTCTGCCTCTCTCTGCCTCTCTCTGCCTCCCTCTGCTTCCCTCTGCCTCCCTCTGCCTCCCTCTGCCTCCCTCTGTCTCCCTCTGCCTCTTCCGCTGTCTCTCTCTGTCTCCCTCTGCCTCTCTCTGCCTCTCTCTGCCTCTCTCTGCCTCTCTCTGCCTCCCTCTGCCTCCCTCTGCCTCTCTCTGCCTCTCTCTGCTTCTCTCTGCCTCCCTCTGCCTCTCTCTGTCTCTCTCTGCCTCCCTCTGCCTCTCTCTGCCTCCCTCTGCCTCCCTCTGGCTCCCTCTGCCTCTCTCTGTCTCCCTCTGCCTCTCTCTCTGTCTGTCTGTCTGTCTGTCTGTCTGTCTGTCTGTCTGTCTGTCTGTCTGTCTGTCTGTCTGTCTGTCTGTCTGTCTGTCTCCCTCTGCCGCTCTCTGCCTCTCTCTGCCTCCCTCTGCCTCCCTCTGCCTCTGCCTCTGCCTCTCTCTTCCGCTGTCTCTCTCTGTCTCCCTCTGCCTATCTCTGTCTGTCTGTCTGTCTGTCTGTCTGTCTGTCTGTCTGTCTGTCTGTCTGTCTGTCTGTCTGTCTGTCTGTCTGTCTGTCTGTCTCTCTCTGCCGCTCTCTGCCTCTCTCTGCCTCCATCTGCCTCCATCTGCCTCCATCTGCCTCCCTCTGCCTCCCTCTGCCTCTGCCTCTCTCTTCCGCTGTCTCTCTCTGTCTCCCTCTGTCTGTCTGTCTGTCTGTCTGTCTGTCTGTCTGTCTGTCTGTCTGTCTGTCTGTCTGTCTGTCTGTCTGTCTGTCTGTCTGTCTCCCTCTGCCACTCTCTGCCTCTCTCTGCCTCTCTCTGCCTCCTTCTGCCTCCCTCTGCCTCTGCCTCTGCCTCTCTCTTCCGCTGTCTCTCTCTGTCTGTCTGTCTGTCTGTCTGTCTGTCTGTCTGTCTGTCTGTCTGTCTGTCTGTCTGTCTGTCTGTCTGTCTGTCTGTCTGTCTGTCTGTCTGTCTGTCTGTCTGTCTGTCTCCCTCTGCCTCTCTGTGCCTCTCTCTGCCTCTCTCTGTCTCCCTCTGCCTCTCTCTGCCTCTCTCTGCCTCCCTCTGGCTCCCTCTGCCTCTCTCTGCCTCTCTCTGCCTCTCTCTGCTTCTCTCTGCCTCCCTCTGCCTCTCTCTGTCTCTCTCTGCCTCCCTCTGCCTCCCTCTGCCTCTCTCTGCCTCTCTCTGCCTCCCTCTGCCTCTCTCTGCCTCTCTCTGCCTCTCTCTGCCTCTCTTTCTGTCTGACTGGATACTGTATTATCCATTCCCTGTTCATTTTCATGGAAGCAGACTTAATAACTGTTGGATTAGTGCTGTCGTTTCACCCGTTCTGTACTTCTCCTGTGCCTCTCAATGTGAGTGTTTATTGAAGCTTTATATTATCATACACAGACTAAACTTGGATTTGGTCGGCACATATTTTTTGTTGTTGTTGAGAAATATATACAATTTTCTCTGTAAACTGTCTAAGTTCCATTTGAGTGTGCGTGTGAGTATGTTGCTTGCGATACATTTTAACAGAACCTCCCCCCCCCCCCCCCCCCCAAACACACACACACACCCACACACACACACCAAAGTACTGTTAAATGCTGTTGTGATATTTTAGTCTGTTGTGTTGCACCCACCCACCACTGGCAAACCAAACAGCCTAGTGACTCCTGCATTCACGTGTAGTATTAATTTGTCCTCTGCTGGGGGATAATCTCCTTCAGATTGGGTTTATGATCTTTCTGCTAAAGCTGCTTTATCCAGTGGTCCATATGTAGAATCATCCTTAGTATATAATCCCCGGGCCAGGTCATGTCTATGTAATATGCAGATATATGTTTTGACAGTAACACATTCCTCTACGCCGGAAAGAACGATCTTCTTCAAAGTGATAATAGCTTTTTCCCATCACAAACAAGCCCGAAATGAGAAATAAAATGTGTTTGTTGTTGTGATAGAATATCAGGGGGAAAGAGAGAGATGTATGATGGAAAGAAAGAAAGAGAAGAGAGAGTGTGTGTAAAAGAGAAAGGTGTGCATGTAGAGAAAAGGAAGAGAAACACAAAGGGATTTGACTCAACTTGTATTGTTATTTTCACCCAGTCTTCTTTCTCTCACCCTCTCTAATCTCTGTCTCTCTACGCTCACCCTACCGCTCTCTCGCCTTCTTTCCCCCTCTCTCTCTCTCCCTTCCTCCCTCCCCCTCTCTCTCTCCCTCCCTCCCCCTCTCTCTCTTTCCCTCCCTCTTCCTCTCTCTCTCTCCCCCCTCTCTCTCTCTTCACCCCTTCTTTCTCCCTCTCTCTCCCCCCCTCTCTCTCTCCCTCTCTCTCTCTTCCTCCCTCGCTCTCTCTCTCCCCTCTCTCTCTCCCCCTCTCTCTCTCCCTCTCTCTCTCTCTCTCCCCACCCCTTATTTTCTCTACGATGTATTCGTCAGAAAATAATGCAGAGTAGATATCCTCCCTGTATCTTTTGTGTGTGTGTGTGTGTGTGTGTGTGTGTGTGTGTGTGTGTGTGTGTGTGTGTGTGTGTGTGTGTGTGTGTGTGTGTGTGTGTGTTGTCCTTATAGCGAGGCCAGCTTTACCAGTGCTGATTATTGGATCGCTCTCCTAGTGATATAGATGGGTTGTGGACACTTTTGTTACCTATCTAGGGTTGCAAAGCTACCAGTAATTTACCAAAGTTACCTGAATCTTACTGGGAACTTTAGAACATTACCAGTAAACTACCAGCATGTTGGTATCTTTAAAGGATTGTATGTAATTTAGTGGCCATTTTGGGTACTTCAGATTAGCCTCCAAACACTTATTTAAAATACTCTTTAAAGAGGTAGGATTTCAGGTGTTTTCAGGAGAGGGGCAGGGACTCTGAAAACAGAAGAATTATGTCTTTCTTTGGCTTAATTTCCATCTCTTGTTCTCCCCCTCTCTCTCTATTTCTTTCTCTTTCTCACTCTCACTTTCACCCTTTCTCTTTCTCTTTCTCTCTCCCTCTCTCTCTATATATATATATCTCTCTCTGTCTCTCTATTTCTCTCTCTCTGTCACTCTCTTTCTTTGTATCTAGCTCTCACTCGTTCTCCTCCAGCCTCCCCTCTCTCCCCACACCGCTCTCTCTATTCTGATTCAACCGCTGTCCAGATGACCTTTTTGAAAAAAACGTCTCTCTGCCACATACAGCTCTATAGCCTCCAAACACAGAAACCATTCTGATCAGAGCCTGAAAAAAGCCCCTGTGTTATCCATCCTGTTCATGCTATATCTGGTCTTTACTATCCTTCTCAGGTAGTAGGTTAGCCAAACGGACTGTATGAAAGGTATAAGGTAGCGTTAGCTGAGGAGTTTGTATAACGTTTGGCAGTCCATTCATTCTCTGGCCTTGGCAAGGACTAGAGAATGTTACAC
This sequence comes from Salmo salar, assembly GCF_965601325.2. Classification (NCBI taxonomy): domain Eukaryota; kingdom Metazoa; phylum Chordata; class Actinopteri; order Salmoniformes; family Salmonidae; genus Salmo; species Salmo salar. The sequence continues at coordinate 31,321,985 of NC_138319.1, read as the reverse complement.
AGAGTGAAAGGATCCGTCTGAAAGACCGTACGTAAAGTGAATGTAAAGCATCGACAGCTGTTTACCAGCATGTTGTCAGAGAGATGCCGGAGGAGGGAGTGTTAAGCGAGACACGGGCAAATTAAAAGAAAATCATTATTATTTTTTTGCCTTGTTGCTTTCTTTTTGCCTTCAAAAGAAAGAAGATTTGTGCGTGTGCGTGTTTGTGTGCGTTGTTGCATTGATGCATACGTGTGTGTTTGAGTGTGTCTATTTGAATTTGTGTGTACGTACTGTATAAAGGTGTTGTAAATCCCGTCATCATAGATTTTGTACAGCACTCATTCAGAGCATGTGTTGATGTCAAGATATTTGTCTCTCTGCCACGTTATGACTAAAGGGCTCCTGGGACAATGGATTCGTACTGAGAGTTAGTTGATGTCCTGTATGTAAGGTTTGTCTGAGAATGTACATGCTGTTACAATAAGAAAAATTCATCTTCTTCCCTCCATCATCCACAACACACACACACCCACACCGCTCCTCCCCAACACACACACCACTCCTCCCCAACACACACACACACCACTCCTCCCCAACACACCCACACCGCTCCTCCCCAACAAATACACCCACACCGCTCCTCCCCAACACACCCACACCGCTCCTCCCCAACACACACACCCACACCGCTCCACCCCAACACACACACCACTCCTCCCCAACACACACACCACTCCTCCCCAACACACACCCACACCGCTCCTCCCCAACACACACACACACACCGCTCCTCCCCAACACACACAACCACACCGCTCCACCCCAACACACACACACACACACACACACACACCGCTCCACCCCAACACACACACCACTCCTCCCCAACACACACACACCGCTCCTCCCCAACACACACACACCCACACCGCTCCTCCCCAACACACACACACACACCGCTCCACCCCAACACACACACACCGCTCCTCCCCAACACACACACCACTCCTCCCCAACACACACACACACCCACACCGCTCCTCCCCAACACACCCACACCGCTCCTTCCCAACACACCCACACCGCTCCTCCCCAACACACCCACACCGCTCCTCCCCAACACACACACACACACCGCTCCACCCCAACACACACACACACACCGCTCCTCCCCAACACACACACCACTCCTCCCCAACACACACACACACCCACACCGCTCCTCCCCAACACACCCACACCGCTCCTCCCCAACACACACAACCACACCGCTCCACCCCAACACACCCACACCACTCCTCCCCAACACACACACCACTCCTCCCCAACACACACACACACACACCCCGCTCTTACCCAACACCCACACCACTCCTCCCCAACACACACACACCCACACCGCTCCTCCCCAACACACACACACCCACACCCACACCGCTCCTCCCCAACACACACACCGCCCCTCCCCAACACACACAACCACACCACTACTTCCCAACACACACACACACACCGCTCCACCCCAACACACACACACACACCACTACTTCCCAATACACACACACACACACACACTCACCGCTACTCCCCAACACACACACACACACACACCGCTCCACCCCAACACACAGACACACACCGCTCATCCCCAACACACACACACACACCGCTACTCCCCAACACACACACACACACCGCTACTCCCCAACACACACACACACACCGCTACTCCCCAACACACACACAGACACACACCGCTCCACCCCAACACACACACACACACCGCTCCACCCCAACACACACACACACACACCACCCCAACACACACACACACACCACCCCAACACACAGACACACACCGCTCCTCAACAATATACACACACACCACTACTCCCCAACACACACACACACACACCACCCCAACACACACACACACACCACTCCTCCCCAACACACACACACACACCACTCCTCCCCAACACACACACACACACACACCGCTCCACCCCAACACACACACACACCTCTCCTCACCAACACACACACACACCGCTCCTCACCAACATACAGTTGAAGTCGGAAGTTTACATACACCTTAGCCAAATACATTTAATCTCAGTTTTTCACAATTCCTCACATTTAATCACAGTACAAATTCCCTGTCTTAGGTCAGTTAGGAACACCACTTTATTCTAACAATGTGAAATGTCAGAATAATAGTAGAGAGAATAATTTCAGCTTTTATTTCTTTCATCACATTCCCAGTGGGTCAGAAGTTTACATACACTCAATTAGTATTTGGTAGCATTGCCTTTAAATTCTTTAACTTGGGTCAAATGTTTTGTGTAGCCTTCCACAAGCTTCCCACAATAAGTTGGGTGAATTCTGGCCCATTCCTCCTGACAGAGCTGGTGTAGTGAGTCAGGTTTGTAGGCCTCCTTGCTCACACACGCTTTTTCAGTTCTGCCCACAAATTTTCTATAGGATGGAGGTCAGGGCTTTGTGATGGCCACTCCAATACCTTGACTTTGTTGTCCTTAAGCCATTTTGCCACAACTTAGGAAGTATGCTTGGGGTCATTGTCCATTGGGAAGACCCATTTGCAACCAAGCCTTAACATCCTGACTGATGTCTTGAGATTTTGCTTCAATATATCCACATAATGTTCCTTTCTCATGATGCCATCTATTTTGTGAAGTGCACCAGTCCCTCCTGCAGCAAAGCACCCCTGCAACATGATGCTGCCACCCCCGTGCTTCTTCGGCTTGCAAGCCTCCCCCTTTTTCCTCCAAACATAACGATGGTCATTATGGCCAAACAGTTATATTTTTGTTTCATCAGACCAGAGGACATTTCTCCAAAAAGTACGATCTTTGTGCAGTTGCAAACCGTAGTCTGTTTTTTTATGCCGGTTTTGAAGCAGGGGCTTCTTCCTTGCTGAGAGACCTTTCAGGTTATGTCGATATAGGACTTGTTTTACTGTGAATATAGATATTTTGTACCTGTTTCCTCCAGCATCTTCACAAGGTCCTTTGCTGTTGTTCTGTGATTGATTTGCACTTTTCGCACCAAAGTACGTTCATCTCTAGAAGACAGAACGCGTCTCCTTCCTGAGCGGTGTGATGGCTTCGTGGTCCCATGGTGTTTATACTTGCGCAATTTTGTACAGATGAACGTGGTACCGGCGTTTGGAAATTACTCCCAAGGATGAACCAGACTTGCACCAGAACTGTAGTTTGTTAAAACTTCATCAGGGTAGGGGCAGTATTTTGACGTCCGGATAAAAAGCATGCCCGTAGTAAACTGCCTTCTACTCAGGCCCAGAAGGTACGATATGCATATTATTAGTAGATGTGGATAGAAAACACTCTGAAGTTGCTAGAACTGTTTGAATGATGTCTGTGAGTATAACAGAACTCATATGGCAGGCAAAAACCTGAGATAAAATCCAACCAGGGAGTGTGGAAAATCTGAGGTTTGTGGTTTTTCAAGTGATTGCCTATCTAATACACAGTGTCTGTGGGGTCATTTTGCACTTCCTAAGGCTTCCACTAGATGTCAACAGTCTTTAGAATGTTGTTTCATGCTTCTACTGTGAAGGGGGAGAGAGTAAGAGCATATGGAGTCAGATGACTGAGAAAATGACATGAGCTCAATCTCGCACGCTCCCGTGAGTGTTAGCTGTGTTCCTTTTCATTTCTGAAAACAAAGGAATCGTCCGGTTGGAATATTATGGAAGATTTATGATAAAAACATCCTAAAGATTGATTCTATACATCATTTGACATGTTTCTACGAACTGTAATATAACTTTTTTGACTTTTCGTCTGAACTTACTGAGCGAGCACAGTGCATTTGGATTACTCCATTGAACGTGCGAACAAAATGGAGGTATTTGGACATAAAGATTAACTTTATCGAACAAAACAAACATTTATTCTGGAACTGGGATTCCTGGGAGTGCATTCCATGAAGATCATCAAAGGTAAGTGAATATTTATAATGTTATTTGTGACTTCTGTTGACTCCAAAATGGTGGGTATCTGTATGGCTTCTTTTGCTGTCTGAGCGCTGTACTCAGATTATTGCAAAGTTTGCTTTCGCAGTAAAGCTTTTTTGAAATCTGACACAGCGGTTGCATTAAGGAGAAGTGTATCTATAATTCTTTGAATAACAGTTGTATATTTTATCAACGTTTATGATGAGTATTTCTGTAAATTGATGTGCTCATTCACCGGAGGTTTTGGGAGGCAAAACATTTCTGAACATTACACGCCAATGTAACATTTTTGGATATCATTTTTTTTAAATATAAATATGAACTTTATCGAGCAAAACATACTTGTATTGTGAAACATGAAGTCCTTTGAGTGCCATCTGATGAAGATCATCAAAGGTTAGTGATTAATTTTAGCTGTATTTCTGGTTTTTGTGACGCCTCTCCTTGCTTGGAAAATGGCTGTGTGGTTTTTCTTGTCTAGGCTCTGTCATAACATAATCTAATGTTATGCTTTCGCCGTAAAGCCTTTTTGAAATGGGACAGTGTGGTTGGATTAAGGAGAAGTGTATCTTTAAAATGGGATATAATAGTTGTATGTTTGAGAAATGTGAATTATGCGATTTTTGTTGTTTTGAATTTGGCGCCCTGCTATTTCACTGGCTGTTGGCTGTTGGCTAGCATCCCACATACACCGGATTAACAAGAAATGTGTGGAGTGGTTGAAAAACGGGTTTTAATGACTCCAACCTAAGTGTATGCAAACTTCCGACTTCAACTGTACACACCCACACGCACACACACTGCTCCTCACCAACACACACACCCACACACACCGCTTCTCACCAACACACACACACCGCTCCTCACCAACACACACACACACACACACACACTGCTCCTCACCAACACACACACACCGCTCCTCACCAACACACACACACACACACACCGCTTCTCACACACACACACACACACACACTGCTCCTCTCATACACCGTTTGGCTAAGTGTATATGTGTGTGTGTGACAGGATACTCTAGAAAAGCAGGAGGAGTGAAGTCAGGCGCAGGAGACCAAAGGTACGTGAAACACGTTTAATAGATGCCCAGTCCAAAAATGCCGAACACAAGGCAGGGAACAAGGAATCCAAATAGGCAAAATACACCAGAACTGAGTCGGGACACAGCCCAGGGAAACCCGTACTTGCGACTAAATAAGGCAGAGAAAAAACAATCCCCAAACCCCACGACAGAAAACACAAACAATCCCGCACAAACCTAAACCTAGAAAGACATACTAAATATCTGTTTTTGCTTTGTCATTATGTGGTATTGTGTTTAGATTGATGAGGAAAATGTTTTTGATAAATTTAAGAATAAGCCTGTAACGCAACAAAGGTTGAACAAGTCAAGACATTCTTGCATAAAAACACTTAGGCTTTTGGATTGATTTGGATTTGAGGTTTAAAAAACATGAGCCAAGATAATGGCAAGAGTGTTCAAAGTTGTCATCAAGGCAAAGGGTGTCTACTTTGAAGAATCTCAAATATAAAGTATAGTTTTATTTGTTTAACCTCACTAGTGTAGGGGGCACTATTTTCACCTCCGGATGAAAAGCGTGCCCAAAGTAAACTGCGTGTTACTCAGGCCCAGAAGCTAGGATATGCATATAATTGGTAGATTTGGATAGAAAACACTCTAAAGCTTCCAAAACTGTTAACCTGTTAGGGCTAGGGGGCAGTATTGACACAGCCGGATAAAAAACGTACCCGATTTAATCTGGTTACTACTCCTGCCCAGTAACTAGAATATGCATATAATTATTGGCTTTGTATAGAAAACACCCTAAAGTTTCTAAAACTGTTTGAATGGTGTCTGTGAGTATAACAGAACTCATATGGCAGGCCAAAACCTGAGAAGATTCCATGCAGGAAGTGTCCTGTCTGAGAAGTTGTGTTTCATCTTGGCTCTTTTTATTGAAGACTGAGGATCTTTGCAATAACGTGACACTTCCTACGGCTCCCATAGGCTCTCAGAGCCCGGGAAAAAGCTGAACGATATCGAGGCAGGCTCTGGCTGAAACACTTTATCACTTTTGGCAAGTGGCCGCGCAGAGTACTATGGGCTTAGGCGCGTGCCCGAGTCGACCGACTGCTTTATATTCTTCTGTCTGTTTACCTAAATGCAGATTCCCGGTCGGAATATTATCGCTTTTTTATGAGAAAAATGGCATAAAAATTGATTTTAAACAGCGGTTGACATGCTTCGAAGTACGGTAATGGAATATTTAGAATTTTTTTGTCACGAATTGCGCCATGCTCGTCACCCTTATTTACCCTTTCGGATAGTGTCTTGAACGCACGAACAAAACGCCGCTGTTTGGATATAACTATGGATTATTTTGAACCAAACCAACATTTGTTATTGAAATAGAAGTCCTGGGAGTGCATTCTGACGAAGACAGCAAAGGTAATAACATTTTTCTTATAGTAAATCTGACTTTGATGAGTGCTAAACTTGCTGGGTGTCTAAATAGCTAGCGCTGTGATGCCGGACTATCTACTGAGAATATTGCAAAATGTGCTTTAACCGAAAAGCAATTTTAAAATCGGACATATCGAGTGCATAGAGGAGTTCTGTATCTATGATTCTTAAAATAATTGTTATGCTTTTTGTGAACGTTTATCGTGAGTAATTTAGTAAATTCACCGGCAGTGTTCGGTGGGAATGCTAGTCACATGCTAGTCACATGCTAATGTAAAAAGCTGGTTTTTTATATAAATATGAACTCGATTGAACAAAACATGCATGTATTGTATAACATAATGTCCTAGGGTTGTCATCTGATGAAGATCATCAAAGGTTAGTGCTACATTTAGCTGTGGTTTGGGTTTATGTGACATTATATGCTAGCTTGAAAAATGGGTGTCTGATTATTTCTGGCTGGGTACTCTGCTGACATAATCTAATGTTTTGCTTTCGTTGTAGAGCCTTTTTGAAATCAGACAGTGTGGTTAGATTAACGAGAGTCTTGTCTTTAAAATGCTGTAAAATAGTCATATGTTTGAAAAATGGAAGTTTTCAGTTTTTAGAGGAATTTGTATTTCGCGCCACGCCCATCATTGGATATTGGAGCAGGTGTTCCGCTAGCGGAACGTCTAGATGTAAGAGGTTAAAATCAATTTTTATGCCATTTTTCTCTTAAAAAAGCAATAATATTCTGACCGGGAATCTGCGTTTAGGTAAACAGACGAAAGAAAATAAAGCATGGGGTCGACTCGGGCACGAGCCTGAGTCTCACAGTACTGTGACCAGCCACTATCCAAACGCGCTACTTTTTTTCAGCCAGAGCCTGCAAAGCCACGATTCAGCTTTTTGCCGCCTTCTGAGAGCCCATGGGAGCCGTAGGAAGTGTCACGTAACAGCAGAGATCCCCTGTAATGGATAGAGATAATCAAGAAGGGCAAGAAATTGTCAGACAGGGCACTTCCTGCATGGAATCTTCTCAGGTTTTGGCCTACCAAATGAGTTCTGTTATACTCACAGACACCATTCAAACACTTTTAGAAACTTTGGAGTGTTTTCTATCCAAAGCTAATAATTATATGCATATTCTAGTTTCTGGGCAGGAGTAATAATCAGATTAAATCGGGTACGTTTTTTTATCCTGCCGTGAAAATACTGCCCCCTAGCCATAACAGGTTAACATAATGTCTGTGAGTATAACATAACTGATATGTCAGGCGAAAACCTGAGTAAAATCCATCCAGGAAGTGGGATATTTTTGATGTGGGTGCTTTTCTCTTGCCTGCCTATACAGTATGTCAATGGTTAGGACCTAGATTGCAGTTCCTATGGCTTTCACTAGATGTCAACAGTCTTTAGAAATAGTTTCAGGCTTGTATTCTGAAAAATGAGGGAGTAAGACCACTTTGAATGAGTGGATAGTGGGAAGTCCCCAGAGCTGTTTCTGCGCACGACAGAGAGCGCACCTTTCTTGTTTTTCTTTTATATTGACGAAGCTATTATCGATTATTATGACTAAAAACAACCTGAGGATTGATTATAAACATCGTTTGACATGTTTCTATGAACTTTACTGATAGTATTTGGATTTTTAGTCTGACTGTTGTGACTGCCTTTGAGACATTGGATTACTGAACAAAACGCGCCAACAAAACGGAGGTTTTTGGGTATAAAGAGGGACTTTATCGAACAAAACAAACATTTATTGTGTAACTAGGAGTCTTGTGAGTGCAACCATACAAAGATCATCAAAGGTAAGGAATTAATTTTATTGCTATTTCTGACTTTTGTGACTAATCTACTTGGCTGGTAAATGTATGTAATGTTTTGTGTGCTGGGCGCTGTCCTCAGATAATCACATGGTTGGATTAACCTGTTTAGGATAGGGGGCAGTATTGACACGGCTGGATAAAAAACGTACCCGATTTAATCTGGTTACCACTCCTACCCAGTAACTAGAATATGCATATACTTATTACATATGGATGGAAAACACTCTAAAGTTTCTAAAACTGTTTGAATGGTGTCTGTGAGTATAACAGAACTCATTTAGCAGGCAAAAACCTGACAAGGTTTCAGGCAGGAAGTGGCCTGTCTGACAAGGTGTCGTTCTTCTTGTCTCTGTTTATTGAAGAGTGAGGATCTTAGCTGTCCCGTGACACTTCCTACGGCTGCCATAGTGTCTCAGAAGGCGGCAAAAAGCTGAATCGTGGCTTTGCAGGCTCTGGCTGAAACAAAGTAGCGCGTTTGGGTAGTGGCTGGTTACAGTACTGTGAGACTCAGGCGCGTGCCCGCGTGGACCGAAAGCTTTGTTTACTTTCCTCAGTTTAGCTAAATGGACATTCCCGGTCTGAATATTATCGCTTTTTTACGAGAAAAATGGCATAAAAATGGATTTTAAACAGCGGTTGACATGCCTCGAAGTACGGTATTTGTCACGAATTGCGCCATGCGCGCGACCCTGATTTACCATTTCAGATAGTGTCTGGGACGCACGAACAAAACGCCGCTATTCGGATATAACGATGGATTATTTTGGACCAAACCAACATTTGTTATTGAAGTAGCAGTCCTGGGAGTGCATTCTGACGAAGACAACAAAAGGTAATCAAACTTTTATAATAGTAAATATGATTATGGTGAGTGCTAAACTTGCCGGGTGTCTAAATAGCTAGCCCGTGATGCCTGGGCTATGTACTTAGAATATTGCAAAATGTGCTTTCACCAAAAAGCTGTTTTAAAATCGGACATATCGAGTGCATAGAGGAGGTCTGTATCTATAATTCTTAAAATAATTGTTATGCTTTTTGTGAACGTTTATCGTGAGTAATTTAGTAAAATGTTAGCGAATTCCTCCGGAAGTTTGCGGGGGGTATGCTAGTTCTGAACGTCACATGCTAATGTAAAAAGCTGGTTTTTGATATAAATATGAACTTGATTGAACAAAACATGCATGTATTGTATAACATAATGTCCTAGGGTTGTCATCTGATGAAGATCATCAAAGGTTAGTACTGCATTTAGCTGTCTTCTGGGTTTATGTGACATTATATGCTAGCTTGAAAAATGGGTGTCTGATTATTTCTGGCTTGGTACTCTGCTGACATCATCTAATGTTTTGCTTTCGTTGTAAAGCCTTTTTGAAATCGGACAGTGTGGTTAGATTAACGAGAGTCTTGTCTTTAAATAGCTGTGAAATAGTCATATGTTTGAGAAATTGAAGTAATAGGATTTTTAAGGTTTTGAAAATCGCGCCACAGGCTTAAAGTGGCTGTTACGTAGGTGGGACGAATTCGTCCCGCCTAGCCCAGAGAGGTTAATCTTTAAACCGATTTATAACACTTGGATGTTTTATGAGTTTTTATAATGAGTATTTCTGTTTTTGAATTTGGCGCTCTGCAATTTCACCGGATGTTGACCAGGTGGGACGATAGCGTCCCTGTCACGAGTTACTAGGAGTGGTGGTAGAGTCAAGCGCAGAGAGCAGTGGTGAAGATAAACAACCTTTATTCTTCCCGGCACAAAACGGTCAACGCCAAAACCAATGGGCGCGTAAAACAAATGACCAACCCAATACAACGGGCAAAACAGTCCGGAGAGAGAATAACAATTCGTAAGCCAGCACATCCAAAAATAAACACAACAGTAAACGTAATCCCGCACAAACCTGGGCGGGCTAAGCAGGCTTAAATAAAACACAAATCAAGAACACAATAGGGAACAGGTGCAACCAATAAGACTAAACAAACAGAAAAGGAAAAAGGGATCAGCGGTGGCTAGTAGGCCGGCAACGACGACCGCCGAGCACCGCTCGAGCAGGCAGGGGAGCTACCTTCGGTGGGATTCGTGACAGTCCCACACCCCCTAGAGAGGTTAACCCTTTTTTGGTTACTACATGATTCCATATGTGCCATTTTTAAGTTTTGATATCTTTACAATTATTACACAATGTAGAAAATAGTAAAAATAAAGAACAAACCCTTGAATCCGTAAGTGTGTCCAAACTTTTGACTTTTAACAAAACTGTTTGATAAAGAAACACTGGGTTTTCATTGGTAAAAACTGTATTACTGATACAAGTAAGAAAAATATTAATATTCAACCCATGAGGCCACTAGGTCATTTGACTACTGGAAAGATCTAATCCCCCATAAAGCCCTTGGTTTTGTTACAGGCAACAGTTTGGATACTCATCACTGCATCCTGTATCAAAAGGTTGGCATGACTTCACTAAAGACCCAAAGATTCCTTGATGCCCTTCCAGACTCCCTCTGCCTACCCAAGGACGTCAGAGGACAAAAATCAGTTAACCACCTAACCGAGGAACTCAATTTAACCTTGCGCAATACCCTAGATGCAGTTGCACCCCTAAAAACTAAAAACATCTGTCATAAGAAACTAGCTCCCTGGTATACAGAAAATACACGAGCTCTGAAGCAAGCTTCCAGAAAATTGGAACGGAAATGGCGCCACACCAAACTGGAAGTCTTCCGACTAGCTTGGAAAGACAGTACCGTGCAGTATCGAAGAGCCCTCACTGCTGCTCGATCATCCTATTTTTCCAACTTAATTGAGGAAAATAAGAACAATCCGAAATTTCTTTTTGATACTGTCGCAAAGGTAACTAAAAAGCAGCCTTCGCAAATGGAGGATGGCTTTCACTTCAGCAGTAATAAATTGATGAACTTCTTTGAGGAAAAGATCATGATCATTAGAAAGCAAATTACGGACTCCTCTTTAAATCTGGGTATTCCTCCAAAGCTCCATTGTCCTGAGTCTACACAACTCTGCCAGGACCTAGGATCAAGGGAGATACTAAAGTGTTTTAGTACTATATCTCTTGACACAATGATGAAAATAATCATGGCCTCCAAACCCTCAAGCTGCATACTGGACCCTATTCCAACTAAACTACTGAAAGAGCTGCTTCCTGTGCTTGGCCCTCCTATGTTGAACATAATAAACGGCTCTCTATCCACCGGATGTGTACCAAGCTCACTAAAAGTGGCAGTAATAAAGCCTCTCTTGAAAAAGCCGAATCTTGACCCAGAAATTATAAAAAACTATCGGCCTATATCGAATCTTCCATTCCTCTCAAAAATGTTAGAAAAAGCTGTTGCACAGCAACTCACTGCCTTCCTGAAGACAAACAATGTATACGAAACGCTTCAGTCTGGTTTTAGACCCCATCATAGCACTGAGACTGCACTTGTGAAGGTGGTAAATGACCTTTTAATGACGTCAGACCGAGGCTCTGCATCTGTCCTCGTGCTCCTAGATCTTAGTGCCGCTTTTGATACCATCGATCACCACATTCTTTTGGAGAGATTGGAAACCCAAATTGGTCTACATGGACAAGTTCTGGCCTGGTTTAGATCTTATCTATCGGAAAGATATCAGTTTGTCTCTGTGAATGGTTTGTCCTCTGACAAATCAATTGTAAATTTCGGTGTTCCTCAAGGTTCCGTTTTAGGACCACTATTGTTTTCACTATATATTTTACCTCTTGGGGATGTCATTCGAAAACATAATGTTAAATTTCACTGCTATGCGGACGACACAGAGCTGTACATTTCATTGAAACATGGTGAAGCCCCAAAATTGCCCTCGCTAGAAGCCTGTGTTTCAGACATAAAGATGTGGATGGCTGCAAACTTTCTACTTTTAAACTCGGACAAAACAGAGATGCTTGTTCTAGGTCCCAAGAAACAAAGAGATCTTCTGTTGAATCTGACAATTAATCTGGATGGTTGTACAGTCGTCTCAAATAAAACTGTGAAGGACCTCGGCGTTACTCTGGACCCTGATCTCTCTTTTGAAGAACATATCAAGACTGTTTCAAGGACAGCTTTTTTCCATCTACGTAACATTGCAAAAATCAGAAACTTTCTGTCCAAAAATGACGCAGAAAAATGTATCCATGCTGTTGTTACTTCTAGGTTGGACTACTGCAATGCTCTACTTTCCGGCTACCCGGATAAAGCACTAAACAAACTTCAGTTAGTGCTAAATACGGCTGCTAAAATCCTGACTAGAACCAAAACATTTGATCATATTACTCCAGTGCTAGCCTCCCTACACTGGCTTCCTGTTAAGGCAAGGGCAGATTTCAAGGTTTTACTGCTAACCTACAAAGCATTACATGGGCTTGCTCCTACCTATCTTTCCGATTTGGTCCTGCCGTACATACCTACACGTACGCTACGGTCACAAGACACAGGCCTCCTAATTGTCCCTAGAATTTCTAAGCAAACGGCTGGAGGTAGGGCTTTCTCCTATAGAGCTCAATTTTTATGGAATGGTCTGCCTACCAATGTGAGAGACGCAGACTCAGTCTCAACCTTTAAGTCTTTACTGAAGACTTATCTCTTCAGTAGGTCCTATAATTAAGTATAGTCTGGCCCAGGAGTGTGAAGGTGAACGGAAAGGCTTGAGCAACAAACCGCCCTTGCTGTCTCTGCCTTGCCGGTTCCCCTCTTTCCACTGGGATTCTCTGCCTCTAACCCTTTTACAGGGGCTGAGTCACTGGCTTACTGGTGTTCTTCCATGCCGTCCATGGGAGGGGTGCGTCACTTGAGTGGGTTGAGTCACTGATGCGGTCTTCCTGTCTGGGTTGGCGCCCCCCCTTGGGTTGTGCCTTGGCGGAGATCGTTGTGGGCTATACTCGGCCTTGTCTTAGGACGGTAAGTTGGTGGTTGGAGACATCCCTCTAGTGGTGTGGGGGCTGTGCTTTGGCAAAGTGGGTGGGGTTATATCCTGCCTGTTTGGCCCTGTCCGGGGGTATCATCGGATGGGGCCACAGTGTCTTCTGATCCCTCCTGTCTCAGCCTCCAGTATTTATGCTGCAGTAGTTTATGTGTCGGGGGGCTAGGGTCAGTCTGTTACATCTGGAGTATTTCTCTTGTCTTATCCGGTGTCCTGTGTGAATTTAAATATGCTCTCTCTAATTCTCTCTTTCTCTCTTCCTGTCTTTCTCTCGGAGGACCTGAGCCCTAGGACCATGCCTCAGGACTACCTGGTATGATGACTCCTTGCTGTCCCCAGTCCACCTGACCGTGCTGCTGCTCCAGTTTCAACTGTTCTGCCTGGCGCTATGGAACCCTGACCTGTTCACCGGACGTGCTTGTTGCACCCTCGACAACTACTATGATTATTATTATTTGACCATGCTGGTCATTTATGAACATTTTAACATCTTGACCATGTTCTGTTTTAATATCCACCCTGCACAGCCAGAAGAGGACTGGCCACCCCTCATAGCCTGGTTCCTCTCTAGGTTTCTTCCTAGGTTTTTGGCCTTTCTAGGGAGTTTTTCCTAGGGAGTTTTTCCTAGCCACCGTGCTTCTTTCGCACGCATTGCTTGCTGTTTGGGGTTTTAGGCTGGGTTTCTGTACAGCACTTTGAGATATCAGCTGATGTACGAAGGGCTATATAAATAAATTTGATTTGATTTGACCAGTAGATCTCTACTTTACTCCCTTTTTGTTTACAAGGCCCTAATTCATAAACTTCCATCTTATCAAACTGTACTGTTAACTATAGATATCTGAGTTGCCTAATCCGTTCACAGGATTGGGGTTCCTTGGGTCTCCACCAAGTCAGAATTCAAAATATGTTTCATCTTGATGTTCTGGTGCCGTTCGGGCAATTTAAAGTATTGATTGAGGACTTATTTGTTAAGGAATGTAACAGTTTTTTGTGGTGATTTGTGATGATTTATTTGTGCTTCCCATGACTGTGTTTTTGTATTTGTATTTAAATACATGTATATATATATTTTTTGTTGTTGTTGTTGTTGTTGTTGTGCATAATACGTATATTTCTATTGTATTATACAGGGCACATTTGGATAAGAGACCTAGGTCACAAATCCCTGTTAAAATAAAGGTTGAAACAATTTAAATCTTCCACTTTACTCTGTAGCTTTACTGCAGAGCAACGAGACATGTGTATTTAATTTTACAGTACGCTATTCCTGTGTATTGCCACAAGGTCAAGTCAATACTGTTTTCATAAACCTGTATATGGTTTACAATGTCTTTAATTACATTATTTTAACCTTTTCTGTATCTCTCTCTCTCTCTCTCTCTCTCTCGCTCCCTCCCTCTCCATCTCTCACTCCCTCTCCATGTCTCTCTCTCCCTCCCTCCCTCCCTCCCTCCCTCCCTCCCTCCCTCCCTCCCTCCCTCTCTCTCTCTCTCTCTCTCTCTATGTCTCTCTCTCTCTCCCTCCCTCCGACCACCTCCCTCTCTCTCCCTCTCGCTCTCCCTCTCGCTCACCCTCTCGCTCTCCCTCTCTCTCCCTCTCTCTCTCTCCCTCTCTCTCACTTCCCCTCCCTCCCTCCCTCCCTCCCTCACCATCCCTCCCTCCCTCCCTCACCATCTCTCGCTCGCTCCCTCCCTCTCTCCCTCCCTCTCTCTCTCCCTCTCTCTCTCCCTATCTCCTGCTCCCTCCTTCTTCCTCTCTCTTGTCTCTTGCTCCCTCCGTCTCCCGCTCTTTCCATCTCTCAACCCCCCTCCCTCTACCTCTCTCTCACTTCCCCTCCCTCCCTTACATCTCTCGATCCCACCCTCCCCCTCTCTCTCTCTCCCTCTCTCTCTCTCTCTCTGTCTCTCTCTCTCCCCCTCCCTCTCCATCTCCCCCTCCCTCTCCATCTCTCGCTCTCCCTCCCTCTCCATCTCTCGCTCCCTCCCTCCCTCTCCCTCTCAACATCTCTCCCTCCCTCCCTCCCTCCCTCCCTCCCTCCCTCCCTCCCTCCCTCCCTCCCTCCCTCCCTCCCTCCCTCCCTCCCTCCCTCCGACCACCTCCCTCTCTCTCCCTCTCGCTCTCCCTCTCGCTCACCCTCTCGCTCTCCCTCTCTCTCCCTCTCTCTCTCTCCCTCTCTCTCACTTCCCCTCCCTCCCTCCCTCCCTCCCTCACCATCCCTCCCTCCCTCCCTCACCATCTCTCGCTCGCTCCCTCCCTCTCTCCCTCCCTCTCTCTCTCCCTCTCTCTCTCCCTATCTCCTGCTCCCTCCTTCTTCCTCTCTCTTGTCTCTTGCTCCCTCCGTCTCCCGCTCTTTCCATCTCTCAACCCCCCTCCCTCTACCTCTCTCTCACTTCCCCTCCCTCCCTTACATCTCTCGATCCCACCCTCCCCCTCTCTCTCTCTCCCTCTCTCTCTCTCTCTCTGTCTCTCTCTCTCCCCCTCCCTCTCCATCTCCCCCTCCCTCTCCATCTCTCGCTCTCCCTCCCTCTCCATCTCTCGCTCCCTCCCTCCCGCTCCCTCTCAACATCTCTCCCTCTCGCTCTCCCTCTCGCTCACCCTCTCGCTCTCCCTCTCTCTCCCTCCCTCTCTCTCCCTCCCTCCCTCCCTCCCTCCCTCCCTCCCTCCCTCCCTCCCTCCCTCCCTCCCTCCCTCCCTCCCTCCCTCCCTCCCTCCCTCCCTCCCTCCCTCCCTCCCTCCCTCTCTCCCTCCCTCTCTCTCTCCCTCTCTCTCTCCCTTTCTCTCTCCCTATCTCCTGCTCCCTCCTTCTTCCTCTCTCTTGTCTCTTGCTCCCTCCGTCTCCCGCTCTTTCCATCTCTCAACCCCCCTCCCTCTACCTCTCTCTCACTTCCCCTCCCTCCCTTACATCTCTCGATCCCACCCTCCCCCTCTCTCTCTCTCCCTCTCTCTCTCTCTCTCTGTCTCTCTCTCTCCCCCTCCCTCTCCATCTCCCCCTCCCTCTCCATCTCTCGCTCTCCCTCCCTCTCCATCTCTCGCTCCCTCCCTCCCTCTCCCTCTCAACATCTCTCCCTCCCTCCCTCCCTCCCTCCCTCCCTCCCTCTCTATGTCTCTCTCTCTCCCTCCCTCCGACCACCTCCCTCTCTCTCCCTCTCGCTCTCCCTCTCGCTCACCCTCTCGCTCTCCCTCTCTCTCCCTCCCTCTCTCTCCCTCTCTCTCACTTCCCCTCCCTCCCTCCCTCCCTCCCTCCCTCCCTCCCTCCCTCCCTCCCTCCCTCCCTCCCTCCCTCCCTCCCTCCCTCCCTCCCTCCCTCCCTCCCTCCCTCCCTCCCTCCCTCCCTCCCTCTCTCTCTCCCTCTCTCTCTCCCTTTCTCTCTCCCTATCTCCTGCTCCCTCCTTCTTCCTCTCTCTTGTCTCTTGCTCCCTCCGTCTCCCGCTCTTTCCATCTCTCAACCCCCCTCCCTCTCTCTACCTCTCTCTCACTTCCCCTCCCTCCCTCACATCTCTCGATCCCACCCTCCCTCCCTCCCCCTCTCTCTCTCTCCCCCTCTCTCTCTCTCTCTGTCTCTCTCTCTCCCCCTCCATCTCCCCCTCCCTCTCCATCTCCCCCTCCCTCTCCATCTCCCCCTCCCTCTCCATCTCTCGCTCCCTCCCTCCCTCTCTCCATCTCTCGCTCCCTCCCTCCCTCTCTCACTCCCTCCCTCTCCATCTCTCCCCCCTCCCTCTCTCTCTCTCTCTCTCTCTCTCTCTCCCCCTCCCTCTCCATCTCTCGCTCCCT
>NC_138319.1:31282500-31300000 GCF_965601325.2 Salmo salar | reverse complement strand
CCTCTTTCTCCCCTGTCTCTTTCTCTATTCTAATTACACCAGATGGTGTTGAAAAGGCTTGGATGGAGAGCATTATTTCACGAGAGGGAACAAAGCAATTAGACATTCAATTAAGGGTGAAATGAATCCCCTATCAAAGGATTCGTTAACGGGGTCTCATTAGAGAACATGTCTCTCTAAAAGAAAGATAATGAGCTAGACAGGCCATCACAGCTAAGAGAGGAATCAAACATGGTTTAACAAAAGCCATTGTTGGATTATTCGAGATGAGAAGAGACTGTTAGCGATGCTTAGAGATGGTTTGCGATGGGAAGACAAAAGAGGATGATTAAAGGGCTGAATCCTAATCAGAGAAACGTGCTGAAAATTCACAAAATTGGGCAAATGGATTCAATGAATGACATATATCCACACTCTATGTTTGACCATGTTTGGATTTGGGTTGTAAAAGTGAAGTTGGATATTTACAGTAGATTTTCTTTCTACAAGGTCGTTGACATATGGACACATTGGTTTCTTCTTCCCCTACTTTTCACTTCTATTCAGTTTTGTAACACGTTTGAGTTTTTCCATCGTGGGACTGAACTCTCACTTGTAAAATATATCATTCTTAATCTCTACGGGTTCACCTGTGCAAATAAAGAACAGAGGACAGAAATAGCCTGAATGAAATAAAAACATGTCAGATGTGAGCCGGTAGCTATGCCATAAGTTAGTTACAGCCTGTATATCTCTAACACACACACACACCGCTGGCTGTATAAAACACTCTTTATGGTGCTGTAGGGGTGCTTATGGTGCATTCATACTTCTAAAGCTCAGTTCTGGTTAGGACTGATCAATCATGGTTTGATTGGTTTACTTAGATCCCCCTTAACCTTTGCCGAAGCAGCAGCTATTCTTCCAAATAAAACACAAAACATGACAAGTAATAAAACACTGATAGACAAGGACAGTCACACACATTTAAAATACAACGATATACAAGCAATACAACACAGAATAATGTGTGTTAGAGTGTGCTATAGTGTGATTGTCACGCCTGCTCCCGCTCTTCCCCCATATGTTAGAGTGTGATAGAGTGTGATAGAGTGTGATAGTGTGTTATAGAGTGTGATAGAGTGTGTTAGAGTGTGATAGAGTGTGTTAGAGTGTGTTAGAGTGTGTAATAGTGTGATAGAGTGTGTTAGAGTGTGATAGAGTGTGATATAGTGTGTTATAGTGTGATAGAGTGTGTTAGAGTGTGTTAGAGTGTGTTAGAGTGTTTTATAGTGTGTTAGAGTGTGATAGTGTGTTATAGTGTGTTAGAGTGTGATAGTGTGTTATAGTGTGATAGAGTGTGATAGAGTGTGATAGAGTGTGTTATAGTGTGTTAGAGTGTGTTAGAGTGTGTTATAGTGTGTTAGAGTGTGATAGAGTGTGTTATAGTGTGTTAGAGTGTTATAGTGTGATAGAGTGTGATAGAGTGTGTTAGAGTGTGTTAGTGTGACTGAGTGTGACTGAGTGTGACTGAGTGTGACTGAGTGTGACTGAGTGTGACAGAGTGTGTTATAGTGTGTTATAGTGTGTTATAGTGTGTTATAGTGTGATAGAGTGTGATAGAGTGTGATAGAGTGTGATAGAGTGTAATAGAGTGTGATAGAGTGTGATAGAGTGTGTTATAGTGTGTTATAGTGTGATAGAGTGTGTTAGAGTGTGTTAGAGTGTGATAGAGTGTGTTAGAGTGTGATAGAGTGTGATAGAGTGTGATAGAGTGTGATAGAGTGTGTTATAGTGTGTTATAGTGTGTTATAGTGTGTTATAGTGTGATAGAGTGTGATAGTGTGTTAGAGTGTGATAGAGTGTGATAGAGTGTGATAGAGTGTGTTAGAGTGTGTTAGTGTGTTAGAGTGTGTTAGAGTGTGTTAGAGTGTGATAGAGTGTGTTAGAGTGTGATAGAGTGTGATAGAGTGTGATACAGTGTGATACAGTGTGTTAGAGTGTGTTAGAGTGTATTAGAGTGTGATACAGTGTGATAGAGTGTGTTAGAGTGTGTTAGAGTGTGTTAGAGTGTGTTAGAGTGTGTTATAGTGTGTTAGAGTGTGATAGAGTGTGTTAGAGTGTGATAGAGTGTGTTATAGTGTGTTATAGTGTGATAGAGTGTGTTAGAGTGTGTTAGTGTTTTATAGTGTGTTAGAGTGTGATAGTGTGTTATAGTGTGTTAGAGTGTGATAGTGTGTTATAGTGTGATAGAGTGTGATAGAGTGTGTTATAGTGTGTTAGAGTGTGTTAGAGTGTGTTATAGTGTGTTAAAGTGTGATAGAGTGTGTTATAGTGTGTTAGAGTGTGATAGTGTGTTATAGTGTGATAGAGTGTTATAGAGTGTGATAGAGTGTGTTAGAGTGTGACTGAGTGTGACTGAGTGTGACTGAGTGTGACTGAGTGTGTTATAGTGTGTTATAGTGTGTTATAGTGTGTTATAGTGTGATAGAGTGTGATAGAGTGTGTTAGAGTGTAATAGAGTGTGATAGAGTGTTATAGAGTGTATTATAGTGTGATAGAGTGTGATAGAGTGTGTTAGAGTGTGTTATAGTGTGATAGAGTGTGATAGAGTGTGTTATAGTGTGACTGAGTGTGATAGAGTGTGATAGAGTGTGATAGAGTGTGTTATAGTGTGTTAGAGTGTGTTAGAGTGTGTTAGAGTGTGTAATAGTGTGATAGAGTGTGACTGAGTGTGACAGAGTGTGATAGAGTGTGTTATAGTGTGTTATAGTGTGTTATAGTGTGATAGAGTGTGTTAGAGTGTGTTATAGTGTGTTAGAGTGTGTTAGAGTGTGTTATAGTGTGTTAGAGTGTGATAGAGTGTGATAGAGTGTGATAGAGTGTGTTAGAGTGTGATAGAGTGTGTTATAGTGTGTTATAGTGTGATAGAGTGTGTTAGAGTGTGTTAGAGTGTTTTATAGTGTGTTAGAGTGTGATAGTGTGTTATAGTGTGTTAGAGTGTGATAGTGTGTTATAGTGTGATAGAGTGTGATAGAGTGTGTTAGAGTGTGTTAGAGTGTGTTATAGTGTGTTATAGTGTGTTAGAGTGTGATAGAGTGTGTTATAGTGTGTTAGAGTGTGATAGTGTGTTATAGTGTGATAGAGTGTGTTAGAGTGTGTTAGAGTGTGACTGAGTGTGACTGAGTGTGACTTAGTGTGACTGAGTGTGACAGAGTGTGTTATAGTGTGTTATAGTGTGTTATAGTGTGATAGAGTGTGATAGAGTGTAATAGAGTGTGATAGAGTGTGATAGAGTGTGTTATAGTGTGTTATAGTGTGATAGAGTGTGATAGAGTGTGTTATAGTGTGATAGAGTGTGTTAGAGTGTGTTAGCGTGTGTTATAGTGTGTTATAGTTTGATAGAGTGTGTTAGAGTGTGTTAGAGTGTGATAGAGTGTGTTAGAGTGTGATATAGTGTGATAGAGTGTGATAGAGTGTGATAGAGTGTGTTATAGTGTGTTATAGTGTGTTATAGTGTGTTATAGTGTGATAGAGTGTGATAGAGTGTGATAGAGTGTGATAGTGTGATAGTGTGTTAGAGTGTGATAGAGTGTGATAGAGTGTGATAGAGTGTGTTAGAGTGTGTTAGAGTGTGTTAGTGTGTTAAAGTGTGTTAGAGTGTGTTAGAGTGTGATAGAGTGTGTTAGAGTGTGATACAGTGTGATAGAGTGTGATACAGTGTGATACAGTGTGATAGAGTGTGTTAGAGTGTATTAGAGTGTGATACAGTGTGATAGAGTGTGTTAGAGTGTGATACAGTGTGTTAGAGTGTGTTAGAGTGTGTTAAAGTGATAGAGTGTGATAGAGTGTGATAGAGTGTGATAGAGTGTGTTAGAGTGTGATAGAGTGTGATAGAGTGTTATAGAGTGTATTATAGTGTGATAGAGTGTGATAGAGTGTGATAGAGTGTGATAGAGTGTGATAGAGTGTGTTATAGTGTGATAGAGTGTGTTATAGTGTGTTATAGTGTGTTAGAGTGTGATAGAGTGTGTTAGAGTGTGATAGAGTGTGTTATAGTGTGTTATAGTGTGATAGAGTGTGTTAGAGTGTGTTAGAGTGTTTTATAGTGTGTTAGAGTGTGTTAGTGTGTTATAGTGTGTTAGAGTGTGATAGTGTGTTATAGTGTGATAGAGTGTGATAGAGTGTGTTATAGTGTGTTAGAGTGTGTTAGAGTGTGTTATAGTGTGTTAGAGTGTTATAGTGTGTTATAGTGTGATAGAGTGTGATAGAGTGTGTTAGAGTGTGACTGAGTGTGACTGAGTGTGACTGAGTGTGACTGAGTGTGTTATAGTGTGTTATAGTGTATTAGAGTGTGATAGAGTGTGATAGAGTGTGATAGAGTGTGTTATAGTGTGTTATAGTGTGTTATAGTGTGTTATAGTGTGTTAGAGT
Source organism: Salmo salar (assembly GCF_965601325.2). Classification (NCBI taxonomy): domain Eukaryota; kingdom Metazoa; phylum Chordata; class Actinopteri; order Salmoniformes; family Salmonidae; genus Salmo; species Salmo salar. Next base: position 31,295,587 of record NC_138319.1, on the reverse strand, counting down.
GTGATAGAGTGTGATAGAGTGTGATAGAGTGTGTTATAGTGTGTTATAGTGTGTTATAGTGTGTTATAGTGTGATAGAGTGTGATAGAGTGTGTTAGAGTGTGTTATAGTGTGATAGAGTGTGATAGAGTGTGTTATAGTGTGACTGAGTGTGATAGAGTGTGATAGAGTGTGATAGAGTGTGTTATAGTGTGTTAGAGTGTGTTAGAGTGTGTTAGAGTGTGTAATAGTGTGTTAGAGTGTGTTAGAGTGTGATAGAGTGTGATAGAGTGTGATAGAGTGTGTTAGAGTGTGATATAGTGTGTTAGTGTGTTAGAGTGTGTTAGAGTGTGTTAGAGTGTGATAGAGTGTGTTAGAGTGTGATAGAGTGTGATACAGTGTGATACAGTGTGATAGAGTGTGTTAGAGTGTATTAGAGTGTGATACAGTGTGATAGAGTGTGTTAGAGTGTGTTAGAGTGTGTTAGAGTGTGTTAGAGTGTGTTAGAGTGTGTTAAAGTGATAGAGTGTGATAGAGTGTGATAGAGTGTGATAGAGTGTGTTAGAGTGTGTTAGAGTGTGATAGAGTGTGATAGAGTGTATTATAGTGTGATAGAGTGTGATAGAGTGTGATAGAGTGTGATAGAGTGTGTTAGAGTGTGATAGAGTGTGATAGAGTGTTATAGATTGTTATATAGTGTGATAGAGTGTGTTAGAGTGTGATAGAGTGTGATAGAGTGTGTTAGAGTGTGTTAGTGTGATAGAGTGTGATATAGTGTGATAGAGTGTTATAGAGTGTATTATAGTGTGATAGAGTGTGATAGAGTGTGATAGAGTGTGATAGAGTGTGTTAGAGTGTGATAGAGTGTGATAGAGTGTTATAGATTGTTATATAGTGTGATAGAGTGTGTTAGAGTGTGATAGAGTGTGATAGAGTGTGTTAGAGTGTGTTAGTGTGATAGAGTGTGATATAGTGTGATAGAGTGTTATAGAGTGTATTATAGTGTGATAGAGTGTGATAGAGTGTGATAGAGTGTGTTAGAGTGTGTTAGTGTGATAGTGTGTGATAGAGTGTGATAGAGTGTGATAGAGTGTATTATAGTGTGATAGAGTGTGATAGAGTGTGATAGAGTGTGATAGAGTGTGTTATAGTGTGTTAGAGTGTGATAGAGTGTGTTAGAGTGTGTTAGTGTGATAGAGTGTGATACAGTGTGATACAGTGTGATAGAGTGTGTTAGAGTGTATTAAAGTGTGATACAGTGTGATAGAGTGTGTTAGAGTGTGTTAGAGTGTGTTAGAGTGTGTTAGAGTGTGTTAAAGTGATAGAGTGTGATAGAGTGTGATAGAGTGTGATAGAGTGTGTTAGAGTGTGTTAGAGTGTGATAGAGTGTGATAGAGTGTATTATAGTGTGATAGAGTGTGATAGAGTGTGATAGAGTGTGATAGAGTGTGTTAGAGTGTGATAGAGTGTGATAGAGTGTTATAGAGTGTTATATAGTGTGATAGAGTGTGTTAGAGTGTGATAGAGTGTGATAGAGTGTGTTAGAGTGTGTTAGTGTGATAGAGTGTGATATAGTGTGATAGAGTGTTATAGAGTGTATTATAGTGTGATAGAGTGTGATAGAGTGTGATAGAGTGTGATAGAGTGTGTTAGAGTGTGATAGAGTGTGATAGAGTGTTATAGATTGTTATATAGTGTGATAGAGTGTGTTAGAGTGTGATAGAGTGTGATAGAGTGTGTTAGAGTGTGTTAGTGTGATAGAGTGTGATATAGTGTGATAGAGTGTTATAGAGTGTATTATAGTGTGATAGAGTGTGATAGAGTGTGATAGAGTGTGTTAGAGTGTGTTAGTGTGATAGTGTGTGATAGAGTGTGATAGATTGTGATAGAGTGTATTATAGTGTGATAGAGTGTGATAGAGTGTGATAGAGTGTGATAGAGTGTGTTATAGTGTGTTAGAGTGTGATAGAGTGTGTTAGAGTGTGTTAGTGTGATAGAGTGTGATAGAGTGTGATAGAGTGTGCTAGAGTGTTATAGAGTGTTATAGAGTGTATTATAGTGTATTATAGTGTGATAGAGTGTGATAGAGTGTGCTAGAGTGTTATAGAGTGTATTATAGTGTATTATAGTGTGATAGAGTGTGATAGAGTGTGATAGAGTGTGATAGAATGTGATAGGGTTTGATAGAGTGTTTGTTTGTGTGTCATTTCACAGTCCCTATTGTGGTCTCATATGTTGTTTGATCCATTTGTTTGAAGATCATTTTGCTGTTTGCAAAAAGTTATCTGAGATGGAAAGGAGATCCATGCCATCATGGCTCTGTATAATACATGCGTTGCTGGGAATTTGTTTAGGGGACTGTGAAGAGAACCTAGACAAAAATAGTTCATAGTTGCTGGGATAGAGGAGGATCGTCTGGACAAATTTTGATAAAGTAGACTAAACCATTCCATCGTTTCTGAAACTACCTCCTCCTTACAAGCAACGTTTTAAAAATGTTCTACCATCTTGTGGCTTTAAATCAGTGACTCTTATCACAGAGGATTTGAGTCTTTGACACTTACCACAGAGGCTTTGACTCAGTGACTCTTATCACAGAGGATTTGAGTCAGTGACTCTTATCACAGAGGTTTTGAGTCAGTGACTCTTATCGTGGACGATTTCAGTCAGTAACTCTTACCATGGAGGCTTTGAGTCAGTGACTCTTTTCACAGAGGATGTGAGTCAGTGACTCTTACCACAGAGGTTTTGAGTCAGTGACTCTTACCATGGAGGCTTTGAGTCAGTGACTCTTTTCACAGAGGATGTGAGTCAGTGACTCTTACCACAGAGGTTTTGAGTCAGTGACTCTTACCATGGAGGCTTTGAGTCAGTGACTCTTTTCACAGAGGATTTGAGTCAGTGACTCTTACCACGGAGGCTTTGAGTCAGTAACTCTTACCACGGAGGCTTTGAGTCAGTGACTCTTACCACGGAGGCTTTGAGTCAGTGACTCTTACCACGGAGGCTTTGAGTCAGTGACTCTTACCACAGAGGTTTTGAGTCAGTGACTCTTGTCACAGAGGAGAATGAGAAAGGGTGTGTCTGTCTGTGTGTCCGCATGTGAGTAAGTGTTTAGATCGGACAAAGGAGACCCGGCATTCAAAATTGAGGTGTGTAGGTGGGGGGGAGGAGGAGGGAAATGAGGGATGGACAATAGAAAGGATGAAAGGAAGAATATAGTTTGAATAAAACAAATGAGTGCGTCTGACTGTGACCACAGCGGTCTTAAAGAATTCTATGTAGCTATTGGTTTACTCTGGAGGATAACGTGTCTGAGCGTGCATAGTGCAGGCGAGCCACATAGACACTATGATAAATAAATGACAGAAATAGAAAGAAGGAAAGGAAAGGGGGAAAAATACAAGGGCTTGGTCTCATTGGGGTGATGAGTATGTGTGTGTGTGTGTGTGTGTGTGTGTGTGTGTGTGTGTGTGTGTGTGTGTGTGTGTGTGTGTGTGTGTGTGTGTGTGTGTGTGTGTGTGTGTGTGTGTGTGTGTGTCTGTGTGTGTGTGTGTGTGTGTGTATGAGTTTCTTTATACGCTTGTTTTAAGTTTAGTCTATAGTCTAAGTTTGTATGTGAATGCGTGTGTATGCCATCTGGAAAACGTATATGTCGAGATGAAAGACATCCGAAACTATCTTTGAAATACATGTATGAAAAACACCAATCTATCTTAACACATGACTCACAGGCTATATGTATTTATACAGACATGGACCCACCACAGAGACTAAAGAACAGAACTAAAGCGTCAGTGTGGATTAACAGCTAGCATTGTGGGATATTCACCATGTGAGAACACTCAACCATTAGGCTACCTGTCACCCTACCTAGGCGGATGCGGTGAATTGAGACACTTCCATCGCAAAACCACTACCCAGATATCTCTAGCGTAAACTGACTGTTTTTATGGGGATGTTTTTATTACACTAACTAGATTTCCAGAGGGGCGCGAAAACAAAAACCTTAGTCAAGTAACCATCTGTCTTATGTAACCATTAGAAATGTAACATATCATACTAAATAGAGTGTTTCGGTTTTAAGTGCATAACAATACAAAACGCTCTGAGACCGGGATGGTAGTTATGGTGAAAACACACCTGTCAATTACTACCTGGATCAATTGTTATTTTTTGTTGGTCGCGCAGCAAACTATTTAAGAGCAATTTAAAGCAGACCGAAATGGCTTATGTCAACGTGAGAAATAAATCTAACTAGCTAGCTAACTAACAAAACATGCAGTAATTCAACCTTCGTCAGCAATAAATATACTTATAAACAAGTCAAGGTAACTAGGAAAATATTATTGTACTTCACAGCTGCTTCAGAAGATATTTATTAAAACAGCCTGAGCTCTATGTGTCTCAACCGACAGCATGAAAGTAAAACTGATGATTTGAATGTACAGTAGGCAAACGCTATTGCTTAAATAGAAATACAGTATGTTAGATACATTTTACAGGAGTCTTCCAATTACAGTTAATAACAGTATTTTTCAGCATTTTACCCATAATGCAGTGCAATCTAGGTACCTCGGTAATTACAGAAGGGTCTTACAGTGCATCTCTCTCTCTCTCTCTCTCTCTCTCTCTCTCTCTCCTCTCTCTCTCTCTCTTTCTCACTCCACCCAGATAGGGTAAGGTAGAATGCCTCAGTATGTGAGCTAGTTTAATGTGGAGCTAGATGTGGAGGTGACTTATTTGACCTAATGGTCTAGAAAATTGTGGGTGCTCCACACCGAGAGACAATTTCTATGGAGCAGTGGGCCGCTGCGCTCACACACACACACACACACACACACACACACACACACACACACACACACACACACACACACACACACACACACACACACACACACACACACACACACACACACACACACACACACACACACACACACGTCTGTCCGAGGGTCCTTACTGTGATAAGCTCCTGCCTCAAGTGGTCTAGCTGGGATCACCTTCACTCCCCCAGTCAGACAGACTTTATTATCACCATGGCAACACACGCAGACAGCCAGGAAACTATCACTCTCTAACTGTCCATCTTTCTCCCTCTCTCGTGATATATTTATCTCTCTCCATTATAAAATGAAATATCAGAATTCTTCTGTGAATTTAGTACAGGGGAAATCATGTGAGATTTTTCCTTAATTTGACGCGCCGTATCTAGATGTCGTCACTGTTATGTTTGATGAGAGTTCTGGTGCCATGGCTTAGGAAGACCGGGGACGACACTACAGTACTTCACTATCTTCAGTTAGCTGTTTAACTCACATCTGATCCATTAGTATTATAGATATAGTACTATTAGGACTTTTCCCACTGTACGTAGGTGACCCTATGATTCAGCTGTGTGCCAGTGGGAAACCAGGCAAATTACCACTGCTTGGCTGAATACTGAGTCCTTGTGCCCAAGTACGCCAAGGTGACCTGTCGAAATGACTATTGCCCCCGGAGCATTCACATATGTAGCCATGAAATGCTTTGAAAGGTAGCTCATGACCAATGTTCTCTCTAATTCTATGGGGCACTGAACAAGATTTAGGTCTTGTGAGCAGAAAGTTGAACATTGTGAGAATTTTGTGCAACTTCCGACACGCGTTTACAGTGAACACTGAGGCTGTACCCTTACAGTTTTAGATACTAGCCAATAGGCTGTACCCCTACAGTTATAGACAGTAGCCAATAGGCTGTACCCCTACAGTTATAGACAGTAGCCAATAGGCTGTACCCTTACAGTTATATACAGTAGCCAATAGGCTGTACCCTTACAGTTTTAGATAGTAGCCAATAGGCTGTACCCTTACAGTTTTAGACAGTAGCCAATAGGCTGTACCCTTACAGTTATAGACAGTAGCCAATAGGCTGTACACTTACAGTTTTAGACAGTAGCCAATAGGCTGTACCCTTACAGTTATAGACAGTAGCCAATCGGCTATTGTGGCTATTGGAACATAATGTAGGCCTACCAACAAAACCAATGGAGCAAATCACATAACATTTTCATATGGAAATAGCTTTAAATTCTATGACATAGCCTACAGTAGTCTACATGTGATGTTTAATGAAGGCCTACCGTAGCCTATATCCAGAGCTTCCGACGGCAGTACCCCGTCTAGAGCTTCCGACGACAGTTCCCAGTCCAGAGCTTCCGGCGACAGTTCCCCATCCAGAGATTCTGGCGACAGTTCCCCGTCCAGAGCTGCCGGCGACAGTTCCCCGTCCAGAGCTTCCGGCGACAGTGCCCCGTCTAGAGCTTCCAGCGACAGTTCCCCGTCTAGTGCCTCCGGCGATGTCCTACAGTCCGGAGCCTGCAGAGACGGCCCACAGTCCGGAGCCTGCAGAGACGGCCCACAGTCCGGAGCCTGCAGAGACGGCCCACAGTCCGGAACCTGCAGAGACGGCCCACAGTCCGGAGCCTGCAGAGACGGCCCACAGTCCGGAGCCTGCAGAGACGGCCCACAGTCCGGAGCCTGCAGAGACGGCCCACAGTCCGGAACCTGCAGAGACGGCCCACAGTCCGGAGCCTGCAGAGACGGCCCACAGTCCGGAACCTGCAGAGACGGCCTACAGTCCGGAGCCTGCAGAATTGCCCTCCAGTCCGGAACCGGCGCAGCCAGAGTCACCCTCCAGTCCGGAGCTCCCAGAGTCGCCCTCCAGTCCGAGGTCTCCAGCGACGCGCCTCAGCCCGAGGTCTCCAGCGACGCGCCTCAGCCCGAGGTCTCCAGCAACGCGCCTCAGCCCTGAGCCTTCAGCGGGGGTGGACAGGTTAGGTTGGGGACTAAGGCCGGAGCCTGAGCCACCTCCATAGTGGAGGATTGTCACCGACGGTTCTTGTGCTACACACCCCCTTCACCTCCCTTTAGTTTGGGCTAATTTTTGTTTTGGGGTTTATTTTAGTTTTTTTTGTTTGACGTACATCCAGGGTCTGCACCTTTGGGGGGGTACTGTCACGTCCTGACCAGTAAAGGGGTTATTTGTTATTGTAGTTTGGTCAGGACGTGGCAGGGGGTGTTTGTTTTATGTGTTTCGGGGTTTTTTGGTTAATGTTCTATGTTAGTATATTTCTATGTTCGTTCTAGTTTTTCTATTTCTATGTTTAGTTTATTGGGTTGACCTTAAATTGGAGGCAGCTGTTCCTTGTTGCCTCTAATTGAAGGTCATATTTAGTAGGGGTGTTTTTCTATGGGTTTTTGTGGTAGTTGTTCCGTATGTAAGCTGTGTGCCTTACAGGACTGGTTTTTCGTCGTTGTTTTTGTTTAAGTGTTTATTTTGGTTTTCTTCATAATAAAGAAGATGAGTATACACATTCCCGCTGCGCCTTGGTCCAGATCCTACGACGAACGTGACAAAAAGGCAAATGACTGCCCACTTGGAGTTTGACCTAAAGACTCCTAAAGGCACCTAAAGACTCTCAGACCATGAGAAACAAGATTCTCTGGTCTGATGAAACCAAGGAAACCCCAGGAAACCAAGATTGCTGGACCCAGGAAGAGTAGCTGCTGCCAAGACTGAACTCTTTGTCCTGAATGCCAAGTTTCATGTCTGGAAGTAACCTGGCACCATGCCTACGGTGATGGATGGTGGGGGCAGCATCATGCTGTGGGGATGTTTTTCAGAAGCAGGGACAGGGAGACTAGTCAGGATCGAGGCAAAGATGAACAGAGCAAAGTACATCGAGATCATTGATGAAAACCTGCTCCAGAGCGCTCAGGACCTCAGACATGGGTGAAGGTTCACCTTCCAACAGGACAACGACCCTAAGAACACAGCCAAGACACCACAGGAGTGGCTTTGTGACAAGTCTCTGAATGTCGTTGTGTGTTCCAGCTAGAGCTTGGACTTGAACCGGATCTAACATCTCTGGAGAGACATGAAAAACGCTCCCCATCCAACCTGGCTCAGCTTGAGAGGATCTGCAGAGAAGAATGGGAGAAATTCCACAAATTCAGGTCTTCCAAGCTTGTAGCGTCATACCCAAGAAGACTCGATGCTGTAATCGCTGCCAAAGGTGCTTCAACAAAGTACTGAGTAAAGGGTCTGAATACTTATGTAAATGTGATATTCCAGTTTTCTATTTTTAATACATTTGCAAAAATGTTAAAAAAATATGTTTTTGCTTTAACATTATGGATTATTGTGTGTAGATTGATGAGGAAAACAAACTATTTAACTCATTTTAGAACAAGGCTATAACGTAAAAAAAATGTGAAAAAAGTCAAGGGGTTTGAATACTTTCTGAAGGAACTGTATAGTCAAGTTATCGTTACTCATTGTGTGTTTATTATTACTTTTATTATTATGTGTTTTACTTTCTATTATTTCTCTATTTCCTTTCTCTCTGCATTGTTGGGAAGGGCCCGTAAGTAAACATTTCACTGTTAGTCTACACCTGTTGTTTACAGAGAATGTGACAAATAAAATTGGATTTGATTTACTATATTCTGATTGGCTGAAGTGAAATTCCCCCCATCATATCTGCTAATGCCGCTAGCTACACAATGGAAGCAATCAGGAATAAAAGCCAGAAGTAACTGTTCAACAAAAGCAGGTTATTAATGTGGTGTCTAATATATTTGATCTGTAAAGTACTATACTATAATTTCAAAACCATTATGGTGTATTTCAATCTACAAAGTCATAGAAATCATCAGAACGTGACAGAAAGTGGAATTATTTCTGAGAATCATTTTAACTCCAGATAGACTATCATCTTTCTGATTGTTAATCCTAACCTTTAATCTGGGAACAAAGCTACTAAATGTATCATTTTATGAAGTGTGTGTGTTGTCTGCTGTGTATGAAACTGTTCATTAAAGGTCTGTCTCTCAGATGTGTTTGCACTTGACTGACAGTCCCACTGTTTACCCTCGTGCCTTGTATCTCATCAACAGTCCATTCTCTCTCTCTCTCAAGGCCATGATACATTGTCAATTTTTGAGGCAATATTGCCAAGCAATGTTGCTGGCAATGGAGATGGGTATGAGTAATATGGACATGAATAATACATTTCATATGAAACAGATCAATTTAAAACTTAATTTCCCTGTTTATTTCCTCATCTCCTATAGCTTGTTGTTGCCAGTTGACCGCCACAGCTGTACTGAAATTCATCAGCTAACAAACAAGCAGTAAAGATGTGTTGCTCCTGCTCTTTCCATCTACTCAACCTGCTGCCTGTCAAGTCAATGGCAGACATAAAGATAACTAGATTTAGCACATTTCTAACTTCATAATCTTAAGCTAGTAAGATGTGAATGGTTTTAAGATAGCTAGCCAACTAGTTAAACACTCAAAAAACAATTTAAGACGGAAAACAAAATGTAAATGGCTATAGCTAGCTGACAATCTACGTGGCTAGCTAATGTAGCTATCTTGCTCATTTAGACCGTTTGTCCCATTGACATTGCATTAGCTCTGGTTAGCATGCACCCAACCCTGGATATTTTCATGGGTTAAACTTAACAAACTGTACACAGGATATATACTCAGCAAAAAAAGAAACTTCCCTTTTTCAGGACCCTGTCTTTCAAAGATAATTCGTAAAAATCTAAATAACTTCACAGATCTTCATTGTAAAGGGTTTAAACACTGTTTCCCATGCTTGTTCAATAAACCATCAACAATTAATGAACACGCACCTGTGGAACGGTCGATAAGACACTAACAGCTTACAGACAGTAGGCAATTAAGGTCACAGTTATGAAAACTTAGGACACTAAAGAGGCCTTTCAACTGACTTTGAAAAACACCAAAAGAAAGACACTCAGGGTCCCTGCTCATCTGCGTGAACATGCCTTAGACATGCTGCAAGGAGGCATGAGGACTGCAGATGTGGCCAGTGCAATAAATTGCAATGTCCGTACTGTGAGACGCCTAAGACAGCGCTACATGGAGACAGGATGGACAGCTGATCATCCTCGCAGTGGCAGACCACGTGTAACAACACCTGCACAGGATAGGTACATCCGAACATCACACCTGCAGGACAGGTCCAGGATGGCAACAACAATTGCCCAAGTTACACCAGGAACGCACAATCCCTCCATCAGTGCTCAGACTGTCCGCAATAGACTGAGAGAGGCTGGACTGAGGGCTTGTAGGCCTGTTGTAAGGCAGGTCCTCACCAGACATCACCGGCAACAACGTCGCCTATGGACACAAACCCACCGTCGCTGGACCAGACAGGACTGGCAAAAAGAGCTCTTCACTGACGAGTCGCGGTTTTGTCTCACCAGGGGTGATGGTCAGATTCACGTTTAGCATCAAAGGAATGAGCCTTACACCGAGACCTGTACTCTGGAGTGGGATCGATTTGGAGGTGGAGGGTCCATCATGGTCTGGGGCGGTGTGTCACAGCATCATCGGACTAAGCTTGATGTCATTGCAGGCAATCTCAAAACAGTGCTTTACAGGGAAGACATCCTCCTCCCTCATGTGGTACCCTTCCTGCAGGCTCATCCTGACATGACCCTCCAGCATGACAATGCCACCAGCCATACTGCTCGTTCTGTGCATGATTTCCTGCAAGACAGGAATGTCAGTGTTCTGCCATGGCCAGTGAAGACCCTGGATCTTAATGGGATCGGAGGGTGAGGGCTAGGGCCATTCCCCCCAGAAATGTCCGGGAACTTGCAGGTGCCTTGGTGGAAGAGTGGGGTAACATCTCACAGCAAGAACTGGCAAATCTGGTGCAGTCCATGAGGAGGAGATGCACTGCAGTACTTAATGCAGTTGGTGGCCACACCAGATACTGACTGTTAGTTTAGATTTTTACCCCACCCTTTGTTCAGGGACACATTATTACATTTCTGTTAGTTGTTGTATCTTGTTATGTTCATACACATTTTTACACATGTTAAGTTTGGTGAAAATAAACACAGTTGACAGTGAAAGGACGTTTCTTTTTTTGCTGTGTTCATGTATTAACATATCATGATCATATATTGCAGTGAGAAAACATTTGAGACATACATTTCCAATATTTCACTCCGGAACAGGAGTAGATTTTCTCTAATTTCAGCTCAAAAAACAGTTGCCATGTTTTCCAAAATATTTTAGAATGGCAGACCTGTCATGCGACCAATATTTGTGCTTTGATCAGAGGATGTCAAAAATAACACAGGAGCTCAAAGTTTGCATGATTTGTATAAAAGTGAGAGCGGCCAAGCAGATAGGAGAAACCAGGTTAGATTAAGTTCGATTTGCTAACTGTAGCACTTCTAATTTGGTCTGGGAACCTCATATTGGAGAAAGAATTCCAGAGTTAATTGTTAAAACACTGCAGAGGAAATAATTACTGTGTCAGTGGGTAAAACACTGCAGGGGAAATAATTACGGTGTTATTGGTTAAAACACTACAGGGGAAGTAATTACAGAGTTAACGGTTAAAACACAGCAGTTGTAACAAAGCCTCTCGGTGGAGGGGGGTGTGTGGAATCAGGAGCAGGAGAGCAGAAGGGTTCCAGGAAAATCCACAGTTTATTTTGGCGGTTCCACATGCACACCGACACACACAGGGGAGAAACCTCAACTCTGCTAGCCACAAGCAAATATGTCCACGGTAAACACATACCGTACAAAAACAAACAACGCCCGTGGTGCAGGCACGCACCCCTTACATGTAGCTTACAGAAAAATAATCCCGCACACAGCCTAATCTGCAGCGAGGAAATATAAACCCACCGAAATCATAAAAACAAGACACAGGTGTGTAAAACCAGACAGAACTAAATGAAAAGGAAAATGGGATCGGTGGCAGCTAGTAGGCCGGCGACGACGACCGCCGAGCACCGCCCGAACAGGGAGAGGAGCCACCTTCGGTGGAAGTCGTGACAGCAGTGGAAATAATTACAGAGTTGATGTTTAAAACACTTCAGGGGAAGTAATTACAGAGTTAATGGATAAAACACTGCAGGGGAAATAATTACAGAGTTGACGGTTAAAACACTGCAGTGGAAATAATTACAGAGTTGACGGTTAAAACACTACAGGGGAACTAATTACAGAGTTAATGGATAAAACACTGCAGGGGAAATAATTGCAGAGTTATTAAGGGTTAAAACACAGCAGGGGCAAGCTAAGAGATGGGAATGAGCTGTACATTTTAATTACATTGATTAGCATATTATCTCCCGCAGCTATTTACATGGACATGTTTTTTTGATGGGTGATGTGTGTGTGTGTTAGTGTGTGTGTGTGTCTGTGTTAGAGTGTGTGTGTGTTAGAGTGTGTGTGTTAGAGTGTGTTTGTGTTAGAGTGTGTGTGTGTGTTTGTTAGAGTGTGTGTGTGTTAGTGTGTGTGTGTTAGAGTGTGTGTGTGTTAGAGTGTGTGTGTGTTAGAGTGTGTGTGTGTGTGTGTGTTAGTGTGTGTGTGTTAGAGTGTGTGTGTGTGTGTTTGAGTGTGTGTGTGTGTTAGAGTGTGTGTGTGTGTTAGAGTGTGTGTGTGTGTGTTAGAGTGTGTGTGAAATTTGAGTGTGTGTGTTAGTGTGTGTGTGTGTGTGTGTGTGTGTGTGTGAAATTTGAGTGTGTGTGTGTTAGAGTGTATGTGTGTGTGTGTGTGTGTTAGAGTGTGTGTGTGTGTATTTGAGTGTGTGTGTGTGTGTGTGTGTGTGTGTGTGTGTATTTGAGTGTGTGTGTTAGTGTGTGTGTGTGTGTGTGTGTGTGTGTGTGTGTGTGTGAAATTTGAGTGTGTGTGTGTTAGAGTGTATGTGTGTGTGTGTGTGTGTTAGAGTGTGTGTGTGTGTATTTGAGTGTGTGTGTGTGTGTGTGTGTGTGTGTGTGTGTGTGTGTGTGTGTGTGTGTGTGTGTGTTAGAGGGTGTGTGTGTGTTAGAGTGTGTGTGTGTTAGAGTGTGTGTGTGTGTATTTGAGTGTGTGTGTGTTAGAGTGTGTGTGTGTGTGTGTGTGTTAGAGTGTGTGTGTGTGTGTGTGTGTGTGTATTTGAGTGTGTGTGTGTTAGAGTGTGTGTGTGTGTGTGTTAGAGAGTGTGTGTGTGTGTGTGTGTGTGTGTGTGTGTGTGTGTGTGTGTGTGTGTGTGTGTGTTAGAGTGTGTGTGTGTGTGT
>NC_138319.1:31260000-31277500 GCF_965601325.2 Salmo salar | reverse complement strand
CTTCACTCCTTCACTCCAGTCCTTCACCCCTTCAACTCCTCCACCCCTTCACCCCTACACTCCTTCATTCCACTCCTTCACCCCTACACTCCTTCACTCCACCCCTACACTCCTTCACTCCACTCCTCCTCCCCTTCACTCCAGTCCTCCACTCCTTCACCCCTTCACTCCACTCCTCCACCCCTTCACCCCTTCACCCCTTCACTCCACCCCTACACTCCTTCACTCCACTCCTTCACTCCTTCACCCCTTCACTCCACCCCTACACTCCTTCACTCCACTCCTCCTCCCCTTCACTCCAGTCCTCCACTCCTTCACCCCTTCACTCCACTCCTCCACCCCTTCACCCCTTCACTCCACCCCTACACTCCTTCACTCCACTCCTTCACTCCTTCACTCCACTCCTTCACTCTTTCACCCCTTCACTCCACTCCTTCACCCCTTCATTCCTACACCCCTACACTTCTTCTCTCTATCACCCCTTCACTCCTTCACCCCTTCACTCCTACATTCCTACACCCCTACACTTCTTCTTTCCTTCACTCCTTCACTCCTTCATGCGTGTCAAATGCTTAGACTTTATCCAAATGGAATATCACAGTTGACCCAGGTTCAAACCCAATGGGTCAAAGTGCCTACCCTGATGTAGAATGCATGGATTATACAACATATCCCAAGATGCATATATTTTGTTGAACATACTGTACTTGTTTGACATGCATATTTGTATCATCTTTGGCAGCAACACAAGGGCCAAGTGTCTGTGTGTCTGTCATATGGTAGCCTCTGCAACAAGAGCTCATAGTTTCACTTCCAAATTCGATGTATTATGGATAAATGTCTAATTTTGACGCGTTAATTCAGCGTGATTACAGGGTTAACCCCGCATTGTTGAAACAGAAACAACTGATGAACAGTTTAGGCATTCATTCCGAATGGTTACGGTTAGGGTATGGTTTGGGGAAGGCTAAAAACAACATATTTAAAAATGCTATTGCCATCAAGTATCTCTCTCTCTCTCTCTCTCTCTCTCTCTCTCTCTCTCTCTCTCTCTCTCTCTCTCTCTCTTCTCTCTCTCTCTTCTCTCTCTCCCCAAAATAAACATAAATATGGGTTGTATTTACAATGGTGTTTGTTCTTCACTGGTTGGCACACTGTGGTATTTCACCCAATAGATATGGGAGTTTGTTTTCAAATTCTTTGTGGGTCTGTGTAATCTGAGGGAAATATGTGTCTATAATATGGTCATACATTTGGCAGGAGGTTAGGAAGTGCAGCTCAGTTTCCACCTCATTTTGTGGGCGGTGTGCACATAGCCTGGTCTGCCTACGGCGGCCATTGTCAATAGCAAGGCTATGCTCACGGATTCTTTAAAAATGTAAACTACATGTATTTGAGTGTTTATCAATATGTGTAACTTGAGTCTGATAATTATCTGTACAAAACAGTTAATCTGATAATACTTGTGGAATATAAAAATATTTGCTTGATATACATTTTCCAGTTTCTTGAAAAACTTTGCAAATGCAACTTATTTCTATGTGAAAACTGAAATGGTCTATTCCTTCCTTTTAATAGATGCTCTTATCCAGAGCAACTTACAGTAGTGAGTGCAAACATTTCCATACTGGTCCCCCATGGGAATCGTACCAACAACCTCTACCAATTGAGCCACATCATCACATCACATCACATAATCAATTACTGTATTGGTCATTGTTTTATCTCCATGGTGATAGAAAGTCTACAGGAACTAACCTAGATGACCAGCCTATGTACAATACAGTAATGGCCATTTACATTAAGTCGTTTGTAAGGATTGTAAATTAATACTGGACAAAAAGAGGTTGTTTCCCATGTAAAATTTGTTATTTATTTGATATTTATTTATATATATATATATATATATATATATATATATATATATATATATATATATATATATATATATATATATTACCCTTTTTCTCCCCAATTTCGTGGTATCCAATTGGTAGTGACAGTCTTGTCCCACCCATCGCTGCAACTCCCGGATGGACTCGGGAGTTGAGAGGCATCCGAAACACGACCCCGCCAAGCTGCACTGCTTCTTGACACCCAGCTCGCTTTACCCGGAAGCCTCATCACTGTGTCGGAGGAAACACCTGGTGACCGAAGTCAGCGTGTATGCTCTCAGCCCGCCACAAGGACTCGCTAGAGCGCAATGAGAAAAGGACATCCCAGCGTGCCACATGGAGTCGCTGGAGCACGATGGGACAAGGACATCCCAGCCGGCCATAAGGCGTCACTAGAGCATGATGGGACAAGGACATCCCAGCCGGCCACATGGAGTCGCTGGAGCACGATGGGACAAGGACATCCCAGCCGGCCACATGGAGTCACTAGAGCATGATGGGACAAGGACATCCCAGCCGGACACATGGAGTTACTGGAGCACGATGGGACAAGGACATCCCAGCCGGACACATGGAGTCGCTGGAGCACGATGGGACAAGGACATCCCAGCCGGACACATGGAGTCACTAGAGCACGATGGGACAAGGACATCCCAGCCGGCCACATGGAGTTACTGGAGCACGATGGGACAAGGACATCCCAGCCGGACACATGGAGTTACTGGAGCACGATGGGACAAGGACATCCCAGCCGGACACATGGAGTCGCTGGAGCACGATGGGACAAGGACATCCCAGCCGGACCAACCCTCCCCTAAGCCGGATGACGCTGGGCCAATTCATTTCTAATTGTTAAATTAAAGGTTTTTGTTTGGGATAGGGTCAAATTAAGTTTAGGCATTCATTCCGAATGGTTAAGTTACGGGTTAAGGTAGGGTTAAGTTACGGGTTAAGGTAGGGTTAAGATAGGGTTAAGTTACGGGTTAAGGTAGGGTTAAGGTAGGGTTAAGGTAGGGTTAAGTTACGGGTTAAGGTAGGGTTAAGGTAGGGTTAAGGTAGGGTTACGGGTTAAGGTAGGGTTAAGTTAGGGTTAAGGTAGGGTTAAGGTAGGGTTAAGGTAGGGTTAAGTTAGGGTTAAGGTAGGGTTAAGGTAGGGTTAAGTTACGGGTTAAGGTAGGGTTAAGGTAGGGTTAAAACCAAAAGAAATGTAACAAGTGTCAGCACTGAGATTGAACACGTAACCCACAGAGCCAGAGCTCAACACTTATGCCCGTCCGCCATCCCCTTACACAACACCCTAGCAAAACCCAAGCCTCGTTGACAGTAACAGTTTGAAGATACTGTATCTCCTGACGTCCTCGGGGCATGAACGGACATCGAATTGGGAAGTGAATCTTGAGGGACCTGGCTCCTCTCAGGGAGATATTGATATGTCTGATCATTCCTCACCTTTACACTGTGATGCTCAATTAAACCTCATACATTAAAGCTGCTGAGGACATTTGCAATCAGGCACATTTATTCTCCCTAATCACCGTGGGGATATGCGCGCACACACACACACACACACACACACACACACACACACACACACACACACACACACACACACACACACACACACACACACACACACACACACACACACACACACACACAAAACACACATAAAGATGCAGACACACACACACACACACAGACACACATAAAAACACACACAAACTAGCACACGCAAAAACACATGCACACATGCACGCCTGAACGCACACACACTCACACACGCACACAGGCAAATGAATGACCTAATCTCAATCTAGTTGGGACCTTGAAGCTGTGGTCTGTTTAACCTCTCCTCCCAAACCCCAGCCCACATTAATGAAACCCGACTCATTTACATATTAATGAATCCAGTTTTTAATATACCGCTCAGTAAATCACGTAAGGCAAGCAGACACTGCTTTGTCCTGTTCTGGTCTTCATTTAAATGTATAGGCGGAGGGTGGGGGGAGGGGTTTAAACACACATATGAGCAACACATAGAAGATTAATGTAAACAAACTGTGGATGAGAACAAATGGCGTGAATGAACACAGATATGCATTAGTTGTGTGTGTGTGTCTGTGTGTGTGTGGGTGTGTGTCTGTGTGTGTGTCTGTGTGTGTGTGTGTGTGTGTTGTTATTGTATGGTTTAACCAAATATAATTTTGTCCAACTCAGTAAACAAACAGTACAACCTCCTTCACTGTCTTCCATGTCGCCACAGCAATCACACAGACTCACAATCAACCAGAGATGTCCTTTCATAGTGTGTGAGCGTGCATATATCTGTGTGTGTGGGTGTGTGTGTGTGCATGCTAGTGTGAGTCTTTTCACGTGTGTATGTGCGCGCATGTTTGTGCCAAAATGTGTGTGTGTGTGCCAAAATGTGTGTGTATGTGTGTGTGTGTGTGTGTGTGTGTGTGTGTGTGTGTGTGTGTGTGTGTGTGCCTCACATAATGAGAACTATTCCCAGTAGTAGTAGAGTGAATCTACAATGCTCAGTGGGAATAGGTTTAATTAAAGTAGAGTGGACACAAAACCAGACAGTTAACTTTACATCCTCTATCCATACTGAAGAATGGAGACAGTTAACTTTACATCCTCTATCCATACTGAAGAATGGAGACAGTTAACATGACATCCTCTATCCAAACTGAAGAATGGAGACAATTAACTTTACATCCTCTATCCACACTGAAGAATGGAGACAGTTAACTTTACATTTTATATCCATACTGAAGAATGGAGACAGTTAACTTTACATCCTCTATCCAAACTGAAGAATGGAGACAGTTAACTTTACATTTTATATCCATACTGAAGAATGGAGACAGTTAACTTTACATCCTCTATCCATACTGAAGGATGGAGACAGTTAACTTTACATCTTCTATCCATGCTGAAGGATGGAGACAGTTAACTTTACATCCACTATCCATAATGAAGGATGGAGACAGTTAACTTTACATCGTCTGTCCATACTGAAGGATGGAGACAGTTAACTTTACATCCATTATCCATAATGAAGGATGGAGACAGTTAACTTTACATCCACTATCCATAATGAAGGATGGAGACAGTTAACATGACATCCTCTATCCATACTGAAGGATGGAGACAGTTAACATGACATCCTCTATCCATACTGAAGGATGGAGACAGTTAACTTTACATCCTCTATCCACACTGAAGGATGGAGACAGTTAACTTTACATCCTCTATCCATACTGAAGGATGGAGACAGTTAACTTCACATCCTTTATCCATACTGAAGGATGGAGATAAGACGGATATATACATCACATATTACGAACAAGTGCAGAGAGAAAGAGAGAGAGAGAGAGAGAGAGAGATAGAGACAGAGAGAGAGAGAGATAGAGACAGAGAGAGAGAGACAGAGAGAGAGATAGAGAGAGACAGAGAGACAGAGAGAGATAGAGAGGGACAGAGATAGAGATAGACAGAGAGATAGAGAGACAGACAGACAGACAGACAGACAGACAGACAGACAGACAGACAGACAGACAGACAGACAGACAGACAGACAGACAGACAGACAGACAGACAGACAGACAGACAGACAGACAGACAGACAGACAGACAGACAGACAGACAGACAGACAGACAGACAGACAGACAGACAGACAGACAGACAGACAGACAGACAGACAGACAGATGTGTATGTATGATCATATAGGTATTCATGTTAACTTCACTCTATCTGAAATTCACCCTCATCACTTTAAGCAGATTCATCATCCAACACCACCACACACTAATTACTTCTCAAATCCACTAATGAATATATATATACAAAAATATAGTAATACTCTACATTACTACATTATATGTTCTCCCTCTCTTTCTTTCCCCTCTCCCTCCCTCCTGCATCCTCTTCCTCCTGCCTCCCCTCCCTCCTGCCTCCTCCCTCCTCCCTAGTCATTTGCATACAATCAAGGGATATAACTATAATGTATGTGTCTGTGTGTGTTTCTGTGTGTCTGTGTGTATCTGCATGTGTGTGTGTGTGTGTGTGTGTGTGTGTGTGTGTGTGTGTGTGTGTGTGTGTGTGTGTGCACGAGTGCACATGTGTTTTTGTAAGTGGACCACTGACTGCATCAGTAATTGAAGGGCTTCCCGTTGATTTCACACAATCAGACGCGCCACATTGGTGCTGATGAAAGTGAATCAAAGATAAAAGCTCTGTTCTTAAGGGCTCCGCCCCTTAAAGAACTCCTTCCTCAATTATCTCCACAATAGCTTATTAACACCTTCTACACCTCACATCATGTTCTCCCACCTCTCTCTCTCTCTTCCTCCCATCCTTCCTTCCCGCCAACCCTACACCTCTCCTCTCCTTTACGCATCACAGAGTTATACCACATCTCCCCGCAATTGGACAGTGCCTCTCCTTCTTCCCCTCCTCTCTTCCTCCGCTACTCTCCCCATCCCTCCATCTTCTTTATCCTTTTTAATGAAAGTGAGGACCCCAGTCGCCTGTCGAGGTGATCCGTATCTGCTGGTGTCTTTGAACGCTGATTGTATGACGGCTAAATGGTGCTGCATGGTGAATGGAGGCAGTTAGCTGAGTCTATATTTCCCTGCTGTAGTAATTCAGATAATATTCTCTCTCTCTCTCTCCCTCTCCCTCTCCCTCTCGCTGTCTGTTTCTCTCTCTCCCTGCATCCCGGGGGTTGGGGATGGGGTTGGTAGATATGAGAAGCTAGAAGAATAAGTCTCCATTAGTAGTGAGGCCTAAGATGTTAATTACTTGGCATTTGGTGACGCTTCAACATATGCACGTGGCTTATGTATATATCCTGAGGGGATAATGATTGATTGTGTGTGGATGAAGGGAAGGAGGAAGGGAAGGAGGAAGGGAAGGAGGAAGGGAATGAGGAAGTGAAGGATGAAGGGAAGGAGGAAGGAAGGATGAAGGGAATGTGGAAGGGAGGTTTTTTTTAATTTTTTTATTTTACCTTTATTTAACTAGGCCGGTCAATTAAGAACAAATTCTTATTTTCAATGACGGCCTAGGAACATTGGGTTAACTGCCTTGTTCAGGGGCAGAATGACAGATTTTAACTTGTCAGCTCGGGGATTTGAAGGGAAGGGAATGAGGAAGGGAAGGAAGAAGGGAAGGAGGAAGGGAAGCTAAAGTATCTGCATTTGTCGTATGTATGCATTGTGTGTGAGGAGAGAGTAAGAGAGGGATAGATGAAGTGAAGGAAGGAGGGAAGGGGTACGGCTTCTGTAATTATCCTTAATAGTTATTTTTATGTCGCTGCAATCCCTCTCCTGTTTGTGTCAGGACTGAGTCCCTGAACAGTTCAGGATCAAAGAAACATATATTGAATCAATGCCTCTTTCTTTTTGATAACAGGGCTATTGTTTGAAACTTCAATAACATGAATGAAAGATGGAGCAATATGTGGAGATAAACGTTGTATTTCCAACCCCCACCTCTCTGTCTTTCACCTGCTTTCTCTCTCTTCTTCCCTCCTCTCATGTTTCTCTCTTCACTACTGTGACTGCCTCATTTGGTCTGTCTTAAACACACTCTTCCTTCCTCAGAAATAAGAGAGACAGAGAGATGGAGAGAGAGGTAGTCTAGGGGGAAATCAGTTGTCTTAATGACAAAGATGTGGTGCAGTGCAGCGTGGGTAGCGCTGGCGTTGGCGGTTGCCTTACACACATTAAATTATTCACATCAAAAAGTCATTGTTTGTCACCTGACAGAGAGAGGGACGAGGTGCAGGGATGGTGGAAACGAGTGATGAATTAAACATCAGGTTTAGAGAGAGAGAATCAGGGAGAGATGGGGGGGAAGAAAGATGAGAGAGGGGTAGATGTGACAGAGAAAGAGGTGGAGGCTAAGGTGAAAAATAAAGGTCTCAGAGCAGAAGAGAGAGAGAATAAAGGAGAGAGAGGTGGATTCAAATTGGGTGATTATTAAAATCTAAACTCACCTCTGTTTATTAGGATTTTGGGCGGGAAAGCCTCCCTTCCTCCTCTCAGCCAATAAGAGATAATGAGCTTGAAGACTGGAGAAAAAATGGCAGGATGATAGATTACTATCGCAGGATGGTAGATTACCATTGCAGGATGGTAGATTACTATGGCAGGATGGTAGACTACTATGGCAGGATGGTAGATTACTATGGCAGGATGGTAGATTACTATGGCAGGATGGTAGATTACCATTGCAGGATGGTAGATTACTATGGCTGGATGGTAGACTACTATGGCAGGATGGTAGATTACTATGGCAGGATGGTAGATTACTATGGCAGGATGGTAGATTACCATTGCAGGATGGTAGATTACTATGGCTGGATGGTAGACTACTATGGCAGGATGGTCGATTACTATGGCAGGATGATAGATTACTATCGCAGGATGGTAGATTACCATTGCAGGATGGTAGATTACTATGGCAGGATGGTAGACTACTATGGCAGGATGGTAGATTACTATGGCAGGATGGTAGATTACTATGGCAGGATGGTAGATTACCATTGCAGGATGGTAGATTACTATGGCTGGATGGTAGACTACTATGGCAGGATGGTAGATTACTATGGCAGGATGGTAGATTACTATGGCAGGATGGTAGATTACCATGGCAGGATGGTAGATTACTATGGCAGGATGGTAGACTACTATGGCAGGATGGTAGATTACTATGGCAGGATGGTAAATTACCATGGCAGGATGGTCGATTACTATGGCAGGATGGTAGATTACTATGGCAGGATGGTAAATTACCATGGCAGGATGGTAGATTACTATGGCAGGATGGTAGATTACTATGGCAGGATGGTAAATTACAATGGCAGGATGGTAGATTACTATGGCAGGATGGTTGATTACTATGGCAGGATGGTAGATTACTATGGCAGGATGGTATATTACGATGGAAGGGTTGTAGATTACTATGGCAGGATGGTAGATTACTATGGCAGGACGGTAAATTATAATGGCAGGATGGTATATTACGATGGAAGGGTGGTAGATTACTATGGCAGGATGGTAGATTACTATGGCAGGATGGTAGATTACTATGGCAGGATGGTAGATTACTATGGCAGGATGGTAGATTACTATGGCAGGATGGTAGATTACTATGGCAGGATGGTAGATTACTATGGCAGGATGGTAGATTACTATGGCAGGATGGTAGATTGCTATGGCAGGATGGTAGATTACTATGGCAGGATGGTAGATTACTATGGCAGGATGGTAGATTGCTATGGGACTCACTCAACAACACTAAGAGCCATTACAACGGATGCAACTAAAGCCTTGATGATAAACTGATCGGGTGCTAAAAGCCTACACATCCTGTAGCTGTCTGGGAATATTTTCCTGTCGCAACGATACCTGCGCTGTGAGCTGACACACTGTAAGGGCTGTAGTTTAACCAGATATTCACTTACAGCACAATGCAATCTTAAGGTACAGAACCAGGGCTCCTTTTAAAAAATGTTGCTGTTTGTTAGTTGACAGTGCAGTTGTTTTAGCATGAGGAACATGTTGCCAGTGGTATATAATGCAGTAGGGACCTTTGGAGAAAGGCGTAAGGGTGTACCTATCTCAGAGCTAGTATCTTGAGCCAGTCTATTGCTGTGGAAGGAATGAACATGAGGAATAAGACGTTAGCAATGACAAATGCTAATTAATGTCTAAGCCTTATTTAAAAATGGATTACATTTAATTATTTATGAAGTACAGAGATAACAGCTTGTTTCACAGAGATATAATGTAGCACTTAACAAAGCAGCCTAATTAATACGTTATGCTAAGTTGTATAATGTTAATTCACAACGGAGAAATTAAAAATAGATCACACAACCACTTGAGTGTGTTCTCTCGACCAGAGAGAAGGAGAAGGAAAGAAGACAGAGGGAGACAGAAAAAACACAAGCATTTATAAAAGAGTGATTAACTTTAGGCCAGTGTTTCACTAAATATTTAACATCTTTGCTTGGTACAAAGTATATCATGAATTATAGATATTGGTGATGAGAATGTCTTGATGTAAAACAGTGTTTCAGAATGTAACCTGCTATAGGCTTGGACCAATTACCATTGTAATAAATGAGGCTGGAGAAAAAAAAAGTCTATTCGTTATTTTTAATTAATTTCTGAGGATGATGACAAGGAGGGAGAGAGGCTCTTCCATCCATTAGTCTCTTACACTTTGGATACCTTTTGTCTAAATGGACTCCCGATTTCAGAGGACATACACACACACACACACACACACACACACACACACACACACACACACACACACACACAGACACACACACACACACACACACAGACACACAGACACACAGACACACACACACACACACGTATGCTTTTCTATATACTGGTGCCTTTTCAAAATGGCATCTTAGGAGCCAATTGAATTGGGGTCTGTCCCCTCCCTTGGAGAGCTGAGTGATTATGCAAACAGTATTTCTGGGAGACCCTGGGTGGGTGTGAGAGGGCTGCTGCTTACTGAGCCTTTGTTCTTTTCTGTGGCCATAGCACTTAGCTTTTAGTGCACTTTTCATGTCTCAAAACCGTTAGAACTTTGCTTTTAGCCACATTTACTAATTGATTTCCACATTCTATAGCAATTATCTTTTAACTTTCCCTTTTCGTCCCTGTTGTCTTAGCTTAGCTTTTAGCTTAGCGTTTAGCTTTTATATGCCTTTTTTTTTATATGCCTTTAGATGTAATGAAGGGAGAGCTCCTTAGCTAGCGGTTAACAACTTCCCGTACAGCAGCAGTGAACGTAGCTGTAAGTGCAGCAGCATTGAATGTAGCTGTCAGGACAGCAGCATTGAATGTAGCTGTCAGTACAGCAGCAGTGAACGTAGCTGTCAGTACAGCAGCAGTGAACGTAGCTGTCAGTACAGCAGCAGTGAACATAGCTGTCAGTACAGAAGCATTGAACGTAGCTGTCACTGTCAGTACAGAAGCACTGAATGTAGCTGTCAGTACAGCAGAAGTGAACGTAACTGTCAGTACAGCAGAATTGAATGTAGCTGTCAGTACAGCTGCAGTGAACGTAGCTGTCAGTACAGCAGCAGTGAACGTAGCTGTCAGTACAGAAGCATTGAACGTAGCTGTCACTGTTAGTACAGCAGCAGTGAACATACCTGTCAGTACAGCAGCATTGAATGTAGCTGTCACTGTCAGTACAGCAGCAGTGAATGTAGCTGTCAGTACAGCAGCAGTGAACGTAACTGTCAGTACAGCAGCAGTGAACGTAGCTGTCAGTACAGCAGCAGTGAATGTAACTGTCAATACAGCAGCAGTGAATATAGCTGTCAGTACAGCAGCGGTGAACGTAGCTGTCAGTACAGCAGCAGTGAACGTAGCTGTCAGTACAGAAACATTGAATGTAGCTGTCACTGTCAGTACAGAAGCACTGAACGTAACTGTCAGTACAGCAGTAGTGAACGTAGCTGTCAGTACAGCAGCAGTGAACGTAGCTGTCAGTACAGCAGCGTTGAACGTAGCTGTCAGTACAGCAGCAGTGAACATAGCTGTCAGTATAGCAGCAGTGAACTTAGCGGTCAAATCAAAGCAAATGTATTTATATAGCCCTTCTTACATCAGCTGATATCACAAAGTGCTGTACAGAAACCCAGCCTAAAACCCCAAACAGCAAGCAATGCAGGTGTAGAAGCACGGTGGCTAGGAAAAACTCCCTAGAAAGGCCAAAACCTAGGAAGAAACCTAGAGAGGAACCAGGCTATGAGGGGTGGCCAGTCCTCTTCTGGTTGTGCCGGGTGGAGATGATAACAGCACATGGCCTAGATGTTCAAATGTTCATAAATGACCAGCATTGTCAAATTATAATAATCATAGTAGTTGTCGAGGGTGCAACAAGTCAGTAACACAAGAGTAAGTGTCAGTTGGCTTTTTCATAGCCGATCTTTGAGAGTATCTCTACCGCTCCTGCTGTCTCTAGAGAGTTGAAAACAGCAGGTCTGGGACAGGTAGCACGTCCGATGAATAGGTCAGGGTTCCAGCAGGTCTGGGACAACAGGTCTGGGACAGGTAGCACGTCTGGTGAACAGGTCAGGGTTCCATAGCTGCAGGCAGAACAGTTGGAACTGGAGCAGCAGCACGGCCAGGTGAACTGGGGACAGCAAGGAGTCATCAAGCCAGGTAGTTCTGAGGCATGGTCCTAGGGCTCAGGTCCTCCGAGAGAGAGAAAGAAAGAAAGAGAAAGAGAGAATTAGAGAGAGCATATTTAAATTCACACAGGACACCGGAAAAGACAAGAGAAATACTCCAGATGTGACAGACTGACCCTAGCCCCCCGACACATAAACTACTGCAGCATAAATACTGGAGGCTGAGATAGGAGGGGTCAGGAGACACTGTGGTCCCATCCGATGAAACCTCCGGACAGGGCCAAACAGGTAGGATATAACCCCACCCACTTTGCCAAAGCACAGCCTCCACACCACTGGAGGGATATCTCCAACCACCAACATACCATCCCGGGACAAGGCCGAGTATAGCCCACAAAGATCTCCGCCACGGCACTGCCCAAGGGGGGGCGCCAACCCAGACAGGAAGACCATGTCAGTGACTCAACCCACTCAAGTGACGCACCCCTCCCAGGGACGACATGGAAGAACACTAGTAAGCCAGTGACTCAGCCCCCGTAATAGGGGTAGAGGCAGAGAATCCCAGTGGAAAGAGGGGAAACCGGCCAGGCAGAGACGCAAGGGCGGTTCGTTGCTCCAGCCTTTCCGTTCACCTTCACACCCCTGGGCCAGACTACACTTAATCATAGGACCTACTGAAGAGATAAGTTTTCAGTAAAGACTTAAAGGTTGAGACTGAGTCTGCGTCTCTCACATGGGTAGGCAGACCATTCCATAAAAATTGAGCTCTATAGGAGAAAGCCCTACCTCCAGCTGTTTGCTTAGAAATTCTAGGAACAATTAGGAGACCCGCGTCTTGTGACCGTAGCGTACGTGTAGGTATGTACGGCAGGACCAAATCGGAAAGATAGGTAGGAGCAAGCCCATGTAATGCTTTGTAGGTTAGCAGTAAAACCTTGAAATCAGCCCTTGCCTTAACAGGAAGCCAGTGTAGGGAGGCTAGCACTGGAGTAATATGATCAAATTTTTGGGTTCTAGTCAGGATTCTAGCAGCCGTATTTAGCACTAACTGAAATTTATTTAGTGCTTTATCTGGGTAGCCGGAAAGTAGAGCATTGCAGTAGTCCAACCTAGAAGTAACAAAGGCATGGATTAATTTTTCTGCGTCATTTTTGGACAGAAAGTTTCTGATTTTTGCAATGTTACGTAGATGGAAAAAAGCTGTCCTTGAAACAGTCTTGATATGTTCTTCAAAAGAGAGATCAGGGTCCCGAGTAACGCCGAGGTCCTTCACAGTTTTATTTGAGACGACTGTACAACCATCCAGATTAATTGTCAGATTCAACAGAAGATCTCTTTGTTTCTTGGGACCTAGAACAAGCATCTCTGTACAGCAGCAGTAGCTGCTGTACAGAGATCAGTACAGCAGCAGTAGCTAAGTCATCTGAAAATATTATTCTTAACAGCGTTTTAAGATAAGACAATAGCTGTTTCAGCTCATTTGGAAGAGGACATTTCATACTCTGATAGAAGTGGATAAATGCAGGGTAGAACTGAAATGATTGATCAATGAATGCTGGTCATTGACTACAGCTCACCGTTCAACACCATAGTCCCCTAAAAAGCTCACCACTAAGCTAAGGACCCTGGGACTGAACAACTCCCTCTGCAACCGGATCCTGGACTTCCTGACAGGCCGCACCCATGTGGTAAGGGTAGGCAACAACACAGCTGCCACGCTGATCCTCAACACGGGGACTCCTCAGGGGTGTGTGCTTAGTCCCCTCCTGTACTTCCTGTTCATCCACAACTGTGTGGCCAAGCACAATGTTGTTTTTTTGGGTATCTGTACTTTACTTTACTATTTATTTTTTGACAAGTTTTAATTTTACTCTACTACATTCCTAAAGAAAATAATGTACTTTCTAGTCCATACATTTCCCCTGACACCCAAAAGTACAGGACAATTGTCTAATTCACGCACTTGAAGAGAAAATCCCTGGTCATCCCTACTGCATCTGATCTGGCGGACTCATTAAGCACAATTGCTTTGTTGGTAAATTATGTGTGTTGTTGTGGTGTGCACCTGGGTATCCGTAAATAAAAGAAAAAAGAAAATTGTGCCGTCTCGTTTGCTTAATTTAAGGTGTTTGAAATTATTTATACTTTTACCTTTTGATACTTAAGTATATTTTAAAGATAATACTTTTGGGCTTTTACTCAAGTAGGATTTTACTGGGTGACTCACTTTTTACTTGAGTCATTTTCTATTAAGGTATCTTTAATTTTGCTCAAGTATGACACAACAGTGGTAGGCCTGATCCCCGACAACTATGAGACAGCCTATAGGGAGGAGGTCAGAGACCTGGCCGTGTGGGGCAAGGACAACAACCTCTCCCTCAACGTGAGCAAGACAATGGAGCTTGCTATTTGAACGTACTCAAGAGCATCATACAATGCTTCTAACAGTGACTGATGGATAAAGAAAAATGTTTAAATGCTTGACATATTTAGTTGTTTGACCTTTCTAGCCCCATACATGAGTTAAAATATATGTAGCTGCTTTGTATATTCCAGCCTTTTTGTCTTAGATGTTAAGATATGAAATATTAGCTTAAAAATAACCAAGACCTTTATTACTATTTTATAATACGACTGTATGCATGAAGTCCTTTCTGAAATGACGGTCTGGCTGTGTATGACGATGTCATATTGCAGAGTCTACCTTTAACACCTTAGTCTCTGATTAATGCATAACGTTATTCCTTTATTTATCTTGCTTTCTCCTAAAAGCATGTCCAAAATCATCCTTTCAAATTTTCTAAACATTTTTAATTCTTTCAGCTTTCGTTTGCATGTAGCCTTTAATTTACTCGTAATTTATCTTGATTAAACTATTAATAATTTAAAACTCACATCTTTTGAGATTTCAGTGTACTTCAGTACTTTCATTGATTCTTCGATAAGGCATTTTATTTCTGTGTGTGTGTCTGTCTGAATGCATGGGTGCATACGTGTATGTCAAGCATCTAGTGGCCTCTGCTAGTCTCAGTCCAGTGAAGGCTTGATGAATCCAACCCTCCTCTGTGTTCTGTGTGGAGTAGTGATCTAACCTTTAACTCTCCTCTGTGTGGAGTGGTGCTCTGACCTTCAACCCTCCTGTGTGTTCTGTGTGGAGTGGTGATCTAACCTTCAACCCTCCTCTGTGTGGCATAGTGATCTAACCTTTAACTCTCCTCTGTGTTCTGTGTGGAGTAGTGATCTAACCTTTAACTCTCCTCTGTGTTCTGTGTGGAGTAGTGATCTAACCTTTAACTCTCCTCTGTGTTCTGTGTGGAGTAGTGATCTAACCTTTAACTCTCCTCTGTGTTCTGTGTAGAGTAGTGATCTAACCTTTAACTCTCCTCTGTGTGGAGTAGTGATCTAACCTTTAACCCTCCTCTCCTCTGTGTGGAGTAGTGATCTAACCTTTAACCCTCCTCTCCTCTATGTGGAGTAGTGATCTAACCTTTAACCCTCCTCTCCTCTGTGTGAAGTAGTGATCTAACCTTTAACCCTCCTCTCCTCTGTGTGGAGTAGTGATCTAACCTTTAACCCTCCTCTCCTCTGTGTGGAGTAGTGATCTAACATTTAACCCTCTACTTCTGAACATTACCATACCCCCCCCCCCCCCCCCCCCCCCACACACACACACACACACACACAACCATGGCATTAATAAGAACACAGGGTAATAATGTTCTCTCCAGATGGTATTAAGAACACAGGGTAATGATGTTCTCTCCAGATGGCATTAAGAACACAGGGTAATAATGTTCTCTCCAGATGGTATTAAGAACACAGGGTTATGATGTTCTCTCCAGATGGTGTTAAGAACACAGGGTAATGATGTTCTCTCCAGATGGCATTAAGAACACAGGGTAATGATGTTCTCTCCAGATGGTATTAAGAACACAGGGTAATGATGTTCTCTCCAGATGGCATTAAGAACACAGGGTAATGATGTTCTCTCCAGATGGCATTAAAAACACAGGGTAATGATGGTCTCTCCAGATGGCATTACTAAGAACACAGGGTAATGATGTTCTCTCCAGATGGCATTAAGAACACAGGGTAATGATCTCTCCAGATGGTATTAAGAACACAGGGTAATGATGTTCTCTCCAGATGGCATTAAGAACACAGGGTAATGATGTTCTCTCCAGATGGCATTACTAAGAACACAGGGTAATGATGTCTCTCCTAATGGTATTAAGAACACAGGGTAATGATGCTCTCTCCAGATGGCATTAAGAACACAGGGTAATGATGTTCTCTCCAGATGGCATTCAGAACACAGGTAATGATGTTCTCTCCAGATGGCATTAAGAACACAGGGTAATGATGTTCTCTCCAGATGGCATTCAGAACACAGGGTAATGATGTTCTCTCCAGATGGCATTCAAAACACAGGGTAATGATGGTGTTCTCCTCTGCAGCACAGAGATGCCCTCTTATTGCTGCATAAATGTTCCATTTGTGAGGTTATTACATTATGAGATGCTCAGTGTTATTTCCTGGGGTGATTTCTTATGCAGCTTTGAGAATAGTAATCTGCTAGGAATCATCATTTAATCCCAGAAGCTTTCAAAGATGTGTGTTGAGGTAGTAGTGTGTGTTTGTGTGTCTCTGTGTCTCTGTGTGAATGTGCAGCTGATTTAGGGGAAAGGGGTTTTAGTGAAATGTTTTAGAGTAGGGTGCACATTAATCCCATCACCTTGTAAATAGTCTAGATGCATAATTTTTTGCTTAGCGTTGCTTTGGCTCCAAAATGTTCTATCCAGGCTTTTAAGATCTACAGCACTTAAAAACAAAGCTAGTTCTGCCCCAAGTAGTTCAACCCCCCCCAAAAATTATGGCTTTTCATGGCTAAGATAAGAAGTGTGTGTGTTTACCGTCATGTCAAAAATAGGGTTAATGTTGTGGGAATAAGAGATGTATAGACCTTGAACATGATCATTCAGCACAGAAGGATAATGCAGCAAATGCTCATAGCTTGTTGGTATTCCCTTTCCCACCAAAGCAGACACCAGACCTCTGCTACGATGCTTTCATCAAGCAGAAATATGCACAGCGGGCTCTGTCTCGCTGGTTATGCTCTTTGACTTCTAGCATTCCTGATCGTACACACACAAACGGGTTGGTCCATGAATGCTTTTCTAATAGCCAGCGAAGATTGGATGAGCTTGTGGTACCTGTACTGACAGACACACACACACACACACACACACACACACACACACACACACACACACACACACACACACACACACACACACACACACACACACACACACACACACACACACACACACACACACACACACACACACACACACACACACACACCCACACCCACACCTACAGACAGAGAGACGTGGGTACAACCCCTTCCCTCTCTC
>NC_138319.1:31175000-31255000 GCF_965601325.2 Salmo salar | reverse complement strand
TCTGCTCTAACACACACACACACACACACACACACGCGCACGCGCACGCGCACACGCACGGACGGACGGACGGACGGACGGACAGACACGCAGACAGACAGCCAGACAGACACACGCACAGACAGACAGACAGACAGACAGACAGACAGACAGACAGACAGACAGACAGACAGACAGACAGACAGACAGACAGACAGACAGACAGACAGACAGACAGACAGACAGACAGACAGACAGACAGACAGACAGACAGACAGACAGACATATACATACACACACACACACTGCTCACAGCCAATCAGTCGCTGGGAACCCCAGTCCTCTCCAACAATAGGCTACATCAGCTGAGAACAAAGTCACAGACATAAGTGCTCCCAATAAGTGTGCAATTTCTGCCCCTGTGACTGCCCTGACACAATTGGTCTAATTTTCCTTCTTTGAAATTACTGATAAAAGACTTTGGTAATTGCTATGGAGACTGAATTTCTGCCATCAAGAGGGATGGAAGGAAGAACATAATGGAGGGAGGGAGGGAGGGAGGGAGGGAGGGAGGGAGGGAGGAAGGAAGGAAGGAAGGAAGGAAGGAAGGAAGGAAGGAAGGAAGGAAGGAAGGAAGGAAGGAAGGAAGGAAGGAAGGAAGGAAGGAAGGAAGAAGAAAGAGAAGGAGGGATGGAGGGAAGGAGGGAAGGAGGGGGAAGGAAGAGAGGGATGGAGGGGGGAGGGATGAAGAGAGAGAAGGAGGAAGGGAGGGAGGGAGGACGAGAGGGAGGACGAGAGGGATGGAGGGAGGGAGGAAGGGAAGGAGGGAGGAAGACAGGGATGGAGGGAAGGAGGGAGGGAGGAATGGAGGGAAGGAGAGAGGAAGGAAGAGAGGGATGGAGGGAGGAAGAAAGAGAAGGAGGGAGGGAGGGAGGATGTGAGGGATGGAGGGAGGTAGGAAGGGAAGGAGGGAGGAAAGAGGGAAGGTGGAAGGAAGGAAGGAAGGAAGGGAGGAAGAGAGGGAAGGAGGAACAGAGGGATGGAGGAAGAGAGGGAAGGTGCGAGGGGTGTGAAGTGATACAGCCTGGGGGTAAGAAGAAGCAGTGTCAGTTTCTGGAAAATCCCAAATTTCTCTCCTCCCCCTCTCTCTCTCCTGGCCCTCTCCTCTTCCTCTCCTCTCACTCTCTCTCTCCTGGCCCTTTGCTCCCACTGTGATTCTTATTAAATGAAGGTAATTCAGACTGACAACGTAGATGAAATCACTCAATCAGGATGCCTAGGAAACATATTCAAAACATGGGGGGGGGGTCTATGAGAGAATTATCTCTGTCCTGAAGGCTATCTAAGACAGACACACGTGCGTTTGTGTGTGCTTGTGCGTGTGTGTGAAAGTGGTCCTCTCTTTCTTTCTTTCTCTCGGAGGACCTGAGCCCTAGGACCATGCCTCAGGACTACCTGGCATGATGACTCCTTGCTGTCCCAAGTCCACCTGGCCATGCTGCTGCTCCAGTTTCAACTGTTCTGCCTGCGGCTATGGAACCCTGACCTGTTCACCGGACGTGCTAACTGTCCCAGACCTGCTGTTTTCAACTCTCTAGAGACAGCAAGAGTGGTAGAGATACTCTCAATGATCGGCTATGAAAAGCCAACTGACATTTACTCTTGAGGTGCTGACTTGTTGCACCCTCGACAACTACTGTGATTATTATTACTTGACCATGCTGGTCATTTATGAACATTTGAACATCTTGGCCATGTTCTGTTATAATCTCCACCTGGCACAGCCAGAAGAGGACTCGCCACTCCTCATAGGCTGGTTCCTCTCTAGGTTTCTTCCTAGGTTTTGGCCTTTCTAGGGAGTTTTTCCTAGCCACCGTTCTACACCTGCGTTGCTTGCTGTTTGGGGTTTTAGACTGGTTTTCTGTACAGCACTTTGAGATATCAGCTGATGTAAGAAGGGCTATATAAATACATTTGATTTGATGCTCCATGGCTAATAATTGAGGACAGTGTAAACAGACAGTGGGGTCTGACGCCTCTTCTTCGACCTGTGTCCCCTGTAATCAACACTTACTTATCTGCTCGAGTGTGTGTAAGACGGAGAGACAGAAAGAAAGAGACAAATTAGAGAAGAAAGAGAGAAAAAGTGTTAAGCCAATGCATCTCAGAAAGAGACAAAAAGTGTTAAGCCAATGCATCTCAGAAAGAGACAAAAAGTGTTAAGCCAATGCATCTCAGAAAGACAGAGAGAGAGAGAGAGAGAGAGAGAGAGAGAGAGCGAGAGAGAGAGAGAGAGAAAGAGAGAAAGAGAGAGAGAGAGAGAGAGAGGGGGGGGGGGGGAGAGCAAGAGAGAGAAGGGGGGAGAGCGAGGAAGTAGAGAGTCAGAGGGAGTCAGAGAAGAAAGAGAGAATAGGAAAGATGGAAAGAGAGAAAGACAAACGTATTATTGAGAGAGAGAGAGAGAGAGAGAACATTTCACCTACTCACTAGCCACAGCAGCAGTTACCCTCTCAGTGACAGTGAATGGTTCGGTGGTAAGTTTTAAACAGTCTCTGCCAATGTCTGGGTGAAACTGGCTAATAGCTTAATCCATACGCATTACAGCTTTATTGGTTCACTACAGAATGGGTAGAACCTGCCAGGCAGAGAGAAAGAGAGAGAGCGAAAGAGAGAGCGCAAAAGAGAGAGAAATTGGAAATTGAGAGAGAAAGAGTTCCCTGAGCAAGCTGGTGCTGGGAATCTGTTCTGAAGCCCTAAACAGAGACTACATACACAGTGGCAAAATACCTGACCACTGTGACTGACCCAAAACTAAGGAAAGCTTTGACTTAATCGCGCTCCACACACCCCTTTCCCAACTGGACAAAGGAACACCTATGTCAGAATGCTATTCATTGAGTACAGCTCAGTGTCCAACACCATAGTGCTCTAAAAGCTCATCACTAAGCTAAGGACCCTGGAACTAAACACATCCCTCTGCAACTGGATCCTGGACATCCTGACGGGTCGCCCCCAGGTGGTAAGACTATTTCCCACGCTGATCCTCAACACCGGGGCCCCCTCAGGGGTGCGTGCTTAGTCCCCTCCTGTACTCCCTATTCAGCCACGACTGCATGGCCAAGCATGACTCCAACACCATCATTAAGTTTTCTGATGACAAAACAGTGGTAGGCCTGATCACCTACAATGATGAAACAGCCTATAGTGAGGAGGTCAGAGACCTGGCAGTGTGGTGCCAGGACAACAACCTCTCCCTCAATGTGAGCAATACAAAGGAGCTGATCGTTGACTACAGGAAAAGGTGAGCCGAACAGGCGCCCATTAACATCAACTGGGCTGTAGTGGAGCGGGTCGAGAGTTTCAAGTTCCTTGGTGTCCACATCACCAACAAACTATTACGGTCCACATACACCAAGACAGTCGTGAAGAGGGCATAACAACGCCTTTTCCCCCTCAGGAGACTGAAAAGATTTGGCATGGGTCCCCAGATCCTCAAAAATTTCCACAGCTGCACCATCGAGAGCATCCTGACCGGTTGCATCACCGCCTGGTATGGCAGCTGCTTGTTATCCGACCGTAAAGCACTACAGAGGGTAGTGCGTAGGACCCAATACATCACTGGTGCCGAGCTTCCTGCCATCCTGGACCTTTATACCAGGCAGTGTCAGAGGAAGGCCCCAAAAATCAAAGAATCCATTCACCCAGGTCATAAACTGTTTTCTCTGCTACCGCACAGCAAGTGGTACCGGAGAACCAAGTCTAGGTCCAAAAGGCTCCTTAACAGCTTCTACCTACAAATTATAAGACTGCTGAACAATTCATCAAATTGCCACCGGTACTATTTACATTCAGCCCCCCCCCCCCCCCCCCCCCCCCGGTTAGGTTTTTGACTGCTTCTATAGAAAATAGAACAGAGAAAACTAGAGAGAGACAGAGAAATGATAGTGGTCATTGGCAGGTGTTTCCAAGAGATTAGGTTCACACTACTACACAATGTAGACAGTGAAGCGTCCACGGCTGAAAAAGGAAAAAATACTGAAATATCTCTAGTGCAAACCAGGCCTTGGGAAGCTTTTGTGTAACACTCAGCTTTTCAGTAAAACATCTGAAGGGAGTTACGGTCATTAGAAAAGAGACAGCTACTGGATTTTGGGTCTGTTTCCCCCCATTGACGAGCAGTGTGTTACGAGTGGATGTGAGCACCCTTCTCTTAGCCCGGTTCAAGCTTTTCATCCCTACTCTCTAACCTGTTTTTACGTTATTGTGCTGTGTGTGTGTGTGTGTGTGTGTGTGTGTGTGTGTGTGTGTGTGTGTGTGTGTGTGTGTGTGTGTGTGTGTGTGTGTGTGTGCGCGCCTGCGTGTGTGTGTGGATAGAACGCAGGGTCCATTTGGATTGCTCTTGTCTGTCTGGATGACAATGGAAATGATTGTTACTAAATGATTGATCTCACCGTGGATCTGATGCTCTCAACACCACTGCTTCTGGGCTCTGAACAGGGGAGAGTGAGAGAGAGAGAGAGAGAGAGAGAGAGAGAGAGAGAGAGAAAGAGAGAGAGAGAGAGAGAGAGAGAGAGAGAGAGAGAAGAGAGAAGAGAATAAGACAGAGCATGCTACATAACACTGAACACAGGGCTTACTTCAACCCAACAGACAAGAGGTTGATGTTCACTATCGTTGGTTCATCCCAGAGCTCTTGTCATACTACAAATCAAATCAAAATTGAACTTTATTTGTCACATGCAAGTACAACAAGTGTAGACTCCTGAGAAATGCTTATTTACCAGCCCTTTCTCAGCGAAGCAGAGTTAAAAAGAATATAACACAAGAGGAATAAAATACATTAGAACGGAGCTATATACAGGGAGTATCAGTACCAGATAAATGTGGAGCTATATCCAGGGAGTATCAGTACCAGATCAATGTGGAGCTATATACAGGGAGTACCAGTAGCAGATCAATGTGGAGCTATATACAGGGAGTACCAGTACCAGATCAATGTGGAGCTATATACAGGGAGTACCAGTACCAGATCAATGTGGAGCTATATACAGGGAGTACCAGTACCAGATCAATGTGGAGCTATATACAGGGAGTACCAGTACCAGATCAATGTGGAGCTATATACAGGGAGTATCAGTACCAGATCAATGTAGAGCTATATACAGGGAGTACCAGTACCAGATCAATGTGGAGCTATATACAGGGAGTACCAGTACCAGATCAATGTGGAGTTATATACAGGGAGTACCAGTACCAGATCAATGTGGAGCTATATACAGGAAGTATCAGTACCAGATCAATGTGGAGCTATATACAGGGAGTAGCAGTACCAGATCAATGTGGAGCTATATACAGGGAGTACCAGTACCAGATCAATGTAGAGCTATATACAGGGAGTATCAGTACCAGATCAATGTAGAGCTATATACAGGAAGTATCAGTACCAGATCAATGTGGGGCTATATACAGGGAGTACCAGTACCAGATCAATGTGGAGCTATATACAGGGAGTACCAGTACCAGATCAATGTGGGGCTATATACAGGGAGTACCAGTACCAGATCAATGTGGAGCTATATACAGTGAGTATCAGTACCAGATCAATGTGGAGCTATATACAGGAAGTATCAGTACCAGATCAATGTGGAGCTATATACAGGGAGTACCAGATCAATGTGGAGCTATATACAGGGAGTACCAGTACCAGATCAATGTGGAGCTATATACAGGGAGTACCAGTACCAGATCAATGTGGAGCTATATACAGGGAGTACCAGATCAATGTGGAGCTATATACAGGGAGTACCAGTACCAGATCAATGTGGAGCTATATACAGGGAGTACCAGTACAAGATCAATGTGGAGCTATATACAGGGAGAACCAGTACCAGATCAATGTGGAGCTATATACAGGGAGTACCAGTACCAGATCAATGTAGAGCTATATACAGGGAGTACCAGTACCAGATCAATGTGGAGCTATATACAGGGAGTACCAGTACCAGATCAATGTGGAGCTATATACAGGGAGTACCAGATCAATGTGGAGCTATATACAGGGAGTACCAGTACCAGATCAATGTGGAGCTATATACAGGGAGTACCAGTACAAGATCAATGTGGAGCTATATACAGGGAGAACCAGTACCAGATCAATGTGGAGCTATATACAGGGAGTACCAGATCAATGTGGAACTATATACAGGGAGTACCAGTACCAGATCAATGTGGAGCTATATACAGGGAGTACCAGTACCAGATCAATGTGGAGCTATATACAGGGAGTATCAGTACCAGATCAATGTGGAGCTATATACAGGAGTACCAGATCAATGTGGAGCTATATACAGGGAGTACCAGATCAATGTGGAAGTATATACAGGGAGTACCAGTACCAGATCAATGTGGAGCTATATACAGGGAGTACCAGTACCAGATCAATGTGGAGCTATATACAGGGAGTACCAGTACCAGATCAATGTGGAGCTATATACAGGGAGTATCAGTACCAGATCAATGTGGAGCTATATACAGGAGTACCAGATCAATGTGGAGCTATATACAGGGAGTACCAGATCAATGTGGAAGTATATACAGGGAGTACCAGTACCAGATCAATGTGGAGCTATATACAGGGAGTACCAGTACCAGATCAATGTGGAGCTATATACAGGGAGTACCAGTACCAGATCAATGTGGAGCTATATACAGGGAGTACCAGTACCAGATCAATGTGGAGCTATATACAGGGAGTACCAGTACCAGATCAATGTGGAAGTATATACAGGGAGTACCAGTACCAGATCAATGTGGAGCTATATACAGGGAGTACCAGTACCAGATCAATGTGGAGCTATATACAGGGAGTACCAGTACCAGATCAATGTGAGGCTATATACAGGGAGTACCAGTACCAGATCAATGTGGAGCTATATACAGGGAGTACCAGTACCAGATCAATGTGGATCTATATACAGGGAGTACCAGTATCAGATCAATGTGGAGCTATATACAGGAAGTATCAGTACCAGATCAATGTGGAGCTATATACAGGGAGTACTAGTACCAGATCAATGTGGAGCTATATACAGGGAGTACCAGTACCAGATCAATGTGGAGCTATATACAGGGAGTACCAGTACCAGATCAATGTGGATCTATATACAGGGAGTACCAGTATCAGATCAATGTGGAGCTATATACAGGGAGTATCAGTACCAGATCAATGTGGAGCTATATACAGGGAGTACCAGTACCAGATCAATGTGGATCTATATACAGTGAGTACCAGTACCAGATCAATGTGGATCTATATACAGGGAGTACCAGTACCAGATCAATGTGGAGCTATATACAGGGAGAACCAGTACCAGATCAATGTGATCAGCTATCCATTAGCTCGAAAAGCTATCGCCAGTTTTTGTACAGTGCGACTCAGACCAGAGCATACCGGACCTATTCTCTCTCCTTTCCCCGATTTCTACCGCAGGCTCTGGACATTTACACCTGGATCTTGCAGCTAACTAGCTGCTACCTGAGTGACTATTAACACGGAATTAACACACATTATTACGGAGCTAGCCAGCTAGCCAGCTGAAGAGTTCCGTCAGCCACTCCTGGGCTATTCCTGAGCTAGCCAGCTGAAGTGTCTCCTGGGCTACAACTCACCTATCCTGACCCGTTTTACTGCCGATGCGGAGCCCCATCGGGTCTTCACGACTGGACCACCGACGTTATCTGTCCGAGGGAGTTATCCAACTGGCCCCTCCGTCGCGACGTAACCTGATCGCCCATCTGCGGCCCGCTAATCGTTAGCTGTCTTTTCGGCTGCGATCTGAATAGGTCTATCGGACACTTTTCTTGGGCCACTATAACTAACTATTTTGCCAACTTGGACTGGTCCCCCCTTCCACACGGAACCCCACTAACCCACAGACGGAAACGCACGAGGTGGCTAAAAACAGACTTCCCTCCCATCTTCCACCTATGGCCCGGCTAGCTGTCTGAATCTCACTGGACCCTTTGATCACTCGGCTAAGCATGCCTCTCCTTAATGTCAATATGCCTTCTCCATTGCTGTTCTGGTTAGTGTTTATTGGCTTATTTCACTGTAGAGCCTCTAGCCCTGCTCATTATACCTTATCCAACCTCTCAGTTCCTCCACCCACACATGCTATGACATCTTCTGGTTTCAATGATGTTTCTAGAGACAATATCTCTCTCATAATCACTAAATGCCTAGGTTTACCTCCTCTGTACTCACATCCCACCATACCTTTGTCTGTACATTATACCTTGAAGCTATTTTATCGCCCCCAGAAACCTGCTCCTTTTTCTCTCTATTCTGGACGTCACAGACGACCAATTCTTATAGCTTTTAGCCGTACCCTCATACTTATTCTTCTCTGCTCCTCTGGGGATGTAGAGGTGAATCCAGGCCCTGCAGTGCCTGGCTCCACTCCTACTCCCCAGGCGCTCTCTTTTGATGACTTCTGTAACCGTAATAACCTTGGTTTCATGCATGTTAACATTAGAAGCCTCCTCCCTAAGTTTGTTTTATTCACTGCTTTAGCACACTCTGCCAACCCAGATGTCCTAGCTGTGTCTGAATCTTGGCTTAGGAAGTCCACCAAAAACTCTGAAATCTTCATCCCTAACTACAACGTTTTCAGACAAGATAGAACGACCAAAGGGGGCGGTGTTGCAATCTACTGCAGAGATAGCCTGCAGAGTTCTGTCCTGCTATCCAGGTCTGTACCCAAACAATTTGAACTTCTACTTTTAAAAATCCACTTCTCCAAAAACAAGTCTCTCACCGTTGCCGCCTGCTATAGACCCCCCTCGGCCCCTAGTTGTGCTCTGGACACCATATGTGAACTGATTGCCCCCCATCTATCTTCAGAGCTCGTGCTACTAGGTGACCTAAACTGGGACATACTTAACACCCCAGCCATCCTACAATCCAAGCTTGATGCCCTCAATCTCACACAAATGATTAATGAACCCACCAGGTACAACCCCAAAGCCGCAAACACTGGCACCCTCATAGATATCATACTAACCAACGTGCCCTCTAAATACACCTCTGCTGTTTTCAACCAAGATCTCAGCGATCACTGCCTCATTGCCTGCACCCGTAATGGGTCAGCGGTCAAACGACCTCCACTCATCACTGTCAAACGCTCCCTGAAACATTTCAATGAGCAAGCCTTTCTATTCGACCTGGCCCTGGTATCCTGGAAGGATATTGACCTCATCCCGTCAGTAGAGGATGCCTGGTTATTTTTTTAAAATGCCTTCCTCTCCATCTTAAATAAGCATGCCCCTTTCAAGAAATTTAGAACCAGGAACAGATATAGACCTTGGTTCTCCCCAGACCTGACTGCCCTTAACCAACACAAAAATATCCTGTGGCGTTCTGCATTAGCATCGAACTGCCCCCGCGATATGCAACTTTTTAGGGAAGTTAGAAACCAATACACACAGGCAGTTAGAAACGCCAAGCCTAGCTTTTTCAAACAGAAATTCGCTTCGTGCAACTCCAACTCTAAAAAGTTCTGGGACATTGTAAAGTCCATGGAGAATAAGAACACCTCCTCCCAACTGCCCACTGCACTGAGGATAGGAAACTCTGTCACCACCGATAAGCCCACTATAATTGAGAATTTCAAGAAGCATTTTTCTATGGCTGGCCATGCTTTCCACCTAACTACCCCTACTGCATTCAACAGCACTGCACCCCCCACAGCTACTCGCCCAAGCCTCCCCCATTTCTCCTTCTCCCAAATCCATTCAGCTGATGTTCTGAAAGAGCTGCAAAATCTGGACCCCTACAAATCAGCTGGGCTTGACAATCTGGACCCTTTCTTTCTAAAATTATCTGCCGAAATTATTGCAACCCCTATTACTAGCCTGTTCAACCTCTCTTTCGTGTCGTCTGAGATTCCCATAGATTGGAAAGCAGCTGCTGTCATCCCCCTCTTCAAAGGAGGTGATACTCTTGACCCAAATTGCTACAGACCTATATCCATCCTACCCTGCCTTTCTAAGGTCTTCGAAAGCCAAGTCAACAAACAGATTACCGACCATTTCGAATCCCACCGCACCCTCTCCGCTCTGCAATCTGGTTTCAGAGCTGGTCATGGGTGCACCTCAGCCACGCTCAAGGTCCTAAACGACATCGTAACCGCCATCGATAAGAAACAATACTGTGCTGCCGTATTCATTGACCTGGCCAAAGCTTTTGACTCTGTTAATCACCACATCCTCATCGGCAGACTCAGTAGCCTTGGTTTCTCAAACGATTGCGTCGCCTGGTTCACCAACTACTTCTCTGACAGAGTTCAGTGTGTCAAATCGGAGGGCCTGTTGTCTGGACCTCTGGCAGTCTCTATGGGGGTACCACAGGGTTCAATTCTTGGGCCAACTCTTTTCTCTGTATACATAAATGATGTCGCTCTTGCTGCTGGTGAATCTCTGATCCACCTCTACGCAGACGACACCATTCTGTACACTTCTGGCCCTTCTTTGGACACTGTGTTAACAACCCTCCAGACGAGCTTCAATGCCATTCAACTCTCCTTCCGTGGTCTCCAACTGCTCCTA
The DNA here is from genome assembly GCF_965601325.2 of Salmo salar. Classification (NCBI taxonomy): domain Eukaryota; kingdom Metazoa; phylum Chordata; class Actinopteri; order Salmoniformes; family Salmonidae; genus Salmo; species Salmo salar. The sequence goes on along the minus strand of NC_138319.1, from coordinate 31,244,416 downwards.
AACACAAGTAAAACTAAATGCATGCTCTTCAACCGATCGCTGCCTGCACCTGCCCGCCTGTCCAGCATCACTTCTCTGGACGGTTCTAACTTAGAATTTGTGGACAACTACAAATACCTAGGTGTCTGGTTAGACTGTAAACTCTCCTTCCAGACTCACATCAATCATCTCCAATCCAAAGTGAAATCTCGAATTGGCTTCCTATTTCGCAACAAAGCATCCTTCACTCATGCTGCCAAACATACCCTCGTAAAACTGACCATCCTACCAATCCTCGACTTCGGCGATGTCATTTACAAAATAGCTTCCAATACCCTACTCAACAAGCTGGATGCAGTCTATCACAGTGCCATCCGTTTTGTCACCAAAGCCCCATATACTACCCACCACTGCGACCTGTACGCTCTCGTTGACTGGCCTTCGCTTCATAATCGTCGCCAAACACATTGGCTCCAGGTCATCTACAAGACCCTGCTAGGTAAAGTCCCCCCTTATCTCCGCTCACTGGTCACCATAGCAGCACCCACCTGTAGCACGCGCTCCAGCAGGTATATCTCTCTGGTCACCCCTAAAGCCAACTCCTCCTTTGGTCGTCTCTCCTTCCAGTTCTCTGCTGCCAATGACTGGAACGAACTACAAAAATCTCTGAAACTGGAAACACTTATCTCCCTCACTAGCTTTAAGCACCAGCTGTCAGAGCAGCTCACAGATCACTGCACCTGTACATAGCCCATCTATAATTTAGCCCAAACTACTACCTCTTCCCCTACTGTATTTATTTATTTTGCTCCTTTGCACCATATTATTTATATTTTATCTCTGAACTTTCTTCAAACTACAAATCTACCATTCCAGTGTTTTTCTTGCTATACTTTATTTACTTTGCCACCATGGCATTTTTTTGCCTTTACCTCCCTTATCTCACATCATTTGCTCACATTGTATATAGTCTTATTTTTTTCTTTTTTTTTCTTCTACTGCATCATTGATTGTATGTTGTTTTACTCCATGTGTAACTCTGTGTTTTTGTATGTTGTCGAACTGCTTTGCTTTATCTTGGCCAGGTCGCAATTGTAAATGAGAACTTGTTCTCAACTTGCCTACCTGGTTAAATAAAGGTGAAATAAAATAAAAATAAAATAAATAAAAATGTGGAGCTATGTATATGGAGTACCAGTACCAGATCACTGTGGAGCTGAATACAGGGAGTACCAGATCAATTTAAAGCTATATACAGGGAGTACCAGGACCAGATCAATGTGGAGCTATGTATAGGGAGTACCAGCACCAGATCAATCTGCAGGGGTATGAGGTAGTTGTCTTGGCTGTGTGCTTAGGGTCCTTGTCCTGTAGGAAGGTGAACCTTCGCCCCAATGCTCTGGTGCAGGTTTTCATCAAGGATCTCTCATCAGACCAGAGAATCTTGTTTCTCCTTTAGGTGCCTTTTGGCAAACTCCAAGTGGGATGTCAAATCAAATCAAATCAAACTTTATTTGTCACATGAGCAGAATACAACATGTGTAGACCTTACCGTGAAATGCTTACTTACAAGCCCTTAACCAACAGTGCAGTTCAAGAAGAGTTAAGAAAATATTTACCAAATAAGCTAAAGTCAAATCCAATAACAATAAAATAACAATAATGAGGCGATTTACAGGGGGTACCGGTACCGAGTCAATGTCCGGGGATACAGGTTAGTCGAGGTAATTTGTACACGTAGGTAGGGGTGAGGTGACTATGCACAGATAATAAACAGTGAGTAGCAGCAGTGTACAAAACAAATGGAGGGGAGGGGGTGTCAATGTAAATAGTGGCCATTTGATTAATTGTTCAGCAGTCTTATGGCTTAGGGGTAGAAGCTGTTATCCTGTTAGGGCTAGGGGGCAGTATTGACACGGCTGGATAAAAAACGTACCCGATTTAATCTGGTTACTACTCCTGCCCAGTAACTAGAATATGCATATAATTATTGGCTTTGGATAGAAAACACTCCAAAGTTTCTAAAACTGTTTGAATGGTGTCTGTGAGTATAACAGAACTCAAATGGCAGGTCAAAACCTGAGAGGATTCTGTACAGGAAGTACCCTGTCTGACCATTTCTTGGCCTTCTTTGCCATCTCTATCCATTACAAAAGATCTCTGCTGTTACGTGACACTTCCTACGGCTCACATGGGCTCTCAGAAGGCGGCAAAAAGCTGAATCGTGGCTTTGCAGGCTCTGGCTGAAAAAAAGTAGCGCGTTTGGGTAGTGGCTGGTTACAGTACTGTGAGACTCAGCCTCGTGCCCGCGTCGACCAAAAGCTTTGTTTTCTTTCCTCTGTTTACCTAAACGGAGATTCCCGGTCGGAATATTATCGCTTTTTTACGAGAAAAATGGCATAAAAATGGATTTTAAACAGCGGTTGACATGCTTCGAAGTACGGTAATGGAATATTTAGAAATCTTTTGTCACGAATTGCGCCATGCTCGCGACCCTGATTTACCATTTCGGATAGTGTCTTGGAACGCACAAACAAAACGCCGCAATTTGGATATAACGATGGATTATTTTGGACCAAACCAACATTTGTTATTGAAGTAGCAGTCCTGGGAGTGCATTCTGACGAAGACAACAAAGCTAATCAAACTTTTGTAATAGTAAATCTGACTTTGGTCAGGGCTAAACTTGGTCGGTGTCTAAATGGCTAGCCGTGATGGCTGGGCTATCTACTGAGAATATTGCAAAATGTGCTTTCACCGAAAAGCTATTTTAAAATCGGACACCTCGATTGCACAAAGGAGTTCTGTATCTATAATTCTTAAAATAATTGTTATGTTTTTTGTGAACGTTTATCGTGAATTGTTAGTAAATTCCCCGGAAGTTTGCGGTAAAATAGTCATATGTTCGAGAAATTGAAGTAATAGCATTTCTAAGGCATTTGAATATCGCGCCACGGGATTCAACTGGCTGTTGCGTAGGTGGGACGAATTCGTCCCGCCTAGCCCAGAGAGGTTATCCTCTTACATCTAGATGTTCCGCTAGCGGAACGCCTCACCAATATCCAATGGTATAGCGTGGCGCGAATTACAAATACCTAAAAAATGCAAAAACTTATATTTTTCAAACATATGACTATTTTACACCATTTTAAAGACAAGACTCTCCTTTATCTAACCACATTGTCCGATTTCAAAAAGGCTTTACAACGAAAGCAAAACATTAGATTATGTCAGGAGAGTACCCAGCCAGAAATAATCACACACCCATTTTTCAAGCTAGCATATATGTCACAAAAACCAAAACCACAGCTAAATGCAGCACTAACCTTTGATGATCTTCATCAGATGACACTCCTAGGACATTATGTTATACAATACATGCATGTTTTGTTCAATCAAGTTCATATTTATATCAAAAACCAGCTTTTTACATTAGCATGTGACGTTCAGAACTAGCATACCCACCGAAAACTTCCGGTGAATTTACTAAATTACTCACGATAAACGTTCACAAAAAACATAACAATTATTTTAAGAATTATAGATACAGAACTCCTTTATGCAATCGCGGTGTCCGATTTTAAAATAGCTTTTCGGTGAAAGCACATTTTGCAATATTCTGAGTAGATAGCCCGGCCATCACGGCTAGCTATTTTGACACCCACCAAGTTTGGCACTCACCAAACTCAGATTTACTATAAGAAAAATTGGATTACCTTTGCTGTTCTTCGTCAGAATGCACTCCCAGGACTTCTACTTCAACACCCAATGTTGTTTTGGTTCCAAATAATCCATGCGTTCAAGACACTATCCGAAGGGTAACGCGCCTGCGCATATCGTGACAAAACATTTCCAAATATTCCATTACCGTACTTCAAAGCATGTCAAACGCTGTTTAAAATCAATTTTTATGCGATTTTTCTCGTACAATAGCGATAATATTCCAACCGGGAGACGTTGTATCCGTTCAAACACTGAAATAAGAAAATGGAGTCTTCACATGCACGCGCGCTTCAGTGTCATTGTTCTCAGAAGGAGCACTCTCCAAAACCCCTACTGTTTTTCGCTCAGAGACTGCAGAGTTATCCTTCCATGTTCTGGTGCCTTCTGAGAGCCAATGGGAGCCTTAGAAAATGTCACGTTACAGTAGAGATCCTGTATTTTTGATAAAGAGGCTATAGAAGGACAAGAAATGGTCAGACAGGGCACTTCCCATATAGAATCTTCTCAGGTTTTGGCCTGCCATATGAGTTTTGTTATACTCACAGACACCATTCAAACAGTTTTAGAAACGTTAGGGTGTTTTCTATCCAAATCTACTAATTATATGCATATTCTAGTTTCTGGGCAGGAGTAATAACCAGATTAAATTGGGTACGTTTTTTATCCGGCCGTGAAAATACTGCCCTTATCCTAAACAGGTTAAGGAGCCTTTTGGTCCTAGACTTAGCTCTCCGGTACCGCTTGCCATGCGGTAGCTGAGAAAATAGTCTATGTCTTGAGTGACTGGAATCTCGGACAATTCTTTGGGCTTTCCTCTTACACTGCCTGATGTATAGGTCCTGGATGGCAGGAAGCTTGGTCCCAGTGATGTACTGGGCTTTAGGCAGTACCCTCTGCAGCGCCTTACGGTCAGATGCCGAGCAGTTGTCATACCAGGTGGTGATGCAACCGGTCAGGATGCTCTCGATGTTGCAGCTGTAGAACTTTTTGAGGATCTGGGGACACATGCCAAATCTGTTTAGTCTTCTGAGAGGAAAAAGGTGGTGTCGTGCCCTCTTCATGACTGTCTTCGTGTGTTTGGATAATGATAGTTTGTTGGTGATGTGGACACCAAGGAACTTGAAACTCTCGACCCGCTCCACTACAGCCCTGTCAATGTTAATGGGGGCCTGTTCAGCCTGCCTTTTCCTGTCGTCCACGATCAGCTCCTTTGTCTTGCTTACATTGAGGGAGAGGTTGTTGTCCTGGCACTACACTGCCAGGTCTTTAACCTCCTCCCTATAGGCTGTCTCATCGTTGTCGGTGATCAGGCCTACCACTGTTGTGTCATCAGCAAACTTAATGATGGTGTTGGAGTCGTGCCTGGCCACGCAGTCGTGAGTGAATAGGGAGTACAGGAGGGGACTAAGTACACACCCCTGAGGGGCCCCAGTGTTGAGGATCAGCGTGGCAGACTTGATGTTGCCTACCCTTACCACTTGAGGGTGGCCCGTCAGGAAGTCTAGGATCCAGTTACAGAGGGAGGTGTTTAGTCCCATGGTCCTTAGCTTAGTGATGAGCTTCGTGGGCACTATGGTGTTGAACTCTGAGCTGTAGTCAATGAACAGCATTCTCAAATCGGTGTTCCTTTTGTCCAGGTGGGAAAGGAAGTGTGGAGTGCGATTGAGGTTTCATCATCTGTGGATCTGTTGGGATGGAATGCGTATTGGAGTGGGTCTAGGGCATCCGGCAGGATGCTGTTGATGTGAGCCATGACCAGCCTTTCAAAGCACTTTATGGCTACTGATGTGATTGCTACGGGGTGGTAATCATTTATGCAGGTTACCTTTGCTTCCTTGGGCACAGGGACTATGGTGGTCTGCTTGAAACATGTAGGTATTACAGACTCAGTCAGGGAGAGATTGAAAATGTCAGTGAAGACACTTGCCAGTTGGTCCGCGCATGCTTTGAGTACACATCCTGGTAATCCGTCTGGCCCCACGGCTTTGTGAATGTTGACCTGTTTAAAAGGCTTGCACACATTGGCTACCGAGAGCGTCATCACACAGTTGCTGGTGCTCTCGTGCATGCTTCAGTGTTGCTTGCCTCGAAGCGAGCATAAAAGGCATTTAGCTCAACTGGTAGGCTTGCGCCACTGGCCAGCTCATGTCTGGGTTTCCCTTTGTAGGTTGTGATAGTTTTCAAGCCCTGCCACATCTGACGAGCGTCACAGACGGTGTAGTAGGATCCAATCTTATTCCTGTATTGACGCTTTACTTGTTTGATGGTTCGTCTGAGGGCATAGACGGCTTCTGGTTGGGATACGTACATATGGTCAGTGTGGGGACAGCGTCATCAATGCACTTATTAATTAAGCCGATGTCTGAGGTGGTATACTCAGCAATGCCATTGGATGAATCCCAGAACATATTCCAGTCTGTGCTAGTAAAACAGTCCTGTAGCGTAGCATCCTCGTCATCTGACCACTTCCGTATTGAGCGAGTCACTGGTACAACCTGCTTTAGTTTTTGCTTGTAAGCATTAGGAGGATAGAGTTATGGTCAGCTTTGCCAAATGAGGCTGGGGAGAGCTTTGTATGGTCTAGAGTTTTTTTCCTCTGGTTGCACATGTGACATGTTGGTGGAAATGAGGTAAAACGGATTTAAATTTGCCTGCATTAAAGTCCCCGGCCACTATGAGTGCTGCTTCTGGATGAGCATTTTCTTGTTTTTTTATGGACTTATAGAGTTGGTTGAGTCCTGTCTTAGTGCCAGCATCGATTTGTGGTGGTAAGTAGACGGATACGAATAATATAGATGAGAAGTCTCTTGGAAGATAGTGTGGTCTACAGCTTATCATAAGGTACTCTAGCTCAGGCGAGCAATACCTCGAGACTTCTTTAATATTAGACATTGCGCACCAGCTGTTATTGACAAATAGACACACAACCCCACCCCTCGTCTTACCAGACGTAGCTTCTCTGTTCTGCCGGTGTATGGAAAATCCCACCAGCTCTATATTATCCATGTTGTCGTTCAGCCATGACTCTGTGAAACATAAGATATTACAGTTTTTAATGTCCAGTTGGTAGGATAATCTTGATCGTAGGTCATCGATTTTATTTTCCAATGATTGAATGTTGGCCAATAGAACGGATGGCAGTGGGAGTTTACTGGCTCGCCTATGAATTCTCAGAAGGCAGCCCGACCTCCGCCCCCTTTTTCGTTCATGCAAATAACAGGGATTTGGGCCTGTTCCCTGGAAAGCAGTATATCCTTCGCGTTGGACTCGTCGGACTCATTAAAGGAAAAAGCTTCTTCCAGTTTGAGGTGAGTAATCGCTGTTCTGATGTCCAGAAGTTATTTTATAAGAGACCGAAACCTAATATATAGACAGGTTTGTGCCTTTCCAAATCATGTTCAATCAATTGAATTTACCACAGGTGGACTCCAATCAAGTTGTAGAAACATCTCAAGGATGATCAATGGAAACAGGATGTACCTGAGCTCAATTTCGAGACCCATACTGAATACTTATGTACAGTGAAGGGAAAAAGTATTTGGTCCCCTGCTGACTTTGTACGTTTGCCTACTGACAAAGAAATGATCGGTCTATAATTTTAATGGTAGGTTTATTTGAACAGTGAGAGACAGAATAACAACAAAAAAATCCAGAAAAATGCAGGTCAAAAATGATATACAATTATTTGCATTTTAATGAGGGAAATAAGTATTTGACCCCTCTGCAAATCATTTTTATTTATTTTATTTTATTTCACCTTTATTTAACCATGTAGGCAAGTTGAGAATAAGTTCTCATTTACAATTGCGACCTGGCCAAGATAAAGCAAGCAGTTTGACACATACAACAACACAGAGTTACACATGGAGTAAAATAAACACACAGTTAATAATATAGTAGAAAAATATGTCTACATTCAAAGTGAGCAAATGAGGTGAGATAAGGGAGGTAAAGGCAAAAAAGGCCATGGTGGCGAAGTAAATACATTATAGCAAGTTAAACACTGGAATGGTAGATTTGCAGTGGAAGAAAGTGCAAAGTAGAAATAGAAATAATGGGGTGCAAAGGAGCAAAATAAATAAATAAATACAGTAGGGGAAGAGGTAGTTGTTCGGGCTAAATTATAGATGGGCTATGTACAGGTGCAGTAATTTGTGAGCTGCTCTGACAGCTGGTGCTTAAAGCTAGTGAGAGAGATAAGTGTTTCCAGTTTTAGAGATTTTTGTAGTTCGTTCCAATCATTGGCAGCAGAGAACTGGAAGGAGAGGCGGCTGAAGGAGGAATTGGCTTTGGGGGTGACCAGAGAGATATACCTGCTGGAGCGCGTGCTACAGGTGGGTGCTGCTATGGTGACCAGAGAGCTGAGATAAGGGAGAACTTTACCTAGCAGGGTCTTGTAGATGACCTGGCGCCAGCGGGTTTGGCGATGAGTATGAAGCGAGGGCCAGCAAACGAGAGTGTACAGGTCGCATATGGAGCTTTGGTGACAAAACGGATGGCACTGTGATAGACTGCATCCAATTTACTGAGTAGGGTATTGGAAGCAATTTTGTAAATGACATCGCCGAAGTCGAGGATCGGTAGGATGGCCAGTTTTATGAGGGTATGTTTGGCAGCATGAGTGAAGGATGCTTTGTTGCAAAATAGGAAGCCAATTCTAGATTTAACTTTGGATTGGAGATGTTTGATGTGAGTCTGGAAGGAGAGCTTGCAGTCTATCCAGACACCTAGGTATCTGTAGTTGTCCACATATTCTATGTGTGATGCTGGATGGGCGGGAAGGTGCAGGCAGCAATCGGTTGAAGAGCATGCATTTAGTTTTACTTGGATTTAAGAGCAGTTGGAGGCCACGGAAGGAGAGTTGTATAGCATTGAAGCTCGTCTGGAGGGTAGTTATTAACACAGTGTCCAAAGAAGGGCCAGAAGTATACAGAATGGTGTCGTCTGCATAGAGCTGGATCAGAGACTCACCAGCAGCAAGAGCGACATCATTGATGTATACAGAGAAAAGAGTCGGCCCAAGAATTGAACCCTGTGGCACCCCCATAGAGACTGCCAGAGGCCCGGACAACAGGCCCTCCGATTTGACACACTGAACTCTATCGGAGAAGTAGTTGGTGAACCATGCGAGGCAATCATTTGAGAAACCAAGGCTATTGAGTCTGCCGATGAGGATGTGGTGATTGACAGAGTCGAAAGCCTTGGCCAGGTCAATGAATACGGCAGCACAGTATTATTTCTTATCGATGGCGGTTAAGATATTGTTTAGGAGCTTGAGCGTGGCTGAGGTGCACACATGACCTGCTCTGAAACCATATTGCATAGCGGAGAGGGTGCGGTGGGATTCGAAATGGTCAGTAATCTTTTTGTTGACTTGGCTTTCAAAGACTTTAGAAAGGCAGGGTAGGATAGATATAGGTATGTAGCAGTTTGGGTCAAGAGTGTCCCACACTTTGAAGAGGGGGATGACCGCAGCTGCTTTCCAATCTTTGGGAATCTCAGAAGACACGAAAGAGAGGTTGAACAGGCTAGTAATAGGGGTTGCAACAATTTCAGCAGATCATTTTAAAAAGAAAGGGTCCAGATTGTCTAGCCCGGCTGATTTGTAGGGGTCCAGATTTTGCAGCTCTTTTAGAACATCAGCAGACTGGATTTGGAAGAAGGAGAAATGGGGAAGGCTTGGGCGAGTTGCTGTGGGGGGTGCAGTGCTGTTGACCGGAGTAGGGGTAGCCAGGTGGAAAGCATGGCCAGCTGTAGAAAAATGCTTCTTGAAATTCTCAATTGTAGTGGATTTATCGCTGGTGACAGGTTCCTATCCTCAGTGCAGTGGGCAGATGGGAGGAGGTGCTCTTATTCTCCAAGGACTTTACAGTGTCCCAGAACTTTTTTGAGTTTGTGTTGCAGGAAGCAAATTTCTGCTTGAAAAAGCTAGCCTTGGCTTTTCTAACTGTATATTGGTTTCTAACTTCCCTGAAAAGTTGCATATCACGGGGGCTGTTCGATGCTAATGCAGAATGCCACAGGATGTTTTTGTGTTGGTTAAGGGCAGTCAGGTCTGGAGAGAACCAAAGGCTATATCTGTTCCTGGTTCTAAATTTCTTGAATGGGGCATGCTTATTTAAGATGGTGAGGAAGGCATTTAAAAAAATAACCAGGCATTCTCTACTGAAGGGATGATGTCAATATCCTTCCAGGATACCAGGGCCAGGTCGATTAGAAAGGCTTGCTCGCTGAAGTGTTTCAAGGAGCATTTGACAGTGATGAGTGGAGGTCGTTTGACCGCTGACCCATTACAGATGCAGGCAATGAGGCAGTGATCGCTGAGATCTTGGTTGAAAACATCAGAGGTGTATTTAGAGCGCAAGTTGGTTAGGATGATATCTATGAGGGTGCCGTGTTTACGGCTTTGGTGTGGTACCTGGTAGGGTCATTGATAATTTGTGTGAGATTGAGGGCATCAAGCTTAGATTGTAGGATGGCTGGGGTGTTAACCTGTTAGGGCTAGGGGGCAGCATTTGCACGTCTGGATAAAAAAAATGTACCCGATTTAATCTGGTTACTAATCCTACCCAGTAACTAGAATATGCATATACTTATTATATATGGATAGAAAACACTCTAAAGTTTCTAAAACTGAATGGTGTCTGTGAGTATAACAGAACTCATTTGGCAGGCAAAACCCTGAGACATTTTCTGACAGGAAGTGGATACCTGATGTGTTGTATTACCTTTAAACCTATCCCATTGAAAAACACAGGGGCTGAGGAATATTTTGGCACTTCCTATTGCTTCCACTAGATGTCACCAGCCTTTACAAAGTGTTTTGAGTCTTCTGGAGGGAGATCTGACCGAACAAGAGCCATGGAACGATGATGTCCCATTAGACACCTGGCGCGCGAGTTCATGTTGGGTACCCTCGTTCCAATACGTTATAAAAGAGTATGCATTCGTCCACCTTGAATATTATTCATGTTCTGGTTAAAAAAGGCCCTAATGATTTATGCTATACAACGTTTGACATGTTTGAACGAACGGAAATATATTTTTTCCCCTCGTTCATGACGAGAAGTCCGGCTGGCTTAGATCATGTCCTAACAAGACGGAGATTTTTGGACATAAATGATGAGCTTTTTTGAACAAAACTACATTCGTTATGGACCTGTGATACCTGGAAGTGACATCTGATGAAGAGAATCAAAGGTAATGGATTATTTACATAGTATTTTCGATTTTAGATCTCCCCAACATGACGTCTAGTCTGTATCGCAACGCGTATTTTTCTGGGCGCAGTGCTCAGATTATTGCAAAGTGTGATTTCCCAGTAAGGTTATTTTTAAATTTGGCAAGTTGATTGCGTTCAAGAGATGTAAATCTATAATTCTTTAAATGACAATATAATATTTTACCAATGTTTTCTAATTTTAATTATTTAATTTGTGACGCTGACTTGACTGCCGGTTATTGGAGGGAAACGATTTCCTCAACATCAATGCCATAGTAAAACGCTGTTTTTGGATATAAATATGAACTTGATAGAACTAAAAATGCATGCATTGTCTAACATAATGTCCTAGGAGTGTCATCTGATGGAGATTGTAAAAAGTTAGTGCATCATTTTAGCTGGTTTTATGGTTTTGGTGACCCGGTCTTTGAATTGACAAAACATTACACACAACTCTTGTAAATGTACTGTCCTAACATACTCTAAATTTATGCTTTCGCCGTAAAACCTTTTTGAAATCGTAAAACGTGGTTAGATTAAGGAGATGTTTATCTTTCAAAGGGTGTAAAATAGTTGTATGTTTGAAAAATTTGAATTTTGACATTTATTTGGATTCAAATTTGCCGCTCTTGAAATGCACCTGCTGTTGATGGAGTGCACCACGGGTGGCACGCTAGCGTCCCACCTAGCCCATAGAGGTTAAGCATGTCCCAGTTTAGGTCACCTAGCAGCACGAGCTCTGAAGATAGATGGGGGGCAATCAGTTCACATATGGTGTCCAGAGCACAGCTGGGGGCAGAGGGTGGTCTATAGCAGGCGGCAACGGTGAGAGACTTGTTTTTAGAGAGGTGGATTTTTAAAAGTAGAAGTTCAAATTGTTTGGGTACAGACCTGGATAGTAGGACAGAACTCTGCAGGCAAACTCTGCAGTAGATTGCAACACCGCCCCCTTTGGCCGTTCTATCTTGTCTGAAAATGTTGTAGTTAGGGATGGAGATTTCAGAGTTTTTGGTGGTCTTCCTAAGCCAGGATTCAGACACGGCTAGGATATCCGGGTCATCCAACTCAATCATCAAGTTTGCAGACGACACTACAGTGGTAGGCTTGATTACCAACAACGACGAGACGGCCTACAGGGAGGAGGTGAGGGCCCTCGGAGTGTGGTGTCAGGAAAATAACCTCGTACTCAATGTCAACAAAACAAAAGAGATGATCGTGGACTTCAGGAAACAGCAGAGGGAACATCCCCTTTTCTACATTGACGGGACAGTAGTGGAGAGGGTGGAGAGTTTTAAGTTCCTCGGCGAACACATCACGGAAAACTGAAATGGTCCACCCACACAGACAGCGTGGTGAAGAAGGCGCAGCAGCGCCTCTTCAACCTCAGGAGGCTGAAGAAATTCGGCTTGTCACCTAAAACACTCACAAACTTTTATAGATGCACAATCGAGAGCATCCTGTCGGGCTGTATCACCGTCTGGTACGGCAGCTGCTCCGCCCATAACCGGAAGGCTCTACAGAGGGTAGTGAGGTCTGCACAACGCATCACCGGGTGCAAACTACCTGCCCTCCAGGACACCTACACCACCCGATGTCACAGGAAAGCCAAAAATATCATCAAGGACAGCAACCACTCGAGCCACTGCCTGTTCACCCCGCTAACATCCAGAAGGCGAGGTGAGTACAGGTGCATCAAAGCGTGGACCGAGAGACTGAAAAACAGCTTCTATCTCAAGGCCATCAGACTGTTAAACAGCCATCACTAACAATGAGTGGCTGCTGCCAACATACTGACTCAACTCAAGCCACTTTAATAATGGGAAAATTGATGTAATCAATTTATCACTTGCCACTTTATATTATTTATATTAGATAATGTTTACATAACCTACATTATTCATCTCATATGTATATACTGTACGCCATACCATCTACTGCATCTTGCCATCTTGATGTAATTAGATGTATCACTAGCCACTTTAAACAATGCAATTTTATATAATGTTTTCATAACCTACATTACTCATCTCATATGTATATACTGTACTCTATACCATCTACTGCATATTGCCATCCTGATGTAATGTATCACTAGCCACCTTAAACAATGCTGCGTTATATGTTTTCATACCCTACAAAACTAATCTCATATGTATATACTGTACTCCATACCATCTACTACATCTTGCCTATGCCCTTCGGCCATCACTCATTTATATATTTTTATGTACATATTCGTATTCATTCCTTTACACTTGTGTGTACAAGGTAGTTGTTGTGGAATTGGTAGATTACTTGTTAGATATTACTGTGAGGGGAACGGCACCTCCGTACTTTCAGGCTCTGATCAGGCCCTACACCCAAACAAGGGCACTGCGTTCATCCACCTCTGGCCTGCTGGCCCCCCTACCTCTGCGGAAGCACAGTTCCCACTCAGCCCAGTCAAAACTGTTCGCTGCTCTGGCACCCCAATGGTGGAACAAGCTCCCTCACGATGCCAGGACAGCGGAGTCAATCACCACCTTCCGTGGACACCTGAAACCCCACCTCTTTAAGGAATACCTGGGATAGGATATAGTAATCCTTCTAACCCCCCCCCCCCAAAAAAAAGATATAGATGTACTATTGTAAAGTGGTTGTTCCACTGGATATCTTAAGGTGAATGCACCAATTTGTAAGTCGCTCTGGATAAGAGCGTCTGCTAAATGACGTAAATGTAAATGTAAAATGCATGGTCGGAACTAGAAGCACAAGCATTTTGCATCACTTGCATTAACACCTGCTAACCATGTGTATGTGACAAATAAATGTGATTTTATTTGATTTGGCAGAGTGTGCTAAAGCAGTGAATAAAACAAACTTAGGGAGGAGGCTTCTAATGTTAACATGCATGAAACCAAGGCTATTACGGTTACAGAAGTCATCAAAGGAGAGCGCCTGGGGAATAGGAGTGGAGCTAGGCAATGCAGGGCCTTGATTCACCTCTACATCGCCAGAGGAACAGAGGAGGAGTAGGATAAGGGTACTGCTAAAAGCTATGAGAATTGGTCGTCTAGGACATCCAGAACAGAGGTTCTGGGGGCGATAAAATAGCTTCAAGGTATAATGTACAGACAAAGGTATGGTAGAATGTGAATACAGTGGAGGTAAACCTAGGCATTGAGTGATGAGAAAACATGACTTAGTACTTGGTGACAACCCTTGTTGGCAATCACAGAGGTCAGACGTTTCTTGTAGTTGGCCACCAGGTTTGCACACATCTCAGGAGGGATTTTGTCCCACTCCTCTTTGCAGATCATTAAGGTTTCGAGGCTGACGTCATTAAGAAGGCTGACATCATTAAGAAGGCTGAAGTCATTAAGGTTTCGAGGCTGACGTTTGGCAACTCGAACCTTCACCTCCCTCCACAGATTTTCTATGGGATTAAGGTCTGGAGACTGGCAAGAGCCACTCCTTTGTTGCCTTGGCCGTGTGTTTTGGGTCATTGTCATGCTGGAATACCCATCCACGACCCATTTTCAATGCCTTGGCTGAGGGAAGGAGGTTCTCACCCAAGATTTGACGGTACATGGCCCCGTCCATCGTCCCTTTGATGTGGTGAAGTTGTCCTGTCCCCTTAGCAGAAAAACACCCTCAAAGCATAATGTTTCCACCGCCATGTTTGACGGTGGGGATGATGTTCTTGTGGTCATTGGCAGCATTCCTTTTCCTCCAAACACGGCGAGTTGAGTTGATGCCAAAGAGCTCCATTTTGGTCTCATCTGACCACAACACTTTCACCCAGTTGTCCTCTGAAACATTCAGATGTTCATTGGCAAACTTCAGACGGGCATGTATATGTGCTTTCTTGAGCAGGGGGACTTGCGGGCGCTGCAGGATTTCAGTCCTTCACGGCGTAGTGTGTTACCAATGTTTTCTTGGTGACTATGGTCCCAGCTGCCTTGAGATTATTGACAAGATCCTCCCATGTAGTTCTGGGCTGATTCCTCACCGTTCTCATGATCATTGTAACTCCACGAGGTGAGATCTTGCATGGAGCCCCAGGCCGAGAGAGATTGACAGTTCTTTTCTGTTTCTTCCATTTGCGAATAATCGCACCAACTGTTGTCACCTTCTCACCAAGCTGCTTGGCGATGGTCTTGTAGCCAATTCCAGCCTTGTGTTGGTCTACAATCTTGTCCCTGACATCCTTGGAGAGCTCTTTGGTCTTGGCCATGGTGGAGAGTTTGGAGTCTGATTGATGGATTGCTTCTGTGGACAGGTGTCTTTTATACAGGTAACAAACTGAGATTAGGAGCGCTCCCTTTAAGAGTGTGCTCCTAATCTCAGCTCGTTACCTGTATAAAAGACACCTGGGAGCCAGAAATCTTTCTGATTGAGAGGTGGTCAAATACTTATTTCCCTCATTAAAATGCAAATAATTTTATAACATTTTTGACATGCGTTTTTCTGGATTTTTTGTTGTTGTTATTCTGTCTCTCACTGTTCAAATAAACCTACCATTAAAATTATTGACTGATCATTTCTTTGTCAGTGGGCAAACATACAAAATCAGCAGGGGATCAAATACTTTTTTCCCTCACTGTAAATAAGGTATTTCTGTTTTCGCTTTGTCATTATGGGTTATTGTGTGTAGATTGATTAAGTCAATTTTAGAATAAGGCTGTAACATAACAAACTGTGGAAAAAGTCGGAATGCTTTCCAAATGCACTGTATGTACACAGGGTTGGGGAGTAACTGATTACTGTAATCAGTGACATTAGTAGCAAAATATTGTAATCAGATTACAGATGCTTTTGAATAACTAGATGAATACTTCTTGAATTACTTAAACATTCTGAAAGGATTTTTGCTGGAAAAAAATCATTACGACGTTCAAATCAAATCAAATTTATTTATATAGCCCTTCGTACATCAGCTGATATCTCAAAGTGCTGTACAGAAACCCAGCCTAAAACCCCAAACAGCAAGCAAAGCATGTGAAAGAAGCACGGTGGCTAGGAAAAACTCCCTAGGAAAAACTCCCTAGAAAGGCCAAAAACCTAGGAAGAAACCTAGAGAGGAACCAGGCTATGAGGGGTGGCAAGTCCTCTTCTGGCTGTGCAGGGTGGATATTATAACAGAACATGGTCAAGATGTTAAAATGTTCATAAATGACCAGCATGGTCAAATAATAATAATCATAGTAGTTGTCGAGGGTGCAACAAGCACGTCCGGTGAACAGGTCAGGGTTCCATAGCCGCAGGCAGAACAGTTGAAACTGGAGCAGCAGCACGGCCAGGTGGACTGGGGACAGCAAGGAGTCATCATACCAGGTAGTCCTGAGGCATGGTCCTAGGGCTCAGGTCCTCCGAGAGAAAGACAGAAAGAGAGAAAGAGAGAATTAGAGAGAGCATATTTAAATTCACACAGGACACCGGATAAGACAAGAGAAATACTCCAGATGTAACAGACTGACCCTAGCCCCCCGACACATAAACTACTGCAGCATAAATACTGGAGGCTGAGACAGGAGGGATCAGAAGACACTGTGGCCCCATCCGATGATACCCCCGGACAGGGCCAAACAGGCAGGATATAACCCCCTCGTTCTGACGTTCTGTTTTCTCATCAGCATCGAAAAAAGGGCGCAAGTTTAAGTTTGTTCCACCTGAGTGAGCCTGACCACAAGTCAGAGACCACTATGATGACACACCAAATGCGTTTGAGGAAGTAATCAGATTACCTTACTGAGTTTGGATAATCCAAAAGTTATGTTACTGATTACAATTTTGGACAGGTAACTAGTAACTGTAAAGGATTACATTTAGAAAGTAACCATGCCAACCCTATATGTCCAGATAAAGATTAAAGGTAAAGGCTAAATAAACTTGGAATAATATTGGAATGTGGGCAATGCTGTGCACTGTTATAATGTGTATCGACAATAGCTAGCATGACAGAATGGCTCAGTTGGTAGAGCATGGTGTGTGCAATGCCAGGGTTGTGGGTTTGATTCCCACAGGGGGCCAGTACAAAAAAAAATGTTTTTTGAAATCTATGTATTCACTACTGTAAGTCACTCTGGATAAGAGCGTCTGCTAAATGACTAAAATGTTAATTGTGGTTGACGTCTGCCATTATTTATTTCTGTGTGTGTGCAATGGGTGTGTTAATATATCAGCACTGTGTGGCTGTGGACAGGTTTCACCTGTGTGGTAATAATCATCATGTAGAGTGAAATGGGTCTGAAAACACACTCCTGTGGTGTAGGAGGACCCGGTGTGTAATGTAATGTGCTGCCTTTCAGTTTGTCATCACAACACAGTATGATGTAGGGGCTCAATGGCCTCTGATACTACACACATACACACACACTGGCGAACGTGCACACGCACGTGCACACACACACACACACACACCCTATCATTGCCCCTGCAGGATAGAAAAGGGGCGGGCTCATGGCAGGAAGCTGTGCAGTTGACTGACAGATGGATCATCTATGTGTTGAGCGTCCTCGATGACCTTGACTCTACAGTATTACAACAAACAATTGTAGAGGAGACAGATACAGAAATTACACTAGAAGAAGCAATAAGACCAATGAAATAAAACAATATAAACTTGATACTATAGCTGCTGTAATTGTAAATCAGCATACTTTATATATTTCCCATTTCTCTCTATCCACTCTAAGCCCCTCTCTCACCTCCTCATGTTTTATAGTATCAGGGGTTAGTGTGTTGACCTCATGACCACCTCCCTCCAATCCCTCCCTACTTCCTCATGGTTTATAGTATCAGGGGTTAGTGTGTTGACCTCATGCCACCTCCCTCCCTCCCTCCCTCCCTCCCTCCCTCCCTCCCTCCCTCCTCATGGTTTATAGTATCAGGGGTTAGTGTGTTGACCTCATGACCTCCTCCTGACTCCTGAGGGGTGGGACCCTGGCCTGCTCCACCCGTAACAGCTACAGGGCAATCTGATCCTAGATCTGTGGTTAGGAATGACTTTTACAGGAGGCCTTTTCTAAAAGATAGACAGACAGGAGAGCCAGGGGGCAGTGTGGGTCCAACCTGGATACTGCTGGATACCACTGCTATACTGGTGTCTGTGTATGTATGTATGTATGTATGTATGTATGTATGTATGTATGTATGTATGTATGTATGTATGTATGTATGTATGTATGTATGTATGTATGTATGTATGTATGTATGTATGTATGTCTTGGGTGTGTGTGTGTGTGTATTTGTGCGTATGTGTGTGTGCACGTGTGTCTATATGTCTGTCTATGTCTGTACTGGGACTGGGGGTGAGAGAGATGACATGTTCAGTTTGTGTTGTAGCAACCCTGTGGTCTCCAGTACTAATAGCTGGCTCTGTGGGGTCTATGGGGTGTAGACACATGCCAATATCCATTGGCAGCTTAATCAAGCCACTTAGATACCATCTGTAAACAAAACCCAGTGAGCTTTGGAGCCCGGAATGAGGAATGGGGCTCACTCTGGAAAAAATATAATCTGTTTCACAAAGGGTAATACGCTTGCTGTTTGTTGATTTGTATCTAGTTTTATTTCTAAAAACTCATTAAAAGGTATAAAACGTATTTAGCTGTGGGAAGCTTACCTCCTTATATACTACCCAACCCATTGATTTCCCAAATCATATATTTTTTAATCAGTGAAGAATAGGAGACCATTTCTCATATTGAGATGCGCCCTGTCTCCCTCCAGTAGCCACCACGGTACTGCTTCTCCTATCCACTCCTGATTCATAATCTATAAGTATTCCTAGGAGGCTGTCGCCTATCGATTACTCAACCCCCTGACAGACTTCCCACATTTCTTTCCGCAAATCCAGTGTTTACAAATCACTGCATATCATAAAAGAAATGGGGAAAGGAAACCATTTTACATTATTGAGATGTCCTCTGCAACCACCACCTTACTCTCCCCTCCAGCTCCTGATTCATAATCTATATAGAGGCCTGGGAGACTGCCGTCTATCGATTTACCGCCCGGCGTAGTCCAGACCTGTATCCGCTGCTTGTTAGACAGGCCTGAGAATACAAACTGGGTTCCAAATACAACCCAGAGGTAAGGGTTTTAAACGGAGGGTTTTCCACTATAACCCAGAGAGAAGGTCTGCTGCTAATCCAGGGAATGGTTCAGGAGGAAAACCTCTTCACTAAATAATATGATCTTACAGAGAAAATATTTGTAACAATGAAAGGATATTTGTAGGAATTCTGTGTGTTTTTCGGATGTGCTCAGTCTTGTTGCTGTATGAACGTTAACAACATAAAAACGTTCTATTCTATTCCATTAATTGTGTTATAGTATAGCATAGTTTCTGTACTGTATTTAATATTTTATGGACTCCAGGAACAGGCTGATTGATGTATTGTCACAATGATTATACATTCAATAGCACAGCACTGTTATGGTCTTATGATTGAGTGACACATTGGACAGTCTACACGCGGTGCTAATCATGGTAAATACTGGAGCAATAGATATCGTTATCGTATGCTCCTGATACATACATGTGAAAGGATGTTGTTCTTATTCCACTTCATTAAGTTCCATCTGTCCATCATTTTCATATAATAATAAAGTTGATACTTTTCATTCTATTAAAGCACAATTCATGTCATGATATATCTACAATATGTGAACAATATGTTTTCTTCCTCCTTTCTCTATCAGGAATAATTAGGACCAAGATTGTCTCTTTTGTCATGTCCAAAAATATCTATGCAATGGTGCCACCATTGAGATTAGGGAAGTTTTTGTTCGGCAATATCTGAATCTGGAAAGGGTGATTATACATAACACAGGGTATATAAAAGGTGAACACAGATCTCATTGTCATGCAAGCAGGGTCCTAATTCCACACGACCACTCCATCAGGAAGACAAGCGGTGGAGGGGGTCGAAGAGGAGTACTTATCTCAATCACCAATAGACCATCAGCACAGAGACGGACTACACCACTGACCTTCATTAGCCTGGACTGATAATTAGCTGACCTTAGCTAATAAAGCAGGGTGAAAAATAACACCAGTGTGTGGGTTGGTAATGAAAGGTGGGACTGTTGCACGACCCTGATTGTCCACTCGTCCTGTGTTTCTGAATATTGAAGACTGGTTAAGACGGATGAATGGACAGACATTGACAGATTGTGACTTTATTGTAGACAATAGTTTACATTTTGTTTTAGTATGGTATAAAAATAAAAACTCCTCAAACATGTTTTTATTGTTATATAGAATTTTTCCCCCATGTACCTGGTAGTATTTAAGATGTGCAAGTTTACTATTTAACTCTTTTAGTATGATAGCACAACTAAAAACAAACTTTGTTTAATTTACTCCTTCTTGGTGAATGTTATTTCACAAAAACACATTTAGAAGGTACTATCGCTATTGTTTCATCTGAAATAGCTCTATCTTACTCGTGGTCTATAGCTGTGTATGCACAGTCACAACTCAATGACCAACACAGACTGTGTCTCTGCAGCCTCCCCCAGCTACACACATAATGAATTTAACGTGAAGGAAGGATGACTTAACCTTTCACAGAGAATAAAATACAATCAACTACAGATAGAGAGAGTAGCCAGAGAGACTGTCAATGCCCTGCAAGTACTGACTAAGAACAGGACAGGAGGAACAAGGCATTATCTCCACTAGAAATGTTTTTCATATAATGTAGGTTGTCCATGTAAATTTGACGATGGGGATTGCTTTCCTCTGAACAAAGAAAGCCTCAGTAAGATACATTTTAACCCTGACAAAAGGGATTGGACAAAAGTGTAAAAAAAGGGATTGGATATGATGCTATGTTAATATCAGGTGTAAACAGAGTGGTAGGCCTATAGTTTGACTATCGGATGAATAACCATAGTACTGTGTCTACTGTGTTTTACTGCAGTACACTCACATATTCCTTGGTTTTACTGACTGAATCAATTGTATTGACAAAGCCTTGAATATCACCGCGTTTCATGTGAGCTCTTCATTGAAATATCACAAAGGAAACTCATCCAGAGATGGAGTACTCTATTTCATCAATACAGATAAAAATATCATGACGGATAGCACTCAAAGACTCCAGCCCTAATTAGCTGAATAAAATAACCGTAGCTGTATTTTCACCAAGACAATTCCATAGGAAAGGTAATCTACTCTGGATCCGGCCTGAAAACAATTATATGAAATTGCTGCTTTCTCATCTTACATTTGCCTGTCTCCCCCATTTGCATCTCGATC
This sequence comes from Salmo salar, assembly GCF_965601325.2. Lineage (NCBI taxonomy): Eukaryota > Metazoa > Chordata > Actinopteri > Salmoniformes > Salmonidae > Salmo > Salmo salar. The sequence continues at coordinate 31,223,240 of NC_138319.1, read as the reverse complement.
CAATCCAGAGTCATTTGAGCAAATACAATTATAAACTCAGCAAAAAAAGAAACTTCCTCTCGTAAATATTTGTATGAACATAAAAAGATTCAACAACTGAGACATACACTGAACAAGTTCCACAGACAGAAATGGAAAAACATGTCCCTGAATAAAGGGGGGTCAAAATCAAAAGTAACAGTCAGTATCTGGTGTGGCCACCAGCTGCATTAATTACTGCAGTGCATCTCCTCCTCATGGACTGCACCAGATTTGCCAGTTCTTGCTGTGAGATGTTACCCCACTCTTCCACCAAGGCACCTGCAAGTTCCTTTCTGGGGGGAATGGCCCTAGCTCTCACCCTCCGATCCAACAGGTCCCAGACGTGATCAATGGGATTGAGATCCGGGCTCTTTGCTGGCCATGGCAGAACACTGACATTCCTGTCTTGCAGGAAATCACACACAGAATGAGCAGTATGGCTGGTGGCATTGTCATGCTGGAGGGTCATGTCAGGATGAGCCTGCAGGAAGGGTACCACATGAGGGAGGAGGATGTCTTCCCTGTAAAGCACAGCGTTGAGATTGCCTGCAATGACAACAAGCTCAGTCCGATGGTGCTGTGACACACCGCCTCAGACATTGACGGACCCTTCACCTCCAAATCGATCCCGCTCCAGACTACAGGCCTTGGTGTAATGCTCATTCCTTCAACGATAAACTTGAATCCGACCATCACCCCTGGTAAGAAAAAAACTCAACTCGTAAGTGAAGAGCACTTTTTGCCAGTCCTGTCTGGTCCAGCGACGGTGGGTTTGGGCCCATAGGCAATGTTGTTGCCGGTGATGTCTGGTGAAGACCTGGCTTACAACAGGCCTACAAGCCCTCAGTCCAGCCTCTCTCAGCCTATTGCGGACAGTCTGAGCACTGATGGAGGGATTGTGCGCTCCTGGTGTAACTCGGGCATCTTGTACCTGTCCCGCAGGTGTGATGTTACACGTGGTCTGCCACTGCGAGGATGATCAGCTGTCCGTCCTGTCTCCCTGTAGCGCTCTTAGGCAACTCACAGTACGGACATTGTAATTTATTGCCCTGGCCACATTCGCAATCCTCATGCCTCCTTGCAGCATGCCTAAGGCACGCTCACGCAGATGAGCAGGGACCCTGGGCATATTTTTTTTGCTGTTTTTCAGAGTCAGTAGAAAGGCCTCTTTAGTGTCCTAAGTTTTCATAACTGTGACCTTAATTGCCTACCGTCTGTAAGCTGTTAGTGTCTTAACGACCGTTCCACAGGTGCAAGTTCAGGAATTGTTTATGGTTCATTGAAGAAGCATGGGGAACAGTGTTTAAACCCTTTACAATGAAGATCTGTGAAGTTATTTGGATTTTTACGAATTATCTTTGGAAGACAGGGTCCTGAAAAAGGGACTTTTTTCTGAATTTATTTCCCCCATCTTTCTGTTACAAGCTGCCAAGATTACAGGCTTCAGGAAAAATCTCTATCTCTCTCTCTCTCTCTCTCTCTCTCTCTCTCTCTCTCTCTCTCTCTCTCTCTCTCTCTCTCTCTCAGTACTTCAATTCCATGTTGTGGTGATAGGTTGGTTGGATGTTTATAAACTACTTGTGCTTGCGAGACAGAGCTATGGTCGTCTTGTCCGAGACGCTAACCTTTTCCCATCTGACCACGCTCCAGCGCATCCTACAAAGTTCAGAGCGAAGAGGTGTCCTGACCTCTCGGATGATTTGGAGGACTGAAATACCACTTTCATGTATTATTAATCCACACACACGCATGGACACACACAACACATATGCACACATGGACACACACAACACATATACACACATGGACACAGACATGGAAACACAACAGATACACACACACTGACACACACACACACACACACACACACACACACACACACACACACACACACACACACACACACACACACACACACACACACACACACACACACACAGTCGGCTAAGGGGAAGGAGAACGGTTAGTAAGGCATGGGCAAGGCAGGCTGTCATACCTGACTGGCTAATGCAAAGATGTGGCCCTCTCTACCAAGGGAATCCAGCCCCATTACAGTCCTGATGTAGAGATGACCTAATGTCCGTCTCTGACACACACCCTGGATCATAACATCAGGATGTGGAGACAGAGGAGAACAAACACAATACTGTTGAATCAGGACTGTCCTCAGACAAGAGACATGTCATCTCAAGGGGTTTATTCGACAACTTGTCTCGATAAATACATGAAATTGGGGAGTTGTGGTTCTCTGCATCACGTGTAGGTGGAGATGAGATTTTCATTGTTTGTAAGTGTAAAGGTAAAATCAGTTTTTAATGTTGACTATTGTAATGTGCATATAAAGGCCCTTTGTTGCTAGGGACTGCTAGAGCTAGCTTAGTATGTTGCTACCTAAAATGGTTAATCTATCACCTTTGTCTCCTATATGTGTGTGTGTGTGTGTGTGTGTGTGTGTGTGTGTGTGTGTGTGTGTGTGTGTGTGTGTGTGTGTGTGTGTGTGTGTGTGTGTGTGTGTGTGTGTGTGTGTGTGTGTGTCCATGGAGGGTTAATGACCCTGTAGTGCATTAGAAAGGTGTAATGACACACGGACCAGGCCTCTCTGACAGGGTGCTTCTATCGACACCACATATTGGATTAATATTTCAAAGTTAATGTGTTTGTTTGACAAATTTGCAAAAACAAACACGAGTTAAGCTTCACAGTCACTTGTGCAGGGAAATACAATTTTCTCCAATTTAGTCGCTCATCTTTTTAATTACGCTGCTTAATAGCTTTATAGATTTTAGAAGATGAATTCATATTGCCATTTTTTATAAATGCTGTTTTTTATTGCTTTTTAAGACAATAATCGTCAAGGCTCATTGGCCTGCACAGACCCTCAGGCCTTGACAGATGCGTTGATGTCGTGACCTCAAACAACCTACAAATGTACACTGGTTTGTTCCTTGGAAAATGTCGTCATTGCTATCCATGAGATGAGTTTCTTGTGTAATTTCCAGGCCTTTCTCCTCAAATGTAAAGATGCATATTGAAATGATTCTTGTAGTTTAAAAACCCACCTTAAGTATTGGAGTCTGTGGAGAGTAGGCATCATTCGCTGCTGTCCAGTTTGAAGACTACGCATCAACCAGTCAAATATTTAAATTAAAACATTTTTAACCTTTATTTAACTAGGCAAGTAAGTTAATAACAAATTCTTATTTACAATGACGGCCTACAATGGCCAAACCCTAAACCGGACGACGCTGGGCCAATCACGTCCAGTTGTGATACAGCCTGGAATCGAACCAGGGTCTGTAGTGACGCCACTAGCACTGAGATGCAGTGCCACTTGGGAGCCAATATATGCAGTCAACCCAAGGGTCAGCCAAGAACTGTGCCTAGCTTGGGTCTAAGCCTGAAAGTTTCACTAAGCAACATGACTGTAGAACTACATTTTCTCACATGGCAGACTAAGCAGTAACGCATATATTGGAGCCTGCCAAAATGGCAATATGTCAGATATAGTGTTAAAATAGCTGGACCTTTTAGCAGGAACATACGTGTTGGAGTTTGCCAAAATCTCTACATTTCGGACTGGAACAGACAAAGACAAACATTGGCCTATCTCCAGTCTGCTATTAAGGTAGAGTTGATGGATTTAGGAAGGCAAAACTGAACCATATGAAACTGAAGAGGAGAGCAAGGCAGACAAATTAGCTTTGCTGTTTGAAATGCGAAAGAGACTCATCTAATCACCACTTCATATATCGGCAGAAATCTTGACTAGGTGTGTGTGATTGGCCAGCCTCGCCAACATCCAAATGGGACAACTGCGTTGATTTATTCCTGAACCTAGGGCTGAATTTGTCTGGGCCTGCTCCGTGTGGTTTTCCGATGCATTCACAAGTCCCTCTGCATTCAGAAACGATCATGGATATGGACAATAACCGGAAAGAGCACTTAGAGCCGTTTGGGTATAAAGTTTGATGTAACCGACTCGGCACAGACTTCAGTTCTACGCCTAGTTTTGATTTATATTTGTAATATATTTATATTTATAAAATATCATCATGTCATTGGATTTAGGTTAAAAGTTGGGCCAAAAAAATAAGACATTTCCTTACGTTGATGACTTTTTTAGAATCCAATCAGTTTTCCACATTGATTTAATGTCATCACATCATTTTGGGGGGGTTGAAATGACATGGAAACAAAGTTGATTTAACCCGTTTTTGCCCAGTGGGTAATTTCAACAGTTTTTTCTGTAACTGACACATCTGTTATGTCTATAAGGACTGAGGTTCACAGAGTTGGAGTCCTGGAATATTTCAACCGCTGTTTTTTAAAATTAATTTGGAAGCTTGCGGAGAAAACTTTTAAAATTAAATACGGTATGACATTTCTTCAAAGTTTGCAGATATATACTGATAAACTGCACAGTCCCTTGTGTGTAAGGTCTTGGGACTGTACCATAGCATTTTACACGTTCTCAACATCAATGATAGTTTCTGTTTTGGTTGTGCGGTTGTTTGTATCCATGGTACTCTGCATTGTAAAGTGAGCAGTCAGTATAGGTCAAAGAAGACTTGCATCTGCTGTATGTATTCTAGGAATATGCTTGACAGATGTTAACTGGTTTACATACACTACATGCAGATATATCCCCTTTCCTTGCCTCTGGTAGTGACACTGTGACACACAGTAGCATCTGGGGTTCACTGGAGTTCAAGCTGGGTCACCCAGGGCAACCATAGAACGGACCACAGAACATGACAGCTTTCCAGATGTCTAGGAACATTACGGAACACTCTAGAATGTTCACCAATATTCTAGAACACTGAGACGCTGACAAAAACAATGCTCTCACTCAGTCACAACTCTACATTCTCAAAGTTCAAATTCAGACTGAAAAAAGCAGGACGGAAGAGAATAATATAGCTATAACTCACAGAGGGTAGAAGGGGTTTCCCGCCTGAAGTCCCCTAAACCATATGTGGAGCAAAAATCAAATAAACCTCTATAGAATCCTTAGTACCAGAGCCTGCCAGCCCCAAATCTAAACCACAGATTGCCATAAAAAAAAGATGTATTGGAAAATAAACAATGAAAAAAGATGGTGGGCTGCATTTAAACTGCTAGACTGTGGTTTGTTGTCTTATTTCTTACAATATGTAAAGTGATGAGAAAAAAAGAGGTTCTGGGGGTTTCACATAGTGATGAGGGGGAAATGAGGTTTGGTGGGTTTCACATAGTGATGAGCAGTGGTGTAAAAGTACTTAAGTGAAAATACGTTAAAGAAGTACTTAAGAAGTTTTTGGGGGTATCTGTAGTTTACTATTTATATTTTTTGACTACTTTTACTTTTACTTCACTACATTCCTTAAGAAAATATTTTACTTTTTACTCCTTACATTTCCCTTGACACCCAAAGTACTTGTTATATTTTGAATGCTTAGCAGGACAGGAAAATAGGACTTATCAAGAGAACATCCCTGGTCATTCCTACTGCCTCTGATCTGGCAGACTCACTAAACACACATGCTTGGTTTGTAAATGATATCTGAATGTTGGAGTGGGCCCGTGGCTTTTCCTAAAGAAATAAGGAAAAAAATTAAATGGTGCCGCCCGGTTTGTGTATTAAAAGGAATTTGAAATGTTTTATACGTTTACTTTTGATACTTACGTGTATTTTAAAGCAAATACTTTTAGACTTTTACTCAAGTAGTATTTTTAATGGGTGACATTTACTTTTACTTGAGTCTTTTCAAGTAAGTTAAGTATCACCACCACTGGTGATGAGGGGGAAATGAGGTTCCAGGGGTTTCACATAGTAATGAGAGAGAAACTAGGTTTGGGGATGAGGGAAAATTTGGTTCTGGGGGTTTCACATTAAATTCAATTTTTCTATATTGCTTGGTTTTCTTGCTCGCTATTTTCTTGCTGTCTTCTGGGGACTTTGGTGACTTACGATTGGCTTTTGAGAAAGGGACCGCTTTCTGACACTGATTAACTCTTTCAAGAATATGCACATACAGTCCTTTTTCCAAACAACTCCTTTTCCTTTTCAAAGTGTTTCCTTTATTTGCCGTTAGACTTGATGCAACACCATCACTCTTTAGAAACAACCCATTCTCAACTGACGGCCTTGGAATATTCAAATACTTCTCAAGTTCTCTGTCTCATTCAGAACACAGAAGAGATCCAACACACCACTTGACATGCACACCCAAAACCCATTCGGTGTAAATAACTTGTTTCAGTGTGCTTTCAATTAAGTGGGAAGACAGAGCACGGTTCCAGGGCTATGATGAATGATCCTAGATATTGAAGTGTACCCTTAGATGACAAAACGCTGTTATGCTCCGCCTGAACTCCTCCCCTCTATCGATTCTCCCGCCGTGTATTCATCAGAGTCTACTGCTACTTCTGTTCACAAAACACATTTTCCACACTTACTGATAAAGCTATTTGACTATTTATACAAATTATTGTGTAGTAGTGTGTGTATAGTGTATTGTAGTGTAGTGTGTGTGTGTGTGTAATGGTGTGTGTGTCACGGTGTGTGTGTGTGTAATGGTGTGTGTGTGTGTGTGTGTCTGTAATGGTGTGTGTGTAATGGTGTGTGTGTGTGTGTGTGTGTGTGTCTGTAATGGTGTGTGTGTGTGTGTGTGTGTGTGTGTGTGTGTCTGTAAGTGTGTGTGTGTGTGTGTGTGTGTGTGTGTGTGTGTGTGTGTGTGTGTGTGTGTGTGTGTGTGTGTGTGTGTGTGTGTGTGTGTGTGTGTGTGTGTGTGTGTGTGTGTTTTGTTCTCAGATCTTGCAGTTCAGTCCGGTGCTGACATGTATACCGTCAGCTTGTTTTTATTAAGACCAAATGAGTCTGTCTATTCTTTACAGATGTGTTTTGCAGCAATATCAAGTCATATTACCAAAATAAGCCCAAACCTGTTTTAAAGTTTGGCAAGCACTCATACATACACACACACACACATCACGCACGCACGCACGCACACACACACACACAGAACCCCTTTGCGAGATCACCTCTCTAACCTTACATCTGTTATGATCCAACAGCCAGAATCCTATCTGAAAAATAACCACAAATACTTAATATTTGTTCCTTAGAGGTGAAAACTAAGTGGAGATATCAGAGTATAATGTTGTTTCTCTGGCAGAATATCAAAATCACAGAGCAGTTGAAGTCCTTTTCACTTTCCCATTGGCTTCGTGGTGTGCAGGGCCAACATAATTATGTAGTGAGTGGGATTGTATTGAGAGTTAGACAATGGGACAATAGACATGAGACAGAGGTGGTTGGAAATGTCTTTGTATACAGCGTTGGTTTGGTAATGGTTATGTACACTGCTCAAAAAAATAAAGGGAACACTTAAACAACACATCCTAGATCTGAATGAAAGAAATAATCTTATTAAATACTTTTTTTCTTTACATAGTTGAATGTGCTGACAACAAAATCACACAAAAATAATCAATGGAAATCCAATTTATCAACCCATGGAGGTCTGGATTTGGAGTCAAACTCAAAATTAAAGTGGAAAACCACACTACAGGCTGATCCAACTTTGATGTAATGTCCTTAAAACAAGTCAAAATGAGGCTCAGTAGTGTGTGTGGCCTCCACGTGCCTGTATGACCTCCCTACAACGCCTGGGCATGCTCCTGATGAGGTGGCGGAAGGTCTCCTGAGAGATCTCCTCCCAGACCTGGACTAAAGCATCCGCCAACTCCTGGACAGTCTGTGGTGCAACGTGGCGTTGGTGGATGGAGCGAGACATGATGTCCCAGATGTGCTCAATTGGATTCAGGTCTGGGGAACGGGCGGGCCAGTCCATAGCATCAATGCCTTCCTCTTGCAGGAACTGCTGACACACTCCAGCCACATGAGGTCTAGCATTGTCTTGCATTAGGAGGAACCCAGGGCCAACCGCACCAGCATATGGTTTCACAAGGGGTCTGAGGATCTCATCTCGGTACCTAATGGCAGTCAGGCTACCTCTGGCGAGCACATGGAGGGCTGTGCGGCCCCCCAAAGAAATGCCACCCCACACCATGACTGACCCACCGCCAAACCGGTCATGCTGGAGGATGTTGCAGGCAGCAGAACGTTCTCCACGGCGTCTCCAGACTCTGTCACGTCTGTCACGTGCTCAGTGTGAACCTGCTTTCATCTGTGAAGAGCACAGGGCGCCAGTGGCGAATTTGCCAATCTTGGTGTTCTCTGGCAAATGCCAAACGTCCTGCACGGTGTTGGGCTGTAAGCACAACCCCCACCTGTGGACGTCGGGCCCTCATACCACCCTCATGGAGTCTGTTTCTGACCATTTGAGCAGACACATGCACATTTGTGGCCTGCTGGAGGTCATTTTGCAGGGCTCTGGCAGTGCTCCTCCTGCTCCTCCTTGCACAAAGGTGGAGGTAGTGGTCCTGCTGCTGGGTTGTTGCCCTCCTACGGCCTCCTCCACGTCTCCTGATATACTGGCCTGTCTCCTGGTAGCGCCTCCATGCTCTGGACACTACGCTGACAGACACAGCAAACCTTCTTGCCACAGCTCGCATTGATGTGCCATCCTGGATGAGCTGCACTACCTGAGCCACTTGTGTGGGTTGTAGACTCCGTCTCATGCTACCACTAGAGTGAAAGCACCGCCAGCATTCAAAAGTGACCAAAACATCAGCCAGGAAGCATAGGAACTGAGAAGTGGTCTGTGGTCCCCACCTGCAGAACCACTCCTTTATTGGGGGTGTCTTGCTTATTGCCTATAATTTCCACCTGTTGTCTATTCCATTTGCACAACAGCATGCGTAATTTATTGTCAATCAGTGTTGCTTCCTAAGTGGACAGTTTGATTTCACAGAAGTGTGATTGACTTGGAGTTACATTGTGTTGTTTAACCTCTATGGGACCGGCGGGACGAATTCGTCCCACCTACGTAACAGCCACTGCCAGCCTGTGGTGCGATTTTCAAAATCTTCAAAATCCTATTACTTCAATTTCTCAAACATATGACTATTTTACAGCCATTTAAAGATAAGACTCTCGTTAATCTAACCACACTGTCCGATTTCAAAAAGGCTTTACAACGAAAGCAAAACATTAGATTATGTCAGCAGAGTACCAAGCCAGAAATAATCAGACACCCATTTTTCAAGCCAGCATATAATGTCACCAAAACCCAGAAGACAGCTAAATGCAGCACTCACCTTTGATGATCTTCATCAGATGACAACCCTAGGACATTATGTTATACAATACATGCATGTTTTGTTCAATCAAGTTCATATTTATATCAAAAACCAGCTTTTTACATTAGCATGTGACGTTCAGAACTAGCATACCCCCCGCAAACTTACGGGGAATTCGCTAACATTTTACTAAATTACTCACGATAAACGTTCACAAAAAGCATAACAATTATTTTAAGAATTATAGATACAGACCTCCTCTATGCACTCGATATGTCCGATTTTAAAATAGCTTTTTGGTGAAAGCACATTTTGCAATATTCTAAGTACATAGCCCAGGCATCACGGGCTCGCTATTTAGACACCCGGCAAGTTTAGCACTCACCATAATCATATTTACTATTATAAAAATGTCATTACCTTTTGTTGTCTTCGTCAGAATGCACACCCAGGACGTCTACTTCAATAACAAATGTTGGTTTGGTCCAAAATAATCCATCGTTATATCCGAATAGCGGCGTTTTGTTCGTGCGTTCCAGACACTATCCGAAATAGTAAAGAAGTGTCGCGCGCTTGGCGCAATTCCTGACAATAAAATTCAAAGTATTCCATTGCCGTACGTCGAAGCATGTCAACCGCTGTTTAAAATCAATTTTTACGTCATTTTTCTCGTAGAAAAGCGATAATATTCCGACAGGGAATCTCCTTTTCGGCAAACAGAGGAAAAAATCCCAAAGGCGGGGGCGGTCGGGGTCACGCGCATAAGCTAGTGTCTCTTGATGGGCCACTTGAGAAAGGCGATAATGTGTTTCAGCCTGGGGCTGGAATGACGACATTCTCTTTTTTCCCGGGCTCTGAGAGCCTATGGACGACGTGGGAAGTGTCACGTTAGAGCAGAGATCCTTAGTAAATGATAGAGATGGCAAAGAAGTTCCAGAAATGGTCAGACAGGCCACTTCCTGTAAAGGAATCTCTCAGGTTTTGACCTGCCATTTGAGTTCTGTTATACTCACAGACACCATTCAAACAGTTTTAGAAAATTTAGGGTGTTTTCTATCCATATGTAATAAGTATATGCATATTCTAGTTACTGAGTAGGAGTGGTAACCAGATTAAATCGGGTATGTTTTTTATCCAGCCGTGTCAATGCTGCCCCCTAGCCCTAATTAAGTGTTCCCTTTATTTTTTTGAGCAGTGTATATTAACAAGAGGATGTATACAAACGGCTTTACATATTATACTTATAGGGACATTTACTCAACCATGTTATCATCTATGTAGGTAATATACTGTACAGTGATGGAAAAAGTACCCAATTGTCATACTAGATTTAAAGTAAAGGTACCTTCATAGAAAATGACTCAAGTAAAAGTGAAAGTTACCCAGTAAAATACTACTTGAGTAACAGTTAAAGTATTTTTGTTTAAAATATACTTAAGTATCAAAAGTAAATTTAATTGCGAAAATATTCTTAAGTATCAAACTTATAGTTTCAAATGTCTTATATTAATTAAACCAGGCGGCATCATTTTCTTTTTCTTTTATTTAATTTACAGATAGCTAGGGGCACACTCCTACACTCAGATGTAATTTACAAATGATGCATGTGTTTAGTGAGTCCACCAGATCAGAGGCAGTAGGGATGTTCTCTTGATAAGTGTGTAAATTTGACAATTTTCTAGTCATACTAATCATTCAAAATGTAACGAGTACTTTTGGGTGTCAGGGAAAACATATGGAGTAAAAGGTACATCATTTTCTATAGGAATGTAGTGATGTAAAAGTAAAAGTAAAAGTTGTCAAAAATATAAATAGTAAAGTACAGATACCTCCAAAAACGACTTAAGTAGTTCTAATGTAGACACTGGAAGTAGGTGGAAATAAAAAATACAAAAACAAGCATAGCGTCAGGACGTGGAAACAGAGTGAATAATGCCTGATGGGAAATAACAACAGAGGGCTATATATATGGGGAGTAATCAGGAAGGAGATAGAGTCCAGGTGTGCCTGATGATGAGGCCCAGGTGTGCGTAATGATGGGTAGCCAGGGCCGGTGGTTAGTAAACTGGCGTCGAACGCCAGAGCGGGAGGAGCAGGAGTAGACGTGACTCTAGTACTTTCAAGTGTTTGTACTTAAGTACTTTACACAACTGATACTGTCAATAAAAAGTACAGTGGTTTCATTTTGTGTTGTCAATAAAATATTATTATACAAGATCTTCATATAAAGATAAATCATGAAAAACACACGTCAACAACAACCATTCGAAAGTCCACAAGTTAAAAAACAAGAGACAAGAGAGTCAGTCAGGTGATTTCTGTGGTGACTCAGAACGTGGGTGCTCAAAGAGAGGAATGTAATTTCCTAGGATGGAGAAATAAGCCAGAAGTAATCTGCTCTCTAATACCTTCCAGCCCCTCAATAAAGCCCTCCATTTTACGTATTCAGACCGCCTTTTCTACAACTCCAGCTAATAGGATCTGCTGTGAAATGGCTGAGTGGATGACTGCTCTCTATCTCTTTCTCTCTGTCTGTCTGTCTGTGGTTAAGTTGGGTATTTTTATTGAGGAACGATTTAACTGCCTTAAATGACGGATGGTGCAAGTAGAGATGAGAGGCTTTGAGCTACAGAGGACAGAGAGGTAGGAGAGATAGCCTGATGACATATAGAGGTAGATGGTAGTGTGTGTGTGTGTGTGTGTGTGTGTGTGTGTGTGTGTGTGTGTGTGTGTGTGTGTGTGTGTGTGTGTGTGTGTGTGTGTGTGTGTGTGTGTGTGTGTGTGTCGGTGTGTCGGTGTGCGTGTGTTCGTGCATCTGTGTGTGTGTGTGTGTGTGTGTGTGTGTGTGTGTGTGTGTGTGTGTGTGTGTGTGTGTGTGTGTGTGTGTGTGCGTGTGTGTGTGTGTCGGTGTGCGTGTGTGTGTGGCGGTGTGCGTGTGCGTGTGTGTGTGTGTGTGTGTGTGTGTGTGTGTGTGTGTGTGTGTGTGTGTGTGTGTGTGTGTGTGTGTGTGTGTATGTGAGAGCGTGTGTGTGTGTGAGGATCAGCAGGCAGTGTGTGTCCTGTGGACACCTCAGTGAGGGACTAAACGAAATTAAACTAAACCTCAGTGAAGGAATAAATTAAAGCAGTGATCGATCACAGCTGTCAGACAGACAGACAGACAGACAGACAGACAGACAGACAGACAGACAGACAGACAGACAGACAGACAGACAGACAGACAGACAGACAGACAGACAGACAGACAGACAGACAGACAGACAGACAGACAGACAGACAGACAGACAGACAGACAGACAGACAGACAGACAGACAGACAGACAGACAGACAGACAGACAGACAGGATTCTCTACCCCTGAACTGATTTGGTCTGGATGGGAAGACAATGTTTATATTTTATATGCTATATTCACTCTGTATTCTAGGTAAATGTCAATGTGGAGCTTCATATGAGGTATATAATTTGAGGTTTAGAATATGAGGTTGTAGAGGATAGTGAGGGTTGGGTAGGAATGGGGCTGAGGTTTAGAATGGGGCTGAGGTTTAGAATCGAGGTGAGGGTTTAGAATATAAAGCATAGAATATTAGGCATAGAATATGAGGTTTAGAATATGATGAGGTATAGAATATGAGGTTTGGAATATGAGGTTTAGAATATCATGCATAGAATATCAGGCATAGAATATGAGGTTTAGAATATGTTGAGGTATAGAATATGAGGTTTGGAATATGAGGTATAGAATATGAGGTTTAGAATATCAAGCATAGAATATTAGGCATAGAATATGAGGTTTAGAATATGAGGTTTAGAATATGAGGTTTGGAATATGAGGTTTAGAATATGAGGTTTAGAATATCAAGCATAGAATATTAGGCATAGAATATGAGGTTTAGAATATCCGGTTTAGAATATCAGGTATAGAATATGAGGTTTAGAATATGAGGTTTAGAATATCATGCATAGAATATCAGGCATAGAATATGAGGTTTAGAATATGATGTATGTAATGTGAGGTATAGAATATGAGGTTTGGAATATGAGGTATAGAATATGAGGTATAGAATATGAGGTTTAGAATATGAGGTTTAGAATATCAAGCATATAATATCAGGCATAGAATATGAGGTTTAGAATATCAAGATTAGAATATCAGTGATAGAATATGAGGTTTAGAATATGATGTATAGAATATCAGGTTTAGAATATCAGGTATAGAATATGAGGTTTAGAATATGATGTATAGAATATCAGGTTTAGAATATCAGGTATAGAATATGAGGTTTAGAATATCAGGTTTAGAATATCAGGTATAGAATATGAGGTTTAGAATATGAAGTATAGAATATTCTTAAAAAAAAATATTTAACCTTTATTTAACCAGGTAGACTAGTTGAGAACAAGTTCTCATTTACAACTGCCACCTGGCCAAGATAAAGCAAAGCAGTTTGACACATACAACAACACAGAGTTACACATGGAATAAACACACATACAGTCAATAATACAGTAGAAAAAGTCTATATACAGTGTGTGCAAATGAGGTAGGATAAGGGAGATAAGGCAATAAATAGGCCATGGTGGCAAAGTAATTACAATATAGCAATTAAACACTGGAATGGTAGATGTGCAGAAGATGAATGTGCTAGTAGAGATACTGGGGTGCAAAGGAGCAAGATAAATAAATAAATACAGTATGGGGATGAGGTAGTTGGATGGGATATTTAGAGATGGGCTATCTACAGGTGCAGTGATCTGTGAGCTGCTCTGACAGCTGGTGCTTAAAGCTTCAGTGATTTTTGCAGTTCGTTCCAGTCATTGGCAGCAGAGAACTGGAAGGAAAGGCGGCCAAAGAAAGAATTGGCTTGGGAGTGACCAGTGAGATATATGAGGGTATGAGAAGTATGAGGAGTTGGGTAGAATATGGGAGGGTTGTGAGGAATATGAGTTTTAGAATATGAGGTATAGAATTTAAGGTTTAGAATATGAGGTTTAGAATATGAGGTATGAATGATATACATTCTTCTTTATTTCAGATGTACTGTACCTGCTTTCATTGATTAAAAAAAACAACAAGCTCAAACACAACTCTTATCATTGAATTATCTTTGTATTTGGCTGTGAAACATAAACAAAATCCACAATTAAAACATGAAACATGAAATATGCTAAATAGCACATAACAGAGAACATCTCTAATGTGTTTAGCTTTTAGTAGAGAGGGATCAAGGAGTAAAGCTTATGACGTCTCCTTTGAAAACAGTGTACTATTGGTAGGCCACTAGGTCTGCCTAGCCGTCCCTTGGTTTGTTAGAGGGTAGACCACAGGGTACCACACACACACACACACACACATACAAACACACTTGGATAGTGGAAAGGGACGAATACTTTTCTTTGAATCTGGGCAGACAAAAACTAGCTAATAAAACAAAAACAAATGTGTTTGCCTTTAAAACACACCTGCAACTAGATATGGATAAATTCTAAACTTAGGTGCTTTCTTAGTTATTTACAAGTTTAATGAAATGAAATTCATGTAATTCTCTGGCTGCAGGGGATATAATTTATTTGCTTGGTATTCTGTGAATTTCTAAGTTTCCCTAAGAATAGGTTTGACTGGTCTGGTTGCCAGTAGTTTAATATAGTTTGTATGGGCATCAAGTTGTGGTTTTTATGTTTTATGTACAGTATATTAGTAGCAGGTAACAGCCTCATTGAGACAAATCGATTAGTACCAGGTAACAGCCTCATTGAGACAGTTATATTAGTAGCAGGTAACAGCTTCATTGAGACAGTTATATTAGTAGCTTGTAACAGCCTAAATGAGACAGTTAAATTAGTAGCAGGTAACAGCCTCATTGAGAATGTTAAATTAGTAGCAGGTAACAGCTTCACTGAGACAGTTATATTAGTAGCAGGTAACAGCCTAAATGAGACTGTTATATTAGTAGCAGGTAACAGCCTCATTGAGACAGTTATATTAGTAGCTTGTAACAGCCTAAATCAGACAGTTATATTAGTAGCAGATAACAGCCTAAATGAGACAGTTATATTAGTAGCAGGTAACAGCGTCATTGAGACATTTAAATTAGTAGCATGTAACAATCTCAGTGAGACAGGTATATTAATAGCAGGTAACAGCCTCATTTAGACAGTAATATTATACAAATGGCGCTGGAATAAATGGCAGCAGTTTTACGGGCGCCCAACCAATTGTGCTATTATGTGTGTTTTTTTGTGTTATTTGTAACTTATTTTGTACATAATCTTTCTGCAACCGTATCTTACTGCAAAAAAGAGCTCCTGGATATCAGGACAGCGATCACTCCTCGGATTAGACAAAGATTTTTTCTTCAACAAACAAGAAGCACAAGACATCCTCCAAACACCCGGCAGGGCCGACATCCACGTTATTTGCAAGAGGAAGAGACGCAGGAACAGAGGACAAAGAGCCGGATGCCTGGTCAGGACCCAGCGAAGGCGACTGGGAAAGCTGCCGTTCCCGTCAATATTACTCGCCAACATGCAATCATTGGACAATAAACTAGACGAGGTACGATCACGAATATCCTACCAACGGGACATCAAAAACTCTGATATCCTATGTTTCACGGAATCGTGGCTGAATGACAACATGGATATTCAGCTAGCGGGATACACGCTGCACCGGCAAGATAGAACAGCACACTCCGGTAAGACGAGGGGGGCGGTCTGTGAATATTTGTAAACAACAGCTGGTGCACGAAATCTAAGGAAGTCTCTAGATTTTGCTCGCCTGAGGTAGAGTATGTTGTGATAAATTGCAGGCCACACTACTTGCCTAGAGAGTTTTCAGCTATACTTTTCGTGGCTGTTTATTTACCACCACAGACAGATGCTGGCACTAAGACTGCACTCAGTCAGCTGTATAAGGAAATAAGCAAACAGGAAACCACTCACCCAGAGGCGGCGCTCCTAGTGGCTGGAGACTTTAATGCAGGGAAACTTAAATCAATTCTACCAAATTCCCATGCATGTTTAATGTGCAACCAGAGGGAAAAAAATTCTAGATCACCTTTACTCCACACACAGAGACGCGTACAAAGCTCTCTCTCGCCCTCCATTTGGTAAATCCGACCACAACTATATCCTCCTGATTCCTGCTTACAAGCAAAAATTAAAGCAGAAAGCACCAGTGACTCAGTCTATAAAAAAGTGGTCAGATGAAGCAGATGCTAAACTACAGGACTGTTCTGCTATCACAGTCTGGAACATGTTCCGGGATTCTTCCGATGGCATTGAGGAGTACACCACATCAGTCACTGGCTTTATCAATAAGTGCATCTAGGACGTCGTCCCCACAGTGACCGTATGTACATACCCCAACCAGAAGCCATGGATTACAGGCAACATTCACACTGAGCTAATGGGTAGAGCTGCCGCTTTTTCAAGGAAGCTTACAAGAAATCCTGCTATGCCCTGCGACGAACCATCAAACAGGCAAAGGGTCAATACAGGGCTAAGATTGAATCATACTACGCCGGCTCCGACGCTCGTCTTATGTGCCAGGGCTTGTAAACTATTACAGACTACAAAGGGAAGCACAGCCGCGAGCTGCCCAGAGACACGAGCCTACCAGACGAGCTAAATCACTTCTATGCTCGCTTCGAGGCAAGCAACACTGAGGCATGCATGAGAGCATCAGCTGTTCCAGGCAACTGTGTGATCACCCTCTCCGTAGCCGATGTAGGGTCTGACGTTTAAACAGGTCAATATACACAAGGCTGCGGGCCCAGACGGATTACCAGGACGTGTGCTCCGGGCATGTGCTGACCAACTGGCAGGTGTCTTCACTGACATTGTCAACATGTCCCTGATTAAGTCTGTAATACCAACATGTTTCAAGCAGACCACCATAGTCCCTGTGCCCAAGAACACAAAGGAAACCTGCCTAAATGACTACAGACCCGTAGCACTCACGTCTGTAGCCATGAAGTGCTTTGAAAGGTTGGTAATGGCTCACATCAACATCATTATCCCAGAAACCCTAGACCCACTCCAATTTGCATACCGCCCAAACAGATCCACAGATGATGCAATCTCTATTGCACTCTACACTGCCCTTTCCCACCTGGACAAAAGGAACACTTACGTGTGAATGCTATTCATTGAATATAGCTCAGCGTTCAACACCATAGTACCCTCAAAGCTCATCACTAAGCTAAGCATCCTGGGACTAAACACCTCTCTCTGCAACTGGATCCTGGACTTCCTGACGGGCCGCCCCCAGGTGGTGAGGGTAGGTAGCAACACATCTGCCACGCTGATCCTCAACCCTGGAGCTCCCCAGGGGTGCGTGCTCAGTCCCCTCCTGTACTCCCTGTTCACCCACGACTGCATGGACAAGCACAACTCCAATACCATCATTAAGTTTGCAGACGACACAACAGTGGTAGGCCTGATCACCGACAACAATGAGACAGCCTACAGGGAGGAAGTCAGAAACCTGGCCAGGTGGTGCCAGATTAACAACCTATCCCTCACCGTAACCAAGACTAAGGAGATCATTGTGGACTACAGGAAAAGGAGGACAGAGCACGCCCCCATTCTCATCGACGGGGCTGTAGTGGAGCAGGTTGAGAGCTTCAAGTTCCTTGGTGTCCACATCAACAACAAACTAGAATGGTCCAAACACACCAAGACAGTCGTGAAGAGGGCACGACAAAGCCTATTTCCCCTCGGGAAACTAAAAACACTTGTCATGGGTCCTGAGATCCTCAAAAGGTTCTACAGCTGAAACATCGAGAGCATCCTGACTGGTTGCATCACTGCATGGTACGGCAACTGCTCGGCCTCTGACCGCAAGGTACTACAGAGGGTAGTGCGTACGGCCCAGTACATCACTGGGGCTAAGCTGCCTGCCATCCAGGACCTCTACACCAGGCGGTGTCAGAGGAAAGCCCTAAAAATTGTCAAAGACCTCAGCCACCCCAGTCATAGACTGTTCTCTCTACTACTGCATGGCAAGTGGTACCGGAGTGCCAGTCTATGACAAAAAGGCTTCTCAACAGTTTTTACCTGCAAGCCATAAGACTCCTGAACAGGTAATCAAATGGCTACCCGGACTATTTGCATTGTGTGCCCCCCTAACCCCTCTTTTTATGCTGCTGCTACTCTCTGTTTATCATATATGCATAGTCACTTTAACTATATATTCATGTATATACTACCTCAATTGGGCCGACCAACCAGTGCTCCCGCACAGTGGCTAACCGAGCTATCTGCATTGTGTCCCACCACCCGCCAACCCCTCTTTTACGCTACTGCTACTCTCTGTTCATCATATATGCATAGTCACCTTAACCATATCTACATGTACATACTACCTCAACCAGCCTGACTAACCTGTGTCTGTATGTAGCCTCTCTACTTTTATAGCCTCGACATCATATATAGCCTGTCTTTTTACTGTTGTTTTATTTCTTTACCTACCTATTGTTCACCAAATACCTTTTTTTGCACTATTGGTTAGAGCCTGTAAGTAAGCATTTCACTGTAAGGTCTACCTACACCTGTTGTATTCAGCGCACGTGACAAATAAACTTTGATTTGATTTGATTAGTGCAGGTAACAGCCTCATTGAGACTGTTATATTAGTAGCAGGCAACAGCCTCGTTGAGACAGCTATATTAGTGGCATGTAACACTCTAAATGAGCCTGTTATATTAGTAGCAGTTAAAAGCCTCATTGAGACAGTTATATTACTAGCAGGTAACAGCCTCATTGAGACAGTTATATTACTAGCAGGTAACAGCCTAAATGAGACTATTATATTAGTAGCAGATAACAGCCTAATTGAGACTGTTATATTTGTAGCAGGTAACAGCCTAATTGAGACAGTTATATTAGTAGCACACGAACACAAGGGTGGATAGAAAATAAATATTGTTACGTTTCACTCTCTCTCTTATCCAATCTGCTTGAATTGTTTCTACTTGAAAAATCACTGGTCGACACAAACACACACACAGTCACGATGTATGTATGAAATGTAATTGCAAGGAGGAACAAACGTGTCAGCGGGGGAAATTGGCTTTGCCCACATTTCCTGAGAAGGAGAGCAGGAGATCTCTGAGTGTTCTGTCAGATATTTATTAATCCAGCCTTAGCTATCTGGATGTGTATGTGTTTGTGTTTGTGTGTGTGTCAGTCCAACCCACATGATGTCCGTTGTCATGGTACCAATTACAAAGACCTTCATTGCATGTGCGGACGTGCTCACACCGTTGATTGTGTTCAATGTGAAGTGACGTGCTTTGATGTTTTCCCATAAGACTGTGCTATGATTACCTACTGACTTCATTTTTTATCTCTTCTTTTGGGAGGGAATCAGAGAGTCAGATTATTATTGGAGGGAATCAGAGAGAGACATCATTATGGGAGGAAGTCAGAGAGAGAGTGACACTATGGTTGGGAATCAGAGAGACAAATCATCATGAGAGGAAATTAGAGAGAGAGATCATTGTGGGAGGGAATCATGTAGAGAGATCATTATGGGTGGGAATCAGAGACATTTTTATTGGACAGAATCAGAGTGAGAGATCATTATAGGAGCGAATCAGAGATGGAGATTATTTTGAGAGGGAATCAGAGAGAGAGACATAAATATGGGATGGAATCAGAGAGAGACATCATTAAGGGAGGGAATCAAAAATAAACATAATTATTGGAGGGAATCAGAGAGAGAGAGAGAGAGAGAGAGACATCATTATGGGTGGGAATCAGAGAGAGAGACATAATTATGGGAGGAAATTAGAGACAGCGAAATTATTATGGGAGGGAATCAGAGAGACAGAGCGAGAGAGATGATTATGGGAGGGAATCAGAGAGAGAGAGAGAGCGAGAGAGATGATTATGGGAGGGAATCAGAGAGACAGAGCGAGAGAGATGATTACAGGAGGGAATCAGAGAGAGAGACATAAATATGGGATGGAATCAGAGAGAGACATCATTAAGGGAGGGAATCAAAAATAAACATAATTATTGGAGGGAATCAGAGAGAGAGAGAGAGACATAATTATGGGAGGAAATTAGAGACAGCGAAATCATTATGGGAGGGAATCAGAGAGAGAGAGAGAGCGAGAGAGATGATTACGGGAGGGAATCAGAGAGACAGAGCGAGAGAGATGATTATGGGAGGGAATCAGAGAGACAGAGCGAGAGAGATGATTACAGGAGGGAATCAGAGAGAGAGAGAGAGCACGAGAGATGATTATGGGAGGGAATCAGAGAGAGAGAGCGAGAGAGATCATTATGGGAGGGAATCAGAGAGAGAGAGAGAGGGCGAGAGAGATGATTACAGGAGGGAATCAGAGAGAGAGACATAAATATGGGATGGAATCAGAGAGAGACATCATTAAGGGAGGGAATCAAAAATAAACAATTATTGGAGGGAATCAGAGAGAGAGAGAGAGACATAATTATGGGAGGAAATTAGAGACAGCGAAATCATTATGGGAGGGAATCGGAGAGAGAGAGAGAGCGAGAGAGATGATTACGGGAGGGAATCAGGAGAGAGACAGAGCGAGAGAGATGATTATGGGAGGGAATCAGAGAGACAGAGCGAGAGAGATGATTACAGGAGGGAATCAGAGAGAGAGAGAGAGCACGAGAGATGATTATGGGAGGGAATCAGAGAGAGAGAGCGAGAGAGATCATTATGGGAGGGAATCAGAGAGAGAGAGAGAGCGAGAGAGATGATTATGGGAGGGAATCAGAGAGAGAGAGAGAGAGAGAGACATCATTATGGGTGGGAATCAGAGAGAGAGACATAATTATGGGAGGAAATTAGAGACAGCGAAATTATTATGGGAGGGAATCAGAGAGAGAGAGAGAGCGAGAGAGATGATTATGGGAGGGAATCAGAGAGAGAGAGAGAGCGAGAGAGATCATTATGGGAGGGAATCAGAGAGACAGAGCGAGAGAGATCATTATGGGAGGGAATGAGAGAGAGAGAGCGAGAGAGATGATTATGGGAGGGAATCAGAGAGAGAGAGAGAGCGAGAGAGATGATTATGGGAGGGAATCAGAGAGAGAGAGCGAGAGAGATCATTATGGGAGGGAATCAGAGAGAGAGAGCGAGAGAGATGATTATGGGAGGGAATCAGAGCGAGAGAGAGAGCGAGAGAGATTATTTTGAGAGGGAATCAGAGAGAGAGACATAAATATGGGATGGAATCAGAGAGAGACATCATTAAGGGAGGCAATCAAAAATAAACATAATTATTGGAGGGAATCAGAGAGAGAGAGAGAGAGACATAATTATGGGAGGAAATTAGAGACAGCGAAATCATTATGGGAGGGAATCAGAGAGAGAGAGAGAGCGAGAGAGATGATTATGGGAGGGAATCAGAGAGAGAGAGAGAGCGAGAGAGATCATTATGGGAGGGAATCAGA
The DNA here is from genome assembly GCF_965601325.2 of Salmo salar. Taxonomy (NCBI): domain Eukaryota; kingdom Metazoa; phylum Chordata; class Actinopteri; order Salmoniformes; family Salmonidae; genus Salmo; species Salmo salar. The sequence continues at coordinate 31,201,596 of NC_138319.1, read as the reverse complement.
GAGAGAGAAAGAGCGAGAGAGATCATTATGGGAGGGAATCAGAGAGAGAGAGAGAGAGCGAGAGAGATGATTACGGGAGGGAATCAGAGAGACAGAGCGAGAGAGATGATTATGGGAGGGAATCAGAGAGAGAGAGAGAGCGAGAGAGATCATTATGGGAGGGAATCAGAGAGAGAGAGAGCGAGAGAGATCATTATGGGAGGGAATCAGAGAGACAGAGCGAGAGAGATCATTATGGGAGGGGATCAGAGAGAGAGAGAGAGAGCGAGAGAGATGATTATGGGAGGGAATCAGAGAGAGAGAGAGAGCGAGAGAGATGATTATGGGAGGGAATCAGAGAGAGAGAGCGAGAGAGATCATTATGGGAGGGAATCAGAGAGAGAGAGAGAGCGAGAGAGATGATTATGGGAGGGAATCAGAGAGAGAGAGCGAGAGAGATGATTATGGGAGGGAATCAGAGCGAGAGAGAGAGCGAGAGAGATTATTTTGAGAGGGAATCAGAGAGAGAGACATAAATATAGGATGGAATCAGAGAGAGACATCATTAAGGGAGGCAATCAAAAATAAACATAATTATTGGAGGGAATCAGAGAGAGAGAGAGAGAGACATAATTATGGGAGGAAATTAGAGACAGCGAAATCATTATGGGAGGGAATCAGAGAGAGAGAGGGAGCGAGAGAGATGATTACGGGAGGGAATCAGAGAGAGAGAGAGAGCGAGAGAGATGATTATGGGAGGGAATCAGAGAGAGAGAGCGAGAGAGATCATTATGGGAGGGAATCAGAGAGAGAGAGAGAGCGAGAGAGATGATTATGGGAGGGAATCAGAGGGAGAGAGAGAGCGAGAGAGATGATTATGGGAGGGAATCAGAGAGACAGAGCGAGAGAGATGATTATGGGAGGGAATCAGAGGGAGAGAGAGAGCGAGAGAGATGATTATGGGAGGGAATCAGAGAGACAGAGCGAGAGAGATGATTATGGGAGGGAGTCAGAGAGAGAGAGCGAGAGAGATGATTATGGGAGGGAATCAGAGAGAGAGAGAGAGAGAGCGAGAGAGATGATTATGGGAGGGAATCAGAGGGAGTGAAACACCATTATGGGAGGGATTCAGAGAAACAGATCACTATGGGTGTGAATTAGAGACAGAGAAATCATTTGGGGAGGGAATTAGAGACAGACATCATTACGGGAGTGAATCAGAGGGAGAGAGAGATCATTATAATAGGGAATCAGAGAGAGTGAAACCATGGGAGGGAATCAGAATGAAATATTATTATGGAAAAGAATCAGAGAGAAACATCATTATTGGAAGGAATCTGAGAGAGAGAGACATCATTATGGGAGGGAATCAGAGAAAGAGATCATTATTGGAGGGAATCAGAGAGAGAGAGAGAGAGACATCATTATGGGAGAGAATAAGAGAGAGAGAGTGAGAGAGAGAGAGAGACATCATTATAGGAGAGAGAGAGAGAGAGAGAGAGAGAGAGAGAGAGAGAGAGAGAGAGAGAGAGAGAGAGAGAGAGAGAGAGAGAGAGAGAACATTATGGGTGGGAATCAGATAGAGATATCATTACGGGAGGAAATCAAAGACAGAGACATCATTAAAGGAGAGAATCAGAGCGAGGGGTCATTATGGAAGAGAGTCAGAGAGACAGATCATTATGGGAAGGAATCAGAGCAAGACATCAATATGGGAGGGAATCAGAAAGAAAGAGATATCATTATGGGAGAGAATCAGAGAGAGACATAATTATTGTAGGGAATAAGAGAGAGAGAGATCATTATGGGACGGAATCAGAGAGAGAGATCAATATGGGAGGGAATCAGAGAGAGGGGGATCATTATGGGTGGGAATCTGAGTGAGAGAAACGCCATTGTGATCCAGCATGGATCACAATTGCACCGACAGAGATGGTCGCCCCGCTTCAGAAACTATGCAGTAATTCGTTTTTTTATATATTGTTTCTTACATTGTTAGTCCAGGAAATCTCAAGTGTTATTACATACAGCCGGGAAGAACTACTGGATATAAAAGCCACGTCGACTTACCAACATTGTGACCAGGAATACGACTTTCCCGAAGCGGATCCTTTGTTTGGACCTCCACCTGGACATGGACCTCCACCTGGACATGAGGCCGACCCAAAACAACGTGGTTGCCGCAGGAGAGGCAGACGGAGCGGCCTACTGGTCAGACTTAGAAGGCGAGCACACCATCCACCGCTTCCAAGCATATTACTCGCCAATGTCCAATCTCTAGACAACAAGGTGGACAAAATTGGGGCACGAGTTGACTTCCAGAGAGACATCAGAGATTGTAACATTCTCTGTTTCACAGAAACATGGCTCACTCTGGATATGTTGTCAGAGTTGGTACAGCCAACCGCCTTCTTCACGCATCGCTCCGACAGAAACAAACATCTCTCTGGTAAGAAGAAGGATGGGGATGTATGCCTTATGATTAACGACTCATAGTGTATTCATAACAACATAAAGGAACTGAAGTCCTTTTGTTCATCTAACCTAGAATTCCTTACAATAAAATGCCGACCACAATATCTACCAAGAAAATTCTCTTCGATTATAGTCATAGCTGTGTAAATCCCCCTCCCCTCCCCACAAGCAGATACCTTGATGGCCCTGAAAGAACTTCACTGGTCTTTGTGTAAACTGGAAACCATATATCTTGAGGCTGCATTTATTGTAGCTGGGGATTTTAGCAAAGCTAATCTGAGAACAAAGTTTCCTAAATTCTATCAGCATATAGAATGTGCGACACGAGCTGGTAGCATTCTGGACCATTGCTACTCTATCTTCCACGATGCATACAAAGCTCTCCCCCGCCCTCCCTTCAGCAACTCTGACCACGACTCCATTTTGTTGTTCCCAGCCTATAGACAGAAACTAAAACAGGAAACGCCAGTGCTCAGGTCTGTCCAACACTGGTCTGACCAATCGGAATCCACGCTTCAAGATTTTCTTCAATCACGTGGACTGGGATATGTTCCGCGTAGCCGCAGAAAACAATATAGAAGTATATGCTGACTCCGTGAGCCAGTTTATTAGCAAGTGCATCGTTGATGTTGTACCCACTGTGACTAGAAAAACATTCCCTAACCAGAAACCATGGATTGATGGCAGCATTTGCGCAAAACTGAAAGCGCGAATCACTGCTTTTAATCATGGCAAGACGACTGGAAACATGACCGAATACAAAGAGTGTAGCTTTTCCCTCTGCAACGCAATCAAGCAAGCTAAGCGTCAGTATAGAGACAAAGTAGAGTCGCAATCCAACGGCTCAAACACGAGAGGTTTGTGGCAGGGTCTACAGTCAATCACGGAATACAAAAAGTTAACCAGCCCCATCGCGGACATCGACATCTTGCTCCCAGACAAATTAAACAACTTCTTTGCGCATTTTGAGGACAATACAGTGCCACTGACAAGGCCCGCTACCAAAGCTTGTGGGCTCTCCTTCACCGTGGTCAATGTGATTAAAACATTTAAACATGTTAACCCTCGCAAGGCTGCCGGTCCAGACGGCATCCCTAGCCGCGTCCTCAGAGCATGCGCAGACCAGCTGGCTGGTGTGTTTACGGACAAATTCAATCAATCCCAATCCCAGTCTGCCGTGCCCACATGCTTCAAGATGGCCACCATTGTTCCTGTTCCAAAGAAAGCTAAGGTAACTGAACTAAATGACTATCGCCCCATAGCACTCACTTGTGTCATCCTGAAGTGCTTGAGAGGAGACTAGTCAAGGACCATATCACCTCCACCCTACCTGAAACCCTAGACCAACTCCAATTTGCTTACCACCACAATGGGTCCACAGACGATGCAATCGCCATCACACTGCACACTGCCCTATCCCATCTGGACAAAAGCAATACCTATGTAAGAATGCTGTTCATTGACTATAGCTCAGCATTTAACACCATAGTATCCTCCAAACTCTTGAGACCCTGGGTCTCTACCCTGCCCTGTGCAACTGGGGCATGGACTTTCTGACAGGCCGCCCCCAGGTGGTGAGGGTAGGAAACAAAATCTCCACCCCGCTGATCCTCAACACTGGGGCCCCACAAGGGTGCGTTCTCAGCCCTCTCCTGTACTCCCTGTTCACCCATGACTGCGTGGCCATGCACGCCTCTATCTCAATCATCAAGTGGTAGGCTTGATTACCATCAATGATGAGACGGCCTACAGGGAAGATGTGAGGGCCCTCGGAGTGTGGTGTCAGGAAAATAACCTCACTCAACATCAACAAAACAAAGGAGATGATCGTGGCCTTCAGGAAACAGCAGAGGGAGCATCCCCTCATCCACATCAATGGAACAGTAGTGGAGAAGGTGGAAAGTTTTAAGTTCCTTGGTGTACATATCATGGACAAACTGAAATGGTCCACCCACACAGACAGCGTGGTGAAGAAAGCGTAACAGTGCCTCTTCAACCTCAGGAGGCTGAAGAAATGTGGCTTGTCACCTAAAACACTCACAAACTTTTACGGATGCACAATCGAGAGCATCCAGTCGGGCTGTATCACTGCCTGGTACGGCAACTGCTCCGCCCTCAACCGCAAGGCTCTCCAGAGGGTGGTGCGGACTGCACAACGCATCACCGGGGGCAAACTACCTGCCCTCCAGGGCATCTACAGCACCTGATGTCACAGGAAGGCCAAAAAGATCATCAAGGACAACAACCACCCGAGCCACTGCCTGTACACCCTACTATCATCCAGAAGGCGAGGTCAGTACAGGTGCATCAAAGCTGGGTCCGAGAGACTGAAAAACAGCTTATATCTCAAGGCCATCAGACTGTTAAACAGCCATCACTAACATAGAGTGGCTGCTGCCAACATACAGACTAAAATCTCTGGCCACTTTAATACATTTAATAAATGAATTTATTAAAGGTATCACTAGTCACATAACGCCACTTTAATAATGTCTACATATCCTACATTATTCATCTCATGTGTATATACTATATTCCATCCCATTTACTGCATCTTGCCTGTAATGCACTGCCATTGCTAATCCATGTATTTATATGTACATATTCGTATTCATCCCTTTACATTTGAGTGTATAAGGTAGTCCATGTGAATTTGATAGATTACTTGTTAGATATATGAGGACCCATGCCAAATTTTTTCAGTCTCCTGAGGGGGAATAGGTTTGTAGTGCCCTCTTCACGACAGTCTTGATGTGCTTGGACAATGTTAGTTTGATGGTGATGATGTTGATGTGGACACCAAGGAACTTGAAGCTCTCAATCTGCTCCACTACAGCCCCATTGATGAGAATGGGGGTGTGCTCGGTCCTCCTTTTCCTGTAGTCCACAATCATCTCTTTTTGTCTTGATCACGTTGAGAGAGAGGTTGTTGTCCTTGCCCCACACGGCCAGGTCCCTGACATCCTCCCTTTAGGCTGTCTCATCGTTCTTGGGGATCAGGGCTACCACTGTTGTGTCATCAGCAAACGTATTGATGGTGTTGGAGTCGTGCCTGGCCACGCAGTCATTATGGAACAGGGAGTTCAGGACGGGACTGAGCACGCACCCCTGAGGGGGCTCCTGTGTTGAGGATCAGCATTGTGGATGTGTTGTTACCTACCCTTACCACCTGGGGGTGGCCCGTCAGGAATTCTAGGATCCAGGTGCAGAGGGAAGTGTTTACTCCCATGATCCTTAGCGTAGCGATGAGCTTTGAGGGCACGATGGTGTTGAACACTGAGCTGTAGTCAATGAATAGCATTCTCAAGTAGGTGTTCCTTTTGTCCTGGTGTGAAAGGGCAGTGTGGAGTGCAATATAGATTGCATCATCTGTGGATCTGTTGGTGCGGTTTGCAATTGGAGTGGGTCTACGGTTTCTGGGATAATGGCGTTGATGTGAGCCATGACAAGACTTTCAAAGCATTTGATGGCTACAGACGTGAGTGCTACGGGTCAGTAGTCATTTGGGCAGATTACCTTAGTGTTCTTGGGCACAGGGACTGTGGTGGTCTGCTTGAAACATGTTGGTGTTACAAACTCAGACAGGGAGAGGTTGAAAATTTCAGTGAAGACGCTTGCTAGTTGGTCAGCACATGCTAGGAGTCCACGTCCTGGTAATCGTCTGGCCCAGCAGCCTTGTGATTGTTGACCTGTTTAAATTTCTTTCATCGGCTGTGGAGAGTGTGATCATACAGTCATCCAGACCAGCTGATGCTCTTATGCATGTTTCAGTGTTACTTGCCTCAAAGCGAGCATAAAAGGTATTTAGCTTGTCTAGTATGCTCGTGTCACTGGACAGCTCTCGGTTGTGCTTCCTTTTGTAGTCTGTAATGGTTTGCAAGCCCTGCCGCATCCGACGAGCGTAAGAGCCGGTGTAGTATGATTCGATCTTAGTCCTGTACTGACGCATTGCCTGTTTGATGGTTCGTCAGAGGGCATAGCGGGACTTCTTATAGTCGTCCATGTTAGAGTCCCGCTCCTTGAAAGCGGCAGCTCTACTCTTTAGCTCAGTGCGAATTTTGCCTGTAATCCATGGCTTCTAGTGGGGGGGCTATGTACATACAGTCACTGTGGGGACAACGTCCTTGATTAACTTATTGATAAAGCCAGTGACTGATGTGGTGTACTCCTCAGTGCCATCGGAAGAATCCCGGAACATATTCCAGTCTGTGCTAGCAAAACAGTCCTATAGTTTAGCATATGCTTCATCTGACCACTTTTTTATAGACCTAGTCATTGGTTCTTCCTGCTTTAATTTTAGCTTTTTAGCAGGAATCAGGAGGATAGAGTTATGGTCAGATTTACCAAATGTAGGGCGAGGTAGATCTTTTTACGCATCTCTGTGGGTGGAGCAAAGGTGGGCTAAAAAATGTTTCCCTCTGGTTGCACTTTTAACATGCTGATAGAAATTTGGTGAAACTGATTTAAGTTTCCCTGCATTAAAGTCACTGGACACCAGGAACGCTGTCTCTGGCTGAGCGTTTTCCTGTTTGCTTATGGTGGAATACAGCTCATTGAGTGTGGTTTTAGTGCCAACTTCGCTCTGTGGCTGGTGACTTTAATGCAGGGAAACTTCAATAAGTTTACAGAATCTCTATCAGCATGTTAAATGGTCAACCAGAGGGACATAAATTCTAGACTTCCTTTATTCCACACAAAGAAACACGTACAAAGCTCTCCATCGCCCTCCATTTGGCAAATCTGGTATGTAAACAGCTACGAAAAATACAGATGAAAAATCTCTAGGTATATATATATATATTTTATTTATTTCACATTTATTTAACCAGGTAGGTTAAGTTGAGAACAAGTTCTCATTTACAACTGCGACCTGGCCAAGAACAAAGCAAACCTGTTTGACACATACAACAACACAGAGTTACACATGGAATTAACAAACATACAGTCAATAATACAGTGGAAAAAGTCTATATAAAGTGTGTGCAGATAAGATAAGGAAGGTAAGGCAATAAATAGGTCATAGGGCAAAGTGATTACAATATACCAATTATACACTGGAGTGATTGATGTGCAGAAGATGAATGTGCAAGTAGAGATACTGGGGTGCAAAGGAGCAAGATAAATAAATACAGTATGGGGATGAGGTAGTTGGATGGGCTATTTACAGATGGGCTATCTACAGGTGCAGTGATCTGTGAGCTGCTCTGACAGCTGGTGCTTAAAGCTAGTGAGGGAGATATGAGTCTCCAGCTTCAGTGATTTTTGCAGTTCGTTCCAGTCATTGGCAGCAGAGAACTGGAAGGAAAGGCGGCCAAAGGAGGAATTGCCTTTGGGGGTGACTAGTGAGATATACCTCCTGGAGCGCGTGCTACGGGTGGTTGCTGCTATGGTGATCAGTGAGCTGAGATAAGGTGGGACTTTACCTAGCAGAGACTTGTAGATGACCTGGAGCCAGTGGGTTTGGCGACGAGTATGAAGTGAGGGCCAGCAAACGAGAGTGTACAGGTCGCAATGGTTGGTAGTATATGGGGCTTTGGTGACAACACAGATGGCACTTTGATAGACTGCATCCAATTTGTTGAGTAGAGTGTTGGAGACTATTTTTTATATGACATCGCCGAAGTTGAGGATTGAAAGGATGGTCAATTTTACGAGGGTATGTTTGTCAGCTTGAGTGAAGAATGCTTTGTTGCGAAGTAGGAAGCCAATTCTAGATTTACTTTTGGATTGGAGATGCTTAATGTGAGTCTGGAAGGAGAGTTTACAGTCTAACCAGACATCTAGGTATTTGTAGTTGTCCACATATTCTAAGCCAGAACCGTCCAGAGTTGTGATGCTGGACAGGCGGGCAGGTGCAGGCAGCGATCGGTTGAAGAGCATGCATTTAGTTTTACTTGCATTTAAGAGCAGTTGCAGGCAATGGAAGGAGAGTTGTACGGCATTGAAGCTCCTCTGGAGGTTAGTTAACACAGTGTCCAAAGAAGGGCCAGAAGTATACAGAATGGTGTTGTCTGCATAGAGGTGGATCAGATAATCACCAGCAGCAAGAGTGACGTCATTGATGTATTCAGAGAAGAGAGTTGTCCCTAGAATTGAAGCCTGTGGCACCCCCATAGAGACTGCCAGAGGACCAGACAGCAGGCCCTCCAATTTGACACACTGAACTCTATCAGTACTTGGTGAACCAGGCGAGGCAGTCATTTGAGAAACCAAGGCTGTTTAGTCTGCCGATAAGAATGTGGGGATTGACAGAGTCGAAAGTCTTGGTCAGGTCGATGAATACGGCTGCACAGTAATGTCTCTTATCGATGGCGTTTATGATTTCGTTTCGGACCTTGAGCGTGGCTGAGGTGCACCCATGACCAGGTCTGAAACCAGATTGCATAGCGGAGAAGGTACAGTGGGATTTGTAATGGTCGGTAATCTGTTTAACTTCTTAGTGATCCCTTCGTGCGCCAATCCCTTTAATGGGATTGATTTGACAACACCCAGTGAAATAGCAGCGCACCAAATTCAAAAACAGAAATACTCACAATAATAATTCGTAAATCATACAAGTGTTATTCACCAGTTTAAAGATGAACTTCTTGTTAATCCAGCCACAGTGTCAGATTTCAAAAAGGCTTTACGGCGAAATCAAACCATGCTGTTATCTGAGGACAGCACCCCATCAAACATACACATGAAAATCATAATTCAACCCGCCATGCACAACACAAAAGTCAGAAATAACATATAATTCATACCTTACCTTTGAAGATCTTCTTCTGTTGGCACTCCAATATGTCCATTAAACATCACAAATGGTCCTTTTGTTTGATTAATTCTGTCGTTATATCCCCAAAATGTCAATTTATTTGGCGTGTTTGATTCTGAAAATACACCGGTTCCAACTCGCGCAAAATGACTACAAAGTATCTAATAAGTTGCCTGTAAACTTGATCCAGACATTTCAAACAACTTTCCTAACAGAACTTTAGGTATTTTTTATTGTAAATAATCGATCAAATTTAAGACGGGATAAACTGTGTTCAATATAGGACGAAAACAAAGTGGAGCATGCTTTCAGGTCACGCGCCTCTAACAAACAGTACACTTCACTCGACCCTCGTTCTGAACTGCCTTACTTCTTCATTTCTCAAAGGAAAAACATCAACCAATTTCTAAAGACTGTTGACATCCAGTGGAAGCGATAGGAACTGCAAGCAAGTGCCTTAGAAATCTAGATTCCCATTGAAACCCCATTGAAAAGAGCGTGACCTCAAAAAAATTATTCCTGGATGGTTTGTCCTCGGGGTTTCGCCTGCCAAATAAGTTCCGTTATATTCACAGACATCATTCAAACAGTTTTCGAAACTTCAGAGTGTTTTCTATCTAAATCCACTAATGATATGCATATCCTATCTTCTGGGCCTGAGTAGCAGGCAGTTTACTTTGGGCACACTTTTCATCCGGATGTGAAAATACCGCCCCCTAGCCCAAAGAAGTTAATTTAGCTTTCGAAGACCTTAGAAAGGCAGGGTAGGATATATATAGGTCTGTAGCAGTTTGGGTCTAGAGTGTCTCCACCTTTGAAGAGGGGGACGATCGCGACAGCTTCCAATCTTTGGGAATCTCAGACGATATGAGAGAGAGGTTGAACAGGCTAGTAATAGGGATTGCAACAATTTCGGCAGATAATTTTGGAAAGAGAGAGTCCAGATTGTCTACCCCGGCTGATTTGTAGGGGTCCAGATTTTGCAGCTCTATCAGAACGTCAGCTATCTGGATTTGGGTGAAGGAGAAATGGGGGAGGCTTGGGCGAGTTGCTGTGGGGGGGTGTCGGGCAGTTGACCGGGGTAGGGGTAGCCAGGTGGAAACATGGCCAGCCATAGAAAAATGCTTGTTGAAATTCTCAATTATAGTGGATTTATCGGTGGTGACAGAGTAACCTATTCCCAGGGCAGCTGGGAGGAGGTGCTCTTATTCTCCATGGACTTAACAGTGTCCCAGAACTTTTTTGAGTTTGTGCTACAGGATGCAAATTTATGTTTCTAAAAGCTTGCCTTAGCTTTCCTAACTGCATGTATATATTGGTTCCTAACTTCCCTGGAAAGTTGCATATCACGGGGGCTATTCGATGCTAATGCAGTACCCCACAGGATGTTTTTGTGCTGGTCAAGGGCAGTCAGGTCTGGAGTGGTTTTAATTTTTTTTAATGGGGCATGCTTATTTAAGATGGTGAAGAAGGCACTTTTAAAGAATAACCAGGCATCCTCTACTGACGGGATGAGGTCAATATCATTCCAGGATACCCCAGCCAGGTCGATTAGAAAGGCCTGCTCACTGAAGTGTTTTAGGGAGCGTTTGACAGTGATGAGGGGTGGTTGTTTGACCGCAGACCCATTACGGAAGCAGGCAATGAGGCAGTGATCGCTGAGATCTTTGTTGAAAACAGCAGAGGTGTATTTAGAGGGCAAGTTGGTTAGGATGATGTCTATGAGGGTGCCCGTGTTTACGGATTTGGGGTTGTACCTGGTAGGTTCATTGATACTTTGTGTGAGAATGAGGGCATAAAGCTTAGATTGTAGGATGGCTGGGGTGTTAAGCATGTCCCAGTTTAGGTCACCTAGCAGCAAGAGCTCTGTAGATAGATGGGGACAATCAATTTACATATGGTGACCAGGGCACAGCTGGGGAAGAGGGTGGTCTATAGCAAGCGGCAACGGTGAGAGACTTGTTTCTGGAAAGTTGGATTTTTAAATGTAGAAGCTCAAATTGTTTGGGTATAGACCTGGATAGTAAGACGGAACTCTGCAGGCTATCTGTGCAGTAGATTGCAACTCCGCCCCCTTTGGCAGTTCTATCTTGGCGGAAAATGTTATAGTTAGGGATGGAAATTTCAGGGTTTTTGGTGGTCTTCCTAAGCCAGGATTCAGACACGGCTAAGACACCCGGGTTGGCAGAGTGTGCTAAAGCAGTGAAAAAAAAAAACTAGGGAGGAGGCTTCTAATGTTAACATGCATGAAACCAAGGCTTTTACAGTTACAGAAGTCAACAAATGAGAGTACCTGGGGAATAGGAGTGGAGCTAGGCACTGCAGGTCCTGGAATTACCCCTACATCACCAGAGGAACAGAGGAGGAGTAGGGTAAGGGAATGGCTAACGGCTATAAGAACTGGTCGTCTAGTACGTTCGGAACAGAGAGTAAAAGGAGCAGGTTTCTGGGCACGATAGAACAGATTCAAGGCATAATGTACAGACAAAGGTATGGTAGGATGTGAGTACATTGGAGGTAAACCTAGGCATTGAGTGATGGTGAGAGAGATATTCTCTCTAGAAACATTTAAACCAGGTGATGTCATCGCATATGTGGGAGGTGGAACTAAATGGTTGGTTAGGGCATATTGAGCAGGGCTAGAGGCTCTACAGTGAAATAAAACTATAATCAATAATATAGTGTGGTCTACAGCTTATCATGAGATACTCTACCTCAGACAGCAAAACTTTGAGACTTCCTTAGATATCGTGCACCACCTGTTGTTTACATCTATGCATAGGTCCCCGCCTCGTGTCTTAACCTGTTAGGGCTAGGGGGCAGCATTTGCACGTCTGGATAAAAAAAATGTACACGATTTAATCTGGTTACTAATCCTACCCAGTAACTAGAATATGCATATACTTATTATATATGGATAGAAAACACTCTAAAGTTTCTAAAACTGTTTGAATGGTGTCTGTGAGTATAACAGAACTCATTTGGCAGGCAAAACCCTGAGACATTTTCTGACAGGAAGTGGATACCTGATGTGTTGTATTGACTTTAAACCTATCCCATTGAAAAACACAGGGGCTGAGGAATATTTTGGCACTTCCTATTGCTTCCACTAGATGTCACCAGCCTTTACAAAGTGTTTTGAGTCTTCTGGAGGGAGATCTGACCGAACAAGAGCCATGGAACGATGATGTCCCATTAGACACCTGGCGCGCGAGTTCATGTTGGGTACCCTCGTTCCAATACGTTATAAAAGAGTATGCATTCGTCCACCTTGAATATTATTCATGTTCTGGTTAAAAAGGGCCCTAATGATTTATGCTATACAACGTTTGACATGTTTGAACGAACGGAAATATATTTTTTCCCCTCGTTCATGACGAGAAGTCCGGCTGGCTTAGATCATGTGCTAACAAGACGGAGATTTTTGGACATAAATGATGAGCTTTTTTGAACAAAACTACATTCGTTATGGACCTGTGATACCTGGAAGTGACATCTGATGAAGAGAATCAAAGGTAATGGATTATTTACATAGTATTTTCGATTTTAGATCTCCCCAACATGACGTCTAGTCTGTATCGCAACGCGTATTTTTCTGGGCGCAGTGCTCAGATTATTGCAAAGTGTGATTTCCCAGTAAGGTTATTTTTAAATCTGGCAAGTTGATTGCGTTCAAGAGATGTAAATCTATAATTCTTTAAATGACAATATAATATTTTACCAATGTTTTCTAATTTTAATTATTTAATTTGTGATGCTGACTTGACTGCCGGTTATTGGAGGGAGACGATTTCCTCAACATCAATGCCATAGTAAAACGCTGTTTTTGGATATAAATATGAACTTGATAGAACTAAAAATGCATGCATTGTCTAACATAATGTCCTAGGAGTGTCATCTGATGGAGATTGTAAAAGGTTAGTGCATCATTTTAGCTGGTTTTATGGTTTTGGTGACCCTGTCTTTGACTTGACAAAACATTACACACAACTCTTGTAAATGTACTGTCCTAACATACTCTAAATTTATGCTTTCGCCGTAAAACCTTTTTGAAATCGTAAAACGTGGTTAGATTAAGGAGATGTTTATCTTTCAAAGGGTGTAAAATAGTTGTATGTTTGAAAAATTTGAATTTTGACATTTATTTGGATTCAAATTTGCCGCTCTTGAAATGCACCTGCTGTTGATGGAGTGCACCACGGGTGGCACGCTAGCGTCCCACCTAGCCCATAGAGGTTAACAGCGGCTGCTGTTCTGTCTTGCCGATAGAGTGTATAACCCGCCAGCTGTATGTTCTTAATGTCGTTGTTCAGCCACGACTAGGTGAAACATAAGATATTACAGTTTTTAATGTTCTGTCGGTAGGATATACTGTACAGTACGTGCTTTCAGTTCGTCCCATTTCTTTTCCAGCGATTGAACGATAGCTAGCAGAATGGAAGGCAAGCACAAATTAGCCACTCGTCACCTGATTCTCGCAAGACACCCGGATCTTTTGCCTCGAGATCTCCGTTTCCTTCTCCAGCGAATCACGAGGATCAGGGCCTGGTTGGGTGTCTGCAGTATATCCGTTGTGTCCGACTCACTGAAGAAGAACTCCTTGTCCAATTTGAGGTGAATAATCCCGGTTCTGATGTCCTGAAACTCTGTTCGGTCACAAGAGACGGTAGCAGTAACATTAGGTTCAAAACAAGTTACGAACAATGCGAAAAAAATAAGCAAAATAGTATGATTGGTTGAGAACCGATAAGACGGCAGCCCTACCCCCGAGAGAATCAGAAAGAGATCATTATGCATTTAGGATGAGACATAACACAAACATCCACTGCCCACACTCTGCATTCTGAACACACACACACACACACACACACACACACACACACACACACACACACACACACACACACACACACACACACAGTCTGCATTCAACTGGTATGAAATCCAAGGAAATCCACACAAACACGATACACTTCCAGATTCTATACTTTCTGTTTTGTTTCAAACTCCTAATCACATTGCTCTGTTTGTGTGTGCACGTGTGTGTGTGCACGTGCATGTTCTCACTTTAGTTTCAGTGATACCAAGAAACTGAAGAAGAGCATAACAGTCACAGAGGTCCAGAAAATAACTCCAGTCTCTCTCTCTCTCTCTCTCTCTCTCTCTCTCTCTCTCTCTCTCTCTCTCGTCTCTCTCGCTTTCACCCCGCTCTCTCTCCCCCTCCCTCTCCCCCACTCTCTTTCACCTCTCTCTTCCGTCTCTCTCTCTCGCTTTCACCCTGCACTCTCTACCCCTCCCTCTCCCCCACTCTCTTTCACCTCTCTCTTCTCTCTCTCTCTCTCTCTCTCTCTCGCGCTTTCACCCCGCTCTCTCTCCCCCTCCCTCTCCCCCACTCTCTTTTGCCTCTCTCTTCTCTCTCTCTCACTTTCACCCCGCTCTCTCTCCCACTCCCTCTCTCCCACTCTCTTTCACCTCTCTCTTCTATCTCTCTCTCTCACTTTCACCCCGCTCTCTCTCCCCCTCCCTCTCCCCCAATCTCTTTCACCTCTCTCTTCTCTCCCTCTCTCTCTCTCTCTCTCTCTCTCTCTCTCTCTCACTTTCACCCCGCTCTCTCTCCCCCTCCCTCTCCCCCACTCTCTTTCGCCTCTCTCTTCTCTCTCTCTCACTTTCACCCCGCTCTCTCTCCCACTCCCTCTCTCCCACTCTCTTTCACCTCTCTCTTCTATCTCTCTCTCTCACTTTCACCCCGCTCTCTCTCCCCCTCCCTCTCCCCCAATCTCTTTCACCTCTCTCTTCTCTCTCTCTCTCTCTCTCTCTCTCTCTCTCTCTCTCTCTCTCTCACTTTCACCCCGCTCTCTCTCCCCCTCCCTCTCCCCCACTCTCTTTCACCTCTCTCTTCTCTCTCTCTCGCTTTCACCTTGCTCTCTCTCCCCCTCCCTCTCCCCCACTCTCTTTCACCTCTCTCTTCTCTCTCTCTCTCTCTCTCTCGCTTTCACTCCGCTCTCTCTCCCCCTCCCTCTCCCCAATCTCTTTCACCTCTCTCTTCTCTCTCTCTCTCTCTCTCGCTCTCTCGCTTTCACCCCGCTCTCTCTCCCCCTCCCTCTCCCCACTCTCTTTCACCTCTCTCTTCTCTCTTTCTTTCTCTCTCTTTCGTCCTCTCTCTCTTTCTAGACTGTATATATTGCTTTATCAGTGAACTGTGTCCTGTTTAGCTGAAACAAGTTCATGCTGAAACTCCTTAAAAGTCTAAGAAATGGAGGGAATGTTTGGAGGAACGCATCCAAACGTATTCCACATGTTACCCATGCACACACACACACACACACACACACACACACACACACACACACACACACACACACACACACACACACACACACACACACACCACACACGCGCACAAACACAGACACACTCACATACACACTGTCTCTGCCCCAGCCCCGGGGCGCCATGGTTACCTTGGAACTTTAACGTAGACCAGCTGGCGTACTTGTTAAATTGCATTGCACTGGCTAATGCACACACACACACACACACACACACACACACACACACACACACACACACACACACACACACACACACACACACACACACACACACACACACCCAAAATTCACTTAGGATCAAAGAAAGACTCAGCTCTACACAGCAGCCTTCCACCCTGGCCCAGGGCCAAATGACCAGCCACACATTCCTGAGTATGTGTGTGTGTATGTCTGCATGTGTGTGTGTGTGTATGTGTGTGTGTGTGTACGTGTGTGTAATAACTGGATGGAGGTCTAATGAAGACGGACTGTGTTTATAATTCAAAGGTTTGTGTAGATCACCAGGATAATGATGGGTAAACAGTAGAGCACTATCTCAAGATACAGAGGCTTTCTTCAATTCTGTTTGACCATAACATGAGCGGGAAGCTTATTCTGCTCGTTTATTTCCTATTTGAGAACATAGGGGTACAGTGAGGAATAATGTAATGTTGTTTTTCCTCCACATTTATACTGTCACAAGCGTCGTAGTGAAGAGACCAAGGCGCAGCGTGGATAGTGCTCATTCTTAATTTATTTTATGAGAACACTTAAACAGCAAAATAACAACGACCAACAGTTCCGTCAGGTACAACAACTAAACGGAAAATAACCACCCACAAAACCCAAAGGAAAACAGGCTGCCTAAGTATGGCTTCCAATCAGAGACAACGAAAGACACCTGCCTCTGATTGGAAACCATACTCGGTCAAACATGGAAAACGAAGCACAGAAAATGAAAACTAGAACAAATTCCCCTTGAACCAAAAAAACACAAAACCTTTCTACTATGGCAAATGACCCTTTTTCACTGGTCAGGATGTGACATATACGTTTTCCCTCCACATTTATACATACATTTTAGTCATTCAAATTCGATGTGCGTGCGTTCCAAGTCGATTAAACAGTTGATCAGAGTTGTGTGAGATTACTTGTTTTCACAGGAACTATGTGCAAATAAACAGCACTGAAGGTGGAGACTTGCTTTGAGAGGTCAACAGGAGAGTCTGGTTTCTGAGGTGACATTTCTGCCAAGCTCTGCTCTGATCAAAACTGTCAGTTATTGAAACTAATCTACATGATTCACAGAAACGGTCACATCTCTCTTCCTTCACCTCGTCTTTAAATGAACTAACACACACACACACACAACACACACACACACACACACACACACACACACACACACACACACACACACACACACACACACACACACACACACACACACACACACACACACACACATACACAACACACACCACACACCAAACCACACTACACTACACACACAACACACCACACCACTGGCCCTAATATACTGACCAGCTGGGAATTGATTGAAAGGGGAGCGAGGGAGGGAAGTGGATGGATAGAATGTGGAAAGAGAGAAGTGGAGGGTTGGATGGTGATTTGACTTAAAGTAAGTTAAACCCAGCGCCTGACAGGCCTCAATCAGGAGGGCAGTGATTTGGCAATGCAGTACGACTCTGTAACGCATGCACTCACTCACACACACACAACACACACACACAACACAACCACACACTCACACACAGACACACACACTCACATCAATACCAATAGGGTTTAATCAACTCTCAGAGGAAGCCATCACTATCTAGAAAATCAAACCTATGGAATCGATATGTCAGTTACCGTTTCAATGACAATATGTTTAAATGCAGCCTGTGTAGGAATCTAGACTGAGGTTTGGGTTTGATTTTAGGATACGGAGGTTAGAGGGATGTAGATGGCTTGGGTGCTTCTTAGTATGTTCTTATGAGAGAGAGAGAGAGAGAGAGAGAGAGAGAGAGAGAGAGAGAGAGAGAGAGAGAGAGAGAGAAGAGAGAGAGAGAGAGAGAGAGAGAGAGAGAGAGAGAGAGAGAGAGAGAGAGAGAGAGAGAGAGAGAGGGGGAGAGAGGGGGAGAGAGGGGGAGAGAGGGGGAGAGAGAGTCAGAGAGAATAGGAAAGATGGAAAGAGAGAAAGACAAACGTATTATTAACGTACATTTGCGAGAACAATACTCTATATAGACATAATATGACATTTGAAATGTCTTTATTCTTTTGGAACTTGTGTGACTGTAATATTTACTGTTGACTTTTTATTGTTTATTTCACTTTTGTTTCTCCATTTCACATTTTTACAACATTAACATGTTTCCCATGCCAATAAAGCCACTTTAATTGAATTGAATTGAGTATTCAATACGTCAATCAGATCAATAAAGTAGAAAAGACAGAGGGTTTAAAGAGGAGGAGAGATAGTAGATAGTATCTGGTGTCTGGAGGTTAGAGGGTTGTAGATGACTGTTATAATGAGAGAGAGAGAGAGAGAGAGAGAGGCAGGCTAGTACCTGGTGTCTGAAGGTTAGAGGGTTGTAGATGACTGTTATTATAAGAGAGAGAGAGAGAGAGAGAGAGAGAGAGAGAGAGAGAGAGAGACAGACAGACAGACAGTAGCTACTACCTGGTGTCTGGAGGTTAGAGGGTTGTAGATGGCTGTTATAATGAGAGAGAGAGAGAGAGAGAGAGAGAGAGAGAGAGAGAGAGAGAGAGAGAGAGAGAGAGAGAGAGAGACAGTAGCTACTACCTGGTGTCTGGAGGTTAGAGGGTTGTAGATGGCTGTGGTTATTGGTGCTTCTTAGTCTGTTATTATGAGAGAGAGCAGGAGTGAGTGAGAGAGAAAGTCAGAATAAGAGAGAGAGGAAGGGAGTTAAATGATGATATTAGTAGTAGGGTAGTGGTAGTAGTAGTAGTAGTAGTGGTAGTGGTAGTAGTAGTAGTAGGGTAGTGGTAGTAGTGTAGTGGTAGTAGGGTAGTGGTAGTAATAGGGTAGTAGTAGGGTAGTGGTAGTAGTTTAATGATGGTAGTAGTAGTAGTAGTAGTAGTAGTAGTAGTAGTAGGGGAGTGGTAGTAGTTTAATGATGGTAGTAGTAGTAGTAGTAATAGGGTAGTAGTAGTATGGTAGTGGTAGTAGTTTAATGATGGTAGTAGTAGTAGTAGTAGTAGTAGTAGTAGTAGTAGTAGGGTAGTGGTAGTAGTTTAATGATGGTAGTAGTAGTAGTAGGGTAGTGATAGTAGTTTAATGATGTAGTAGTAGTAGTAGTAGTAGTAGTAGTAGTAGGGTAGTGATAGTAGTTTAATGATGGTAGTAGTAGTAGTAGTAGTAGTAGTAGTAGTAGTAGTTGTAGTTTTAGTTGTAATAGGGTAGTAGTAGGGTAGTGGTAGTAGTTTAATGATGGTGGTAGTAGTAGTAGTAGTAGTAGTAGTAGTAGTAGGGTAATGGTAGTAGTAGTATTATTAGTAGTATTAGTAGTAGTGGAAGGGTAATGGTAGTAATAGTAGTAGTAGTAGTAGAAAGGTAATGGTAGTAATAGTAGTAGTAGTAGTAGTAGTAGTAGTAGTAGTAGTAGTAGTAGTAGTAGTAGTAGTAGTAATAGGGAAGTAGTAGGGTAGTGGTAATAGTTTAATGATGGTAGTAATAGTAGTAGTGGTAGTAGTAGTAGGGTAGTGGTAGTAGTTTAATGGTGGTAGTAGTAGTAGTAGTAGTAGTAGTATGGTAGTGGTAGTAGTTTAATGATGGTAGTAGTAGTAGTAGTAGGGTAATGGTAGTAGTAGTATTAGTAGTAGTATTAGTAGTAGTAGTTGTAGTAGTAGTAGTAGTAGTAGTGGAAGGGTAATGGTAGTAGTAGTATTAGTAGTGGTAGTATTAGTAGTAGTGGAAGGGTAATGGTAGTAATAGTATTAGTAGTAGTAGTAGGGTAATGGTAGTAGTAGTAGGGTAATGGTAGTAGTAATATTAGTAGTAGTAGTATTAGTAGTAGTGGAAGGGTAATGGTAGTAATAGTAGTAGTAGTAGTGGTAGTAGAAGGGTAATGGTAGTAGTAGATTTAGTAGCAGGGTAGTGGTAGTTGTTTAATGATGGTACTAGTGGTTGTAGTAGGGTAATGGTAGTAGGTTAATGATTGTACTAGTAGTAGTAGCAGGGTAGGGGTAATAGTTTAATGATGGTACTGCTAGTAGTAGTAGTAGGGTAATGGTAGTAGGTAAATACATTTAGTTAACTTGTGTGTCAAATGTAGGATCAGGCTGGTGACTAGATGCCCCAGCACTCATGAAGCTCAGCGCTGGAGGGTGCTGCTTAGGCCAATGCACTACGGCAGTTCACAATGCTCTAGCAAGCACTACGGATACTATGAATACGGATGATCCATAGTCGCGTCATTTTAAATTATTTCGTTTTAAGCCTTCCCCTAACCTTAACCACTCGGAATGAATGCCTAAACTGTTACCCTTTGAGTTGTTTCTGTTTTAACCCAGTAGCTATGTGGAATTAATGCCTCAAAAGTAGACGTTCATCCATGAGTCAAACAGCGGTGGGCCAGATTCGAACCCATGCTGTCTCTGGTATACGTGTGCTGGTGTCAGTGGCTGTAACCGCAAGACCACACATTCACTAAGGTAACAAAAATGATGTACTTGGCCTATTGCTTGCTTCAATATATAATAAAACAACAGATCACATTTTCTTTTACAAAAAATACATTCACCCACTGCAAATATTTCAATTTATTACAATCCACATACAAATTCACATGATATGCGCTGCAGCCTGCACCTAGCCTACGTAGAGTGCATTTGGAAAGCATTCAGACCCATTATCTTTTTCCACATTTTGTTAGTCTCATTCTTAAATGGATTAAATAAACAAAAATCCTAATCAATCGACACTCAATACCCCGTAATGACAAAGCAAAAAGAGGTTTTTAGAAATGTTTGCAGATTTATTGATATAAAAAAGAGAAATACCTTATTTACGTACAGTAAGTATACAGAACCTTTGATATGAGACTGAAAATTGAGCTCAGGTGCATCCTGTTTCCATTGATCATCCTTGAGTTGTTTCTAAAACTTGATTGGAGTCCACCTGTGATAAATTAAATTGATTGGACATGATTTGGAAAGGCAACACCTGTCTATATAAAGTCCCACAGTTGACAGTGCATGTCAGACCAAAAATCAAGCCATGAGGTTGAAGGAATTGTTTGTAGAGCTCCGAGACAGGATTGTGTCAAGGCACAGATCTGGGGAATGGTACCAAAAAACATCTGCAGCATTGAAGGTCCCCAAGAACACAGTGGCCTCCATCATTCTTAAATGGAAGAAGTTTGGAACCACCAAGACTCTTCCTAGAGCTGGCCGCCCGGCCAAACTGAGCAATTGGGGGAGAAGGGCCTTGGTCAAAGTCCCTCTGTGGAGATGGGAGAAACTTCCAGAAGGACAACCATCTCTGCACCACTCCACCAATCAGACTTAAATGGTAGATTGGCCAGAAGCCACTCCTCAGCAAACGACACATGACAGCCCGCTTTTAGTTTGCCAAAAGGCACCTAAAGGACACTCAGACCATCAGAAACAAGATTCTCTGGTCTGATGAAACCAATCGAACTTATTGGTCTGAATGCCAAGCGTCACGTCTGGAGGAAACCAGGCACCATCCCTATGGTGAAGAACGGTGGGGGCAGCATCATGCTGTGTGTAACTCCCTGGCCATAGAGAGGGTTTTTTTGTTCTTTATTTTGGTTAGGCCAGGGTGTTACATTGGGTGGGCGTTCTATGTTTTTTTTCTATGTTTTTGTATTTCTTTGTTTTGGGCCGTGTGGCTCCCAATCAGGCACAGCTGAAGTTCGTTGTGGTTGATTGGGAGTCACACATAAGTGCATGTTTTTCCGTTGGGGTTTTGTGGGTAATTGTTTCTGTCATTGTGTTTCACCTGACAGGACTGTTTGGCTGTCGGTTTTTTATTGTTTTGTTTGCATAAGTGTTTTTTCTTCATTAAATATGATGAACACTAACTCCGCTGCGTTTTGGTCCACTCTCTCACACAACAGTCATTACAGAATTACCCACCACAAAAGGACCAAGCAGTGGAGGAAGGAGCAGCACCAGGAGAGCAGCATGATGGACTCATGGACGTGGGAACAAATACTGGACGGAGAGGGACCATGGACTCAGGCTGGGGAGTATCGCCTCCCACAGTGGGAGATTGAAGCGGCGAGAGCGGAGAGGCGATGGTATGAGGAGAGAGAGCGCAACAGGCACGAGAGGCAGCCCCAAGATTTTTTTTGGGGGGGGGGCACACGGGACAGTCGGCGGTGCCGAGGTCAGAACCAGAGCCAGTCGGGTTGACGTTGGAGGTGAGCGAAGGGTGGAAAGCAGAGACAGTGAAGGAGTTGATGGGGAGATTGGAGGAGAGAGAGATGAGAGACCTGCTGGTTTGGTGCATAAGGCACGGCATTCGCCCTACGGAGCATGTCAGTGAATTAATGTCACCTGAGTCAGTTCTCCATACTCGTCCTGAGGTGCGTGCTGGCCGTCTGTTGAAGACTGTGCCTGCGCCCAGAAACAGGCCTCCTGCATGTCTTCCCAGCCCTGCACGTCCTGTGCCTACGCCCAGAAACAGGCCTCCTGCATGTCTTCCCAGCCCTGCACGTCCTGTGCCTTCGCCCAGAACCAGGCCTCCTGCATGTCTTCCCATCCTGGTCAAGCCCGTGCCTCCTCCTCGGACCAGTCCGCCAGTGGGTCTCATCATCCTGGTCTGTCCTGTGCCTGCTCCACGGACCAGGCCTCCAGTGGGTTTCCCCATCTTGGATAAGCCTGTGCCCCCTCCTCGGACCAGGCCTCCAGTGGGTCTCCCCATCCTGGTCAGTCCTGTGCCTCATCCTAGGACCAGGCCTCCAGTGGGTTTCCCCATCTTGGTTAAGCCTGTGCCTCCTCCTCGGACCAGGCCTCCAGTGGGTCTCCCCATCCTGGTCTGTCCTGTGCCTGCTCCACGGACCAGGCCTCCAGTGGGTCTCCCCATCCTGGTTAAGCCTGTGCCTCCTCCTCGGACCAGGCCTCCAGTGGATCTCCCCATCCTGGTCAGTCCTGTGCCTCCTCCTAGGACCAGGCCACAAGTGGGTCTCCCCATTCTGGTCCGTCCGGTGCCACCTCCCAGGACTAGGCCTCCAGAGTGGCCCGCCTGTTCGGAGCTGCAAGAGTGGCCCGCCTGTCCGGATCTGCCAGAGTGGCCCGCCGTGCCGGATCTGCCAGAGTGGCCCGCTGGTCGGATCTGCCAGAGTGGC
This sequence comes from Salmo salar, assembly GCF_965601325.2. Taxonomy (NCBI): domain Eukaryota; kingdom Metazoa; phylum Chordata; class Actinopteri; order Salmoniformes; family Salmonidae; genus Salmo; species Salmo salar. Next base: position 31,178,725 of record NC_138319.1, on the reverse strand, counting down.
CCGCCGGTCCGGATCTGCCAGAGTGGCCCGCCTGTCCGGATCTGCCAGAGTGGCCCGCCATGCCGGATCTGCCAGAGTGGCCCGCCGTGCCGGATCTGCCAGAGTGGCCCGCCGTGCCGGATCTGCCAGAGTGGCCCGCCTGTCCGGATCTGCCAGAGTGGCCCGCCATGCCGGATCTGCCAGAGTGGCCCGCCTGTCCGGATCTGCCAGAGTGGCCCGCCGTGCCGGATCTGCCAGAGTGGCCCGCTGGTCGGATCTGCCAGAGTGGCCCGCCGGTCCGGATCTGCCAGAGTGGCCCGCCTGTCCGGATCTGCCAGAGTGGCCCGCCATGCCGGATCTGCCAGAGTGGCCCGCCGTGCCGGATCTGCCAGAGTGGCCCGCCGTGCCGGATCTGCCAGAGTGGCCCGCCGTGCCGGATCTGCCAGAGTGGCCCACCGTGCCGGATCTGCAAGAATGGCCCGCCTGTCCGGATCTGCCAGAGTGGCCCGCCTGTCTGGATCTGCCATCGCTGCCCCCCAGCCGGGCGCAGCCAGGGTCATCCGCCCGTCGGGCGCAGCAAGGGTCGCCCGCCAGCCGGGCGCAGCCATCACCTCCCGCCAGCCGGGCGCAGCAAGGGACACCCGCCAGCCGGGCGCAGCCATCGCCGCTCGCCAGCCGGGCGCAGCCAGGGTCGTCCACCAGCCGGGCGCAACAAGGGTCGCCCGCCAGCCGGGCGAAGTCAGGGTCGCCCACCAGACCTTCGGCGCGGCCAGGTGCGCCACCTAAGAGGGCGACGCCAAGGGTGGGGCAGAGGCCACGTCCCGCACCTGAGCCGCCGCCATAAGAAGGCCCACCCAGACCCTCCCCTTCAGTGTCAGGTTTTGCGGCCGGAGTCCGCACCTGGGGGGGGGGGGGGTACTGTAACGCCCTGGCCATATAGAGGGGTTTTTTGTTCTGTATTTTGGTCACACATAAGTGCATGCTTTTCCATTGGGGTTTTGTGGGTAATTGTTTCTGTCATTGTGTTTCACCTGACAGGACTGTTTGGCTGTCGGTGTTTTCTTGTTTTGTTTGCATAAGTGTTCTTTCTTAATTAAATATGACGAACACTAACTCCGCTGCGTTTTGGTCCACTCTCTCTCACAACAGTCGTTACACTGTGGGAATGTTTTTTTAGCGGCAGGGACAGGGAGACTAGTCAGGATCGAGGGAAAGATGAATGGAGCAAAGTACAGAGAGATCCTTGATGAAACCTCCTCCAGAGTGCTCAGGACCTCAGACTGGGTTCACCTTCCAACAGGACAACAACCCTAAGCACACAGACAAGACAACGCAGGAGTGGTTTTGGGACAAGCCTCTGAATGTTCTTGTGTGGCCCAGCCAGAGCCTGGACTTGAACACGATCGGACATCTCTGGAGAGACCAGGAAATAGCTGTGCAGCGACTGTCCCCATCCAACCTGACAGAGCTTGAGAGGATCTGCAGAGAGAATGGGAGAATCTCCCCAAATTCAGGTGTGCTAAGCTTGTAGTGTCATACCCCAAAAGAAACGAGGCTATAAGGTGCTTCAACAAAGTACTGAGTAAAGGTTCTTAATACTTTTGTATATCTCATATTTCAGTTTCGATTTTTAATACATTTCCAAAATTTCAAAAAATATGTTTTTGCTTTGTCATTATGTTTTTTTTTGTGTAGATTGATGAGGAAAAAAATATGCTGATGCATTTAAAATGTGTTACAGGGTTGACACAAACGTTTTGTACATTGAATGCAATGTATTGTCTTAGGCGTTAACAATCATGAATCCTATAGTTTTTCAAAAGATTAAAAATGGTGAAGCACTGAAATAAAATAATACTTTGGCTTGCCTCAATAACCTGTACAGTATTGTACAATATCTGTCTTTGTGCAAGGACAAATGTTTGACAAATACCACCTACACAGAGTTCAGCCATTGTTTAGTTGAATGTGAATCATTGTTTTTCTGTGTTGTTGAGTTTATTGTTCTTCTACAGGGGGGGACATCACTGTGTGATATATTGTAAAGAAACAATGTAAAGTACCATATTGTAAAGGAACATAATGTAAATTAATATAATAGAAAAGGAACATAGTTTAAATGAACATAGTGTAAAGGAACATACAATATGTAAAGGAACATTGTAAAAACATTTTTTTTTAAGGAACATAGTGTAAAGGAACATAATGTAATGACAAATAATGTAAGGGAACATATTAAAAATGAACGTATTTTAAAGAAACACAGTGTAAAGGGAAATAATGTAAAGGAACATATTGTAAGTAACATAATGTTAGGAAACATATTGTAAAGGAACATAATGTAAATGAACCTAATGTAAGGGAACATAATGTAAAGGAACATATTGTAAGTAACATAATGTTAGGAAACATATTGTAAAGGAACATAATGTAAATGAACCTAATGTAAGGGAACATAATGTAAAGGAACATATTGTAAGTAATATAATGTTAGGAAACATATTGTAAAGGAACATAATGTAAATGAACCTAATGTAAGGGAACATAGTGTAAGGGAACATAGCGTAAAGAAACACATTTTAAAGGGAACATATTGAAAAGGAACATATTGTAAAGTAACATCATGTAAAAGAACATAAGATAAAGGAACATAGTGTAAAGAAACATACAGTTAAAGAACATATTGTAAATATACATATTGTAAATTAACAATGCAAGGGAATATATTGCAAAGGAACATATTGCGAAGGAACATATTACAAAGGAACATATTGTAAAGTAACATAGTGTAAGGGAACATAGTGTAACGAAACATGTTAAAGGAACATATTTTAAAGTAACATAGTGTTAAGGAACACATTTTAAAGGGAACATAGTGTAAAGGAACATAATGTAAAGGACCATATTGTAAAGAAACATATTGTAAATTAACAATATAAAGGAACATATTGTAAAGAAACATATTGTAAATTAACAATATAAAGGAACATATTGTAAAGAAACATATTGTAAATTAACAATATAAAGGAACATAATGTAAAGGAACATATTGGAAAGAAACATATTGGAAATTAACAACGTAAGGAACAAATTGCAAAGGAACACATTGCAAAGGAACATACTGCAAAGGAACATATTGTAAAGGAACTGTGGCTCAGTTGGTAGAGCATGGTGTTTGCAACGCCAGCATGGCGTGTGCAACGCCAGGGTTGTGGGTTTGATTCCCACGGGGAGCCATTACAAAAAAAATGCATGAAATGAAATGCATGCATTCACTACTGTAAGTCGCTCTGGATAAGAGTGTCTGCTAAATGACTAAAATGTTAAATGTAAACGTAGGGTAAAGGAACATAGTCTAAAGGAACATATTGTAAATGAACATACAGTAATATAAGGGAACATATTGTAAAGGAACATATTGTAAATTAGGATACAGTAAGAGAGCATATTGTAAATTAGGATACAGTAAGGAACATATTGTAAATTAGGATACAGTAAGAGAGCATATTGGAAATTAGGATACAGTAAGGAACATATTGTAAATTAGGATACAGTAAGAGAGCATATTGTAAATTAGGATACAGTAAGGATCATATTGTAAATTAGGATACAGTAAGAGAGCATATTGTAAATTAGGATACAGTAAGAGAGCATATTGTAAATTAGGATACAGTAAGGAACATATTGTAAATTAGGATACAGTAAGAGAGCATATTGTAAATTAGGATACAGTAAGGAACATATTG
>NC_138319.1:31145000-31170000 GCF_965601325.2 Salmo salar | reverse complement strand
GGTTACTACTCCTGCCCAGTAACTAGAATATGCATATAATTATTGGCTTTGGATAGAAAACACCCTAAAGTTTCTAAAACTGTTTGAATGGTGTCTGTGAGTATAACAGAACTCCTATGGCAGGCCAAAACCTGAGAAGATTTCAAGCAGGAAGTGGCCTGTCTGAGAAGTAGTGTTTCATCTTGGCTCTTTTTATTGAAGACTCAGGATCTGTGCAATAACGTGACACTTCCTACGTCTTCCATAGGGTCTCAGAGCCCGGGAAAACGTTGAACGATATCGAGGCAGGCTCTGGCTGAAACACTTTATCGCTTTTGGCAAGTGGCCACTCAGAGTACTATGGGCTTAGGCGCGTGCCCGCTTCGACCGAATGCTTTGTTTTCCTTTGTCTGTTTATCTAAACGCAGATTCCCGGTCGGAATATTATCGCTTTTTTATGAGAAAAATGGCATAAAAATTGATTTTAAACAGCGGTTGACATGCTTCGAAGTACGGTAATGGAATATTTAGAATTCTTTTGTCACGAATTGCGCCATGCTCGTAACCCTGATTTAGCCTTTAGGATAGTGTCTAGAACGCACGAACAAAACGCCGCTGTTTGGATATAACGATGGATTATTTTGGACCAAACCAACATTTGTTATTGAAGTAGAAGTCCTGGGAGTGCATTCTGACGAAGACAACAAAGGTAAGAACATTTTTCTTATAGTAAATCTGACTTTGATGAGTGCTAAACCTGCTGGGTGTCTAAATAGCTAGCCCTGTGATGCCGGGCTATCTACTGAGAATATTGCTTTCACCGAAAAGCTATTTTAAAATCGGACATATCGAGTGCATAGAGGAGTTCTGTATCTATAATTCTTAAAATAATTGTTATGTTTTTTTGTGAACGTTTATCGTGAGTAATTTAGTAAATTCACCGGCAGTGTTCGGTGGGAATGCTAGTCACATGCTAGTCACATGCAAATGTAAAAAGCTGGTTTTTGATATAAATATGAACTTGATTGAACAAAACATGCATGTATTGTATAACATAATGTCCTAGGGTTGTCATCTGATGAAGATCATCAAAGGTTAGTGCTACATTTAGCTGTGGTTTGGGTTTATGTGACATTATATGCTAGCTTGAAAAATGGGTGTCTGATTATTTCTGGCTCGGTACTCTGCTGACATAATCTAATGTTTTGCTTTCGTTGTAAAGCCTTTTTGAAATCGGACAGTGTGGTTAGATTAACGAGAGTCTTATCTTTAAAATGGTGTAAAATAGTCATATTTTTGAAAAATTGAAGTAATAACATATCTAAGGATTTGAATAACGCGCCACAGGATTCAACTGGCTGTTGTAGCCCATAGAGGTTAACCCTTCATCTTCTGTTATTTAACCCTTAATCTCCTGTTATTTAACCCTTCATCTTCTGTATTTTAACCCTTCATCTCCTGTTTTTTAACCCTTCATCTTCTGTATTTTAAGCCTTCATCTCCTGTCATTTAACACTTCATCTTCTGTTTTTTAACCCTTCATCTTCTGTATTTTAACACTTCATCTCCTGTCATTTAACCCTTCATTTCCTGTCATTTAACCCTTCATTTCCTGTCATTTAACCCTTCATCTCCTGTCATTTAACCCTTAATCTCCTGTCATTTAACCCTTAATCTCCTGTCATTTAACCCTTCATCTCCTGTCATTTAACCCTTAATCTCCTGTTATTTAACACTTCATCTTCTGTATTTTAACCCTTCATTTCCTGTCATTTAACCCTTCGTCTCCTGTTATTTAACACTTCATCTTCTGTATTTTAACCCTTCATCTCCTGTTATTTAACACTTCATCTTCTGTATTTTAACCCTTCATTTCCTGTCATTTAACACTTCATCTTCTGTTATTTAACCCTTCATCTTCTGTATTTTAACCCTTCATCTCCTGTTTTTTAACCCTTCATCTCTTGTTATTTAACCCTTCATCTCTTGTTATTTAACCAATCCAGTCTTCCATCCCTTCTTGGGTGTACAGAACTAATACTCATATAATAATCCATTCATTCTGTTCGTTACACAAAAGCGTTCTATACCATCAGCAGTAGTGCTGAGTTTTTACCCCAAATGTCAGTTTTTTTAAACAACTAATTGACCATTAAATCAATTATTTGAATTCCATTTTGTTCTGATTTATTTCTGTGAGCTCAATGATCACATTGCACAGTTTCTCTAGAGTTAAATCAGATTCAGCCTGAACCGTGCGATGGTAGTAAAGATGTGTAGTTTCCAACAAGACAATATTCGACATAGTTTAGCGTCTAAAACGTGGTAATTAACTACGGTGACCATAATCCATTGCACATCTACTTGTCCGGACTGTGTTTCTTTTACAACTGCTACTTTAGGTTAGTGTGGGGCAGACACGGAGAGGGAGAGAAGACTGCCGCGATCATGACAGGATATAGAGAGCAGCTGTTGCTTCGCGAGGTATCTCGACCTGAAAATACATAATCTAAGTGATTGATAGTTGGTATTCAGCAGTCATAAAAGTATGCCTAATTTACTTCGAAGAACTACTATAATAGTGACTTTGTCAGACAGCATAGGCAGCAGCTCTATAGAGATGAGATGATGACTTGGAATGAAATAATTAAGATATCAAATAAAACAAATGTATTATACACAGCAACAAAATATTTTATTAAAGTAATGTGAATAAAATATGGTTGATAAGTGATAAGCAGTAATGGGCAGTCACTACCATTATGGGACTTTTATTCATTGTTTCATTCTGTGATACAGCATTTAACCCTAATAATTGAAAGAGAACTGAAAGCGAACCGACCTCAATTCAGCACTAGTGTGCAGACTACGAGACAGACTGACTACCTCCCTTCAGCTCATTTTACATCCGATAGTTTTCACAGTAAAAACGTGTACATCCATCTGCCATTAAGAAAGACAGATGGCTGATCGAACCGTTAACTCTGACACCATCTACTCTAATATCTCAGACTCGTTACAACTCTTGACTAATTACTCTCTCAAACCACCGCCATGGCTACTCCTGCCTTTGTGTCGCCTACTCCGCATCAATCAATCATTTTCATTTGTGACAGCCTTCTCTCCTCTCCTTTTCATTTTTTTCTTTTTTAACTACTCCTCTACCCCCCTCTTTTACGGACAAATATATTTTAGTTTTTTTTTTACAGCTTTTCTGCTACATATACATGCATTTTACATACACATTTTACATATACATTTTACATACATGGTACTTTTATATAAAGAAGTCACATAACAATAATGCCAAATAATACCAAACAGAAGCTTTTTAATCCCATCCTCAGTCACTCTCAGCCCATCCCCCCTATCACGATAAACCACCCTCGGTTGGTTTCCATGCGCCAAATATTTTTCAGTTGGGCTGTGATGTTTTACTAAATTTTTTTACCTTTCTAATTGTATAGTATCCACAGATTTTGAGCTAAAGATGAACACCTTTCCTACAAGTATTATTGTATTATTTATTGACTGACTTTGACTTTCCTGTATAAAGTCAAAAAGGCAATTTTTTAACAAAGGATGAGCCTTTCTTAATAATTTACTGGAGAACCATTTTGGGTTTAAGTATAACTTATGTATGAGTGAAGATTTTAGTGAGAGGTTTAAAGCTTTAATATTTAATAATCTTATCCCCCCAAACTCATATTCATTAAATAAATAGGCACGTTAAATTTTGTCTGGCTTAGCATTCCAAAAAAAATGAAATATGTTTTGCTCATATGATTTAAAAAAAACAAGTCATATGGAGCAGGCAGTGCCATTAGTAAGTAAACTGTGATTGGACCAAAAGTTAATCAATGTGATTTTTCCATAAATAGACAAATATTCACTGTACCTCTCCGTGGTTGCAAATCGTATCTATTTTTGCTAGCTTTCTATTGAAATTGACTGTGGAAGTTCATTTATATTTTCTGAGATGTGAATACCAAATATGACTACTTTACCATCTTCCCATTTTATTGGTAAGCTACCAGGTAGTGTAAACACTGTGTTTTTTTATGATCCAATATGTAATATAGTACACTCATAATTATGTTTTAATCCAGAGAGGCTAGAAAAGTGATCAATATCTTCAATGAGACTGTGCAGGGATCCTGATTGCAGACTTAAGAAAACATTTGCGTCATTGGCATACATTGACACTTTTGTTTTTATCCCCTGGATTTCTAACCACTTGATGTTCTTGTTGGATCTAATTTTAATAGCTAGCATTTCAACGGCCTATAATAAATAGATATGGAGACAACGGACAGCTGTGACGATCGTCGTAAGGAGTAGACCAAGGTGCAGCGTGTTGAGTGCTCATGATAAATATTTATTTGAACTCAGAACATTAAAGCAAAATAACAAACAAACGGAAACCGACCGTCACGTTCTGCAGGCTTTACAGAGCTGTGCAAAAACAAGATCCCACAACACCAGGTGGAAAAACCCCTACTTAAGTATGATCTCCAATTAGAGACAACGAGGACCAGCTGCCTCTAATTGGAGATCACCAAACAAAACCAACATAGAAATACAAAACTAGAACATGAACATAGAAATACAAAACATAGAAGAAAAAAAAAACTGTCACGCCCTGACCTACTCTACCATAGAAAATAACAGCTTACCATGGTCAGGACGTGACAACAGCCCTGTTTTACTCCTCTTAAAAGCTCAATACTTTCTGAGAAGTAACCTTTACATCTGGGGTTGCTGTACATAACTGTAACCCATTGTATAAGAGATTGACCAAAATTAAAGTAATCCAGATATTTTTATAGAAATTCTAGTCATTCTTTACCAAATGCCTTTTCAAAATCTGCTATAAAGACCATGCCTGGTATCTAAGATGTTTCATAATGTTCAATTGTTTGAAGTAATTGTCGTATATTATCTCCAATATATCCTCCATGTAAAAAAACTGTCTGATCAGGATGAACAATATCTGGTAAAACCTGTTTTACTCTATGTGCTATGCATTTAGCCAGGATTTTCACATCACAACATTTAAGTGTTAGAGGCCTCCAGTTTTTTAAATGGACTGGATCTTTATACTTACCACCTGGGTCCTGTTTTAGTAGTAATGAAATTAGACCTTGTTGAGTACCTGAAAGTCTACCATTTGTATAGGAGTAATTAAAACATGCTAATAATGGATCTTTGAGTACATCAAAAAAGATCTGGTATACCTCTACTGGTATACCGTCAAGCCCTGGTGTTTTTCCAGACTGAAGAGATTTTATTGCCTCAAAAAGTTCCTCTTCTGTAAGTTGGCCTTCACACAGGTCTTTCTGTAAATTTGTTAATTTTACATTGTTGTTATTATTATTATTATTACTAGGAAATACATCCTTAAAGTTAACATAATTCAGTGGAAATGGAGGAGACTGAAAAGAAAACATATGCTTAAAATATTTTGCTTCGTCTATTAAAATATAATTTGGTGAATCATGGATAACTTCTTTTATAATGAGTTTCTGTAAATCCTCTCCTCTCCATTCGTCTCATCTCCTCTCCTTTAGCCTCCTCTCCTCTCCTCTCCTCTCCTCTCCTCTCCTCTCCTCTCCTCTCCTCTCCTCTCCTCTCCTCTCCTCTCCTCTCCTCTCCTCTCCTCTCCTCTCCTCTCCTCTCCTCTCCCTCTATCCTCTTTATGCGCCGCTCTCTCTCTCCTCTCCTCTCCTCTCCTCTCCTCTCCTCTCCTCTCCTCTCCTCCTCCTCTCCTCTCCTCTCCTCCTCCTCTCCTCTCCTCCTCTCCTCTCCTCTCCTCTCCTCTCCTCTCCTCTTTATTCACCTCAGATGGACTCTTGTTCTTATTTAAATGCAGCTTTTGATTTGAGACTCACCCCTCCACCGCCCCTCAATCTACCATCTCCCCCCTCTGCATGTACCATAATGTCTCCCTTTATCCACCAGACAGACGAAAGCAGATTACTGAACAACATACGATTTCCCGCTGATGAACAAGACAACAAAAATAAAGGGATTGAAGCAAAGGAGGAGAAACGCCATCCTTCTCTCCTCCCCTCACCCTAAGAGCTAACGGTTGGTCCAAGATGGGATGATCCCTTTCTCTCTCTTCCCATCTACCCTCTCTCTCAATTCAATTCAATTCAAGGGGCTTTATTGGCATGGGAAACATATTTTAACATTGCCAAAGCAAGTGAAGTAGATAATATACAAAAGTGAAATAAACAATAAAAATGAACAGTAAACATTACACTCACAGAAGTTCCAAAATAATAAAGACATTACAACTGCCATAGAATGTATATACGTATGCAGTGTTGTAACGATGTGCAAATGGTTAAAGTACAAAAGGGAAAATAAATAAACATAAATACGGGTTGTATTTACAATGGTGTTTGTTCTTCACTGGTACTCTCTGTTTAAGGCCAAATAGCATTCTAGTTTGCTCAGTTTTTTTGTTAATTCTTTCAAATGTGTGAAGTAATTATCTTTTTGTTTTCTCATTACTTATTTGGGTCTAATTGTGTTGCTGTCCTGGGGCTCCATGGGGTCTGTTTGTGTTTGTGAACAGAGCCCCAGGACCAGTTTGCTTAGGGGACTCTTCTTCAGGATCATCTCTCTGTAGGTGATGACTTTGTTATGGAAGGTTTAGGAATCACTTCCTTTTAGGTGGTTGCAGAATTGAACGTCTCGTTTCTGAATTTTGATAATTAGCGGGTATCGGCATGCATTATTTGGTGTTTTATGTTGTACGTGGAGGACATTTTAGCAGAATTCTGCATGCAGAGTCTCAATTTGGTGTTCATCCCATTTTGTGAATTCTTGGTGACCTGAACCCAGACCTCACAACCATGAAAGGCAATTGGTTTTATAACTGATTTAAGTTTTTTTTTGCCAGATGTTAATTGGTATGTCAAATGTTATGTTCCTTTTCATGGTATAGAATGCCCTTCTTGCCTTGTCTCTCAGATCGTTCACAGCTTTGTGGAAATTACAGTGGCGCTGATGTTTAGGCCAAGGAATGCATATTTTTTTGTGTGTTCTAGGGCTACGGTGTCTAGATAGAATTTGTATTTGTGGTCCTGGCAAATTGACTTTTTTTGTAACACCATTATTTTGTTCTCGCTGAGATTTACTGTCAGGGCCCAGGTCTGGCAAAATCTGTGCAGAAGATCTAGGTGCTGCGGTAGGCCCTCCTTGGTTGGTGACAGAAGCACCAGATCATGAGCAAACAGTAAACATTTGACTTCAGATTCTAGTAGGGTGAGGCCGGGTGCTGCAGACCGTTCTAGTGCCCTCGCATATTCATTGATATATATGTTGAAGAGGGTGGGACTTAAGCTGCATCCCTGTCTCACCCCACAGCCCAGTGGAAAGAAATGTGTGCGTATTCTGCCTATTTTAACCACACACTTGTTGCTTGTGTACATGGATTTTATAATGTCGTATGTTTTTTTTTTTTCTCTCTCTCTCTCTCTCTCTCTCTCTCTCTCTCTCTCTCTCTCTTCTCCCTCTCTCTCTCTCTTTCTCTCTCTGATTTTCTCGTCATCTCACTCTCTTCGTGTGCTCAGGCAGGTATCACGCCTAAAGCAAGAGTCTCATGGCCTGTTGACAGTGTTCCAATAAGACGTGTGTGTTTTCTCCCAAAAACCAACCACTCTATGTGTTCGCTTCTGTTTTCGCTTCTGTGTTTGCTTCTGTGTTGCCTTCTGTGTTTGCTTCTGTGTTGCCTTCTGTGTTCGCTTCTGTGTTGTCTTCACTACATTGGCACATGTGAACAAACTCAGAGACATAAACACATGCATGTATACATGCGCACCCATGCATACATACTCATGCATTCACACCCGCACACACACACACACACACACACACACACACACACACACACACACACACACACACACACACACACACACACACACACACACACACACACACACACACACACACACACACACACACACACACACACACACACACACACACACACACACACACACACAAAGAGGCTGTCTACTCAGCCGATATTAGTATGCGGAACGTAACAGCATGCGTGAGTACCAGATACCTCCCCCCTCACACACCTCTGTCTATCTCACACTACACTCCCTGGCCTCTCAGTGCCACTCTCACCTCCTCTTACATGGATGTATAAATATCTTGCTTTTTTGTTGGGGGGGGGTGCGGGGGGGGGGGGGGTGAGAGATGAAAAGAGGAAGATGATGATGATATGAAGGAGAAGAGGTAGAGGAGGGATGTCTGGTCCGTTTTACACCCCCCTGGCCCAGCAACAAGTGTCAGAGTGAGCACTGATTCATTCCTCTACAGTCATGTCTGCATCTAGTTGGCAACAGGCCAGCTCTAACATCTGTCTCCTCTCTCCCTCTTTCCTCATCTCCTCCTTCTCCTCCCTCCTCTCCCCCTCTCTCACTCTCTCCTCCATCTCTCTCCTCTCCCACTCCTCTACCTCTCCTCCCCCTCTCTCCCACTCCTCCCCCTCTTTTCCTCACTCCTCCCACTGTCCTCTCCCTCTTCGTTCTGCTCCACATTTCCCATTATTACGTGTCTGCAATCCTTATGGCATATCAGAGACAAGCGCCAAGTGCCCATCACCCCCTCACCCCCTCGCCCCCAAGCCCCTCTTCTACCCCCCACCCCACTTCCCTTTTCCCTCCTCGCACCCCCCCTCTCTATCTCTCTTTTTTATGCCCCTCTCCTCCTCCTTTTCTTCACGCCCTCCCTTCCCCTGAGCCTCTCTTTCCGCTCTTAGGGTCCAGGTGGCATCGTGTGCCCTCATTCTTCTTCTCCTCGCCACTCTGCTCCTTTGGATGCCACGGAAAACTAAAGAGTGGTTGTAAAGTGCCCGGCAAAAACATAGAAAACAGCAACAAACATCCTGTGAGCATCTGGCTGGTTTCATGGTTGTTGTTGTTGGTATTGCCGCGCTCCACAGATCTGTCGATGTTCTGTTGTCAACCAGGATTATCCAATATGGGGATATGCCCTGGGAGCCTGGAACTTTTTCTGTTTTACAAGAGCTGTTGTTGTGGTCCGTGGTTGCTCATGTCGGGACACTGTCTCCACACACACACACACACACACACACACACACACACACACACACACACACACACACACACACACACACACACACACACACACACACACACACACACACACACACCACAGAGCTGAAGCCGAATCCTTTCTCGAGAAGCTCTCTGCCACCACAACCTCATCCTCTTGCCTCGAAAGAGCTGGGAATGCCACGGGATATATAACACACAGACAACACGCGCTCCGAGCCGGCCGTTTGAGGGAAAGTGAATAATCAATTATGTATTGATTTCTTGTAAGATTTTGTCAATTTCAAAGGCAAAAACAAAGGGGGTAGCTTGCCGAGGGGGAGAGAGACGCCGCGGGGGAGAGAGACTCCGCGGGGGAGAGAGACGCCGTGGGGGGTAGCTCGCCAAGGGGGAGAGAGACACCGCAAATTAAACATTAAACACAGACGGGGAGTAAACGAACAAACGAACGAGCAGACGGAAGACAAACACCCTCATTTCCATTTTCGCTCTTTTTGTCTCTGGAAGAATTAAAAGTGTTTGTTGAAAAACAAGAAGAGAAGACAATGGTTTGTCTTTGGAGGCGGGCATGTGGCGAGCGGGCAGGCAAGGGTTAAAAGTGAAAGCTGCAGAAAGAGAGAGAGAGAGAGGGGGGGATAATTAGGCAGCTTGCTAAACAGCCCTCATCAGTATGCGGACCATGAAAATTGACCGGCTGGCTTTTCACTGTGGATCAGAAGGCATGCGGAGCAGAAATGAATTAATGACTATTATACCAACAGAAGAGAGGCGGGTTTATGCAAACGAGCGATGGGGAGGGGGAGGACAGAGGAGAGGAAACACAAGGAACGATACAGTGTGGTATTCAAGAGCCTCCAACACTCCACAGTATGGCTATAGACCGCATGGAGCATGTACTTCTACACACTCTCTCTCTCTCTCTCTCTCTCTCTCTCTCTCTCTCTCTCTTTCTCTCTCTCTCTCTCTCTCTCTCTCTCACACACACACACACTCTCACACACTCTCTCACACACACACACACTCTCACACATATTCACAAACCGTATAGAGGATACCTCACACTCTCACTCCACACTCCCAGACTGCATTGGACTACCTACACACACACACAGATACACAGATACACACACACACACACTCTCACACAGATTCCTCAATAGTTTTTTGTGCTGCAAATACAGAAAACAGCTAATCATCCCCATTACACTTCTATATTTATCTGCACACTGATAGGCTGCTTTACTTGCTAATAATGACCTACCTGCACACTGATAGGCTGCTTTCCGCTTGCTGGAATAATGAATTACAGAACGAGTCACGGAACGAACGAGCAAAAGACAAAAAAGAGGAGGAATGTGAAGGAGACTATCATCTGCATGATGAAAACAGGCAACAATGAACCGTTGGCTCTCCTCCACAGATAAGAAGAGAGAGGGAAGAGGTGGAGGAGAGGAGAAGGGGAACCAGGAAACTTCTCCTTTCCTTTGTTCTTCCTGCGTTGCTGAGGTGAGCCGATCCGACGCTGTTTGGATTTATATAAAAATGTATAAGACCATGAGACAGAAGGAGACTAAATAAAACAGAGACGTGTCTTCCATTTTGGATCTGTCCCGGTACTCTGATCCCTTTGGTTTTGTTTAGCTGGAACTTGATCCCCTCGTATCGCCAAGGAGTAGTCAAACTCACTCACACACAGTCACATACTCATACACACAGTCACACACTCATACACACAGTCACAGTCCGTCCCCACAGTCACATACTCATACTCATACACACACACACAGTCCGTCCACACAGTCACATACTCATACACACACACACACATTCACAGTCCGTCCACACAGTCACATACTCATACACACATTCACAGTCCGTCCACACAGTCACACACTCATACACACAGTCACACACTCATACACACAGTCACACACTCATACACACATTCACAATCCGTCCACACAGTCACACACTCATACACACAGTCACACACTCATACACACATTCACAGTTCGTCCACACAGTCACACACTCACACACACAGTCACACACTCATACACACAGTCACACACTCATACACACATTCACAATCCGTCCACACAGTCACATACTCATACACACACACACACACATTCACAGTCCGTCCACACAGTCACATACTCATACACACATTCACAGTCCGTCCACACAGTCACACACTCATACACACAGTCACACACTCATACACACAGTCACACACTCATACACACATTCACAATCCGTCCACACAGTCACACACTCATACACACAGTCACACACTCATACACACATTCACAGTTCGTCCACACAGTCACACACTCACACACACAGTCACACACTCATACACACATTCACAGTCCGTCCACACAGTCACACACTCACACACACAGTCACACACTCATACACACATTCACAGTCCGTCCACACAGTCACATACTCATACACACAGTCACACACTCATACACACATTCACAGTCCGTCCACACAGTCACATACTCATACACACACACACATTCACAGTCCGTCCACACAGTCACATACTCATACACACACACACACATTCACAGTCCATCCACACAGTCACATACTCATACACACACACACACATTCACAGTCCGTCCACACAGTCACACACTCACACACACAGTCACACACTCACACACACAGTCACACACTCATACATTTGCAGTCCGTCCCTCACCCACACACAATGCTTCCCTCGCTTGCCATTTTGCATATTTGTATGCTAGAAAGGACTAAACAGGCATATGTAAAACAGCAGAATGCTAAATGGACTGGTAAGCCTGCTATATAGTAATGAGGGAGAGGGGGGAGAGAGGGGGAGAGAGGGAGAGAGGGAGAGAGAGGGAGGGAGGTGAAGCAAATTGGGAGGGCTGAGGTGGAGAAGGGCGGGGATAGGAGGTGAGGAGAGGAGTGTGTCCTGTTGGCACTAAAAGGGGGCATGTGTTTTCGGTGAAGATGGGGTGTGAAACGATGTGGGAGGGAAACGCGTTGAGTCGAGGTGGTGTTGGTACTTAAAAGGGGCACGTGTCTAGGCGAAGGGGGGGTGTGGGTAACAAGAGGAGGTGAGGGGAGTGTGAGAAAGAAGCGGTGAGGGGGCAGGGGGGAGCGTCCTGGCATTACGAGGGTGCGGGTGTACATGGAACACACACTGAAAACAAACACACAAAGACGTCACATACAGAAAAATATACCGTCACTGTGCCTGTCACACACACACTCACCAGCCACATACACACACGTCTGAGTTCTCAGGGGAGTTTGCCAGAAGGTGTGTCTGCCAGTCAGATGACGAAGCAGAGAAACACCCCCAAGGAACCACGTGGAGATACAGAGTTCTGGGAGCGAGATGGAGTAAGCCAGTCCGCTGGAGGTGGCACTGAGACACACACTGAGACACACACTGAGTTACACACACTGAGACACACACTGAGACACACACTGAGTTACACACACTGAGACACACACCGAGTTACACACACTGAGACACGCACTGAGACACACTGAGACACACACTGAGTTACACACTGAGACACACACTAAGACACACACTGAGACACACACTGAGTTACACACACTGAGACACACACTGAGTTACACACTGAGACACACACTGAGACAGACACTGAGACACACACTGAGACACACACTGAGACACACACTGAGACACTCTGAGACACACACTGAGACACACACTGAGTTACACACACTGAGACACACACTGAGTTACACACTGAGACACTCTGAGACACACTGAGACAGACACTGAGACACACTGAGACACACACTGAGACAGACACTGAGACACACACTGAGACACACACTGAGACAGACACTGAGACACACACTGAGACACACACTGAGACACACACTGAGACACACACTGAGGCAGACACTGAGGCAGACACTGAGACACGCACTGAGACACCCACTGAGACACGCACTGAGTTACACACTGAGACACACACTGAGACAGACACTGAGACACACACTGAGACACACACTGAGACACACACTGAGACAGACACTGAGACAGACACTGAGACAGACACTGAGACAGACACTGAGACACACACTGAGACACACTGAGATACACACTGAGACACACACTGAGACACACTGAGATACACACTGAGACACACACTGAGACATGCACGCTCACACTCAGGCTCTGGTGTTGGCAGAGCCAGGGCCAGACACTTTGTGCTAGGAGAGACACTGGAGCTGTTTAGCACATCAACTGGGATATTTTATTCAACTGCATTGGAGCCAGCTCTGCAACTTAGAATGTTTAACATGTGTGTGTATACACAGAGGTCACTGTTGAAACTTTCTTTATGAAAATGTAATGTGCATTTTTTTATGCTTTTCCAGAATTTTCCTCAAATAAATAATTGTATCAGACATTGTGACATAGGCTGTGCAACATAGATTCTACCTCCTTCATTGCACCCTGTACTTCCAAAAACAACAGAGATTGTTGTTCACATGTTCAGTGTTGTTGATTATTATGATCAGGATGCATATCATTTTAAATATACAGTTGAAGTCAGAAGTTTACATACACTTAGGTTGGAGTCATTAAAACTTGTTTTTCAACCACTCCACAAATTTCTTGTTAACAAACTGTCGTTTCTTCAAGTCGGTTAGGACATCTACTTTGTTAGGACATCTACTTTTTCCAACAACTGTTGACAGACAGATTACTTCACTTATAATTCACTGTATCACAATTCCAGTGGGTCAGAAGTTTACATACACTAAGTTGACTGTGCCTTTAAACAGCTTGGAAAATACCATAAAAGGATGTCATGGATTTAGAAGCTTCTGATAGGCTAATTGACATCATTTGAGTCAATTGGAGGTGTACCAGTGGATGTATTTCAAGGTCTACCTTCAAACTCTGTGCCTCTTTGCTTGACATCAACAGAAAATCAGAAGAAATCAGCCAAGACCTCAGACAAAACATTGTAGACCTCCACAAGTCTGGTTCATCCTTGGGAACAATTTCCAAACGCCTGAAGGTACAATGTTCATCTGTACAAACAATTCTACGCAGGTATAAACACCATGGGACCACGCAGCCGTCATACCGCTCAGGAAGGAGACTTGTTCTGTCTCCTAGAGATGAACATACTTTGGTGCGAGAAGTGCAAATCAATCTCAGATCAACAGCAAAGGACCTTGTGAAGATGCTGGACGAAACAGGTACAAAAGTATCTATTTCTACAGTAAAACGAGTCATATATCGACATAACCTGAAAGGCCGCTCAGCAAGGAAAATGCCACGGCCCCAAAACCGCCATAAAAAAGCCAGACCACGGTTTGCAACAGCACATGGGGACAAGATCGTACTTTTTGGAGAAATGTCCTCTGGTCTGATGAAACAAAATAGAGCTGTTTGGCCATAATGACCATCGTTATGTTTGGAGGAAAAAGGGGGAGGCTTGCAAGCTGAAGAACACCATCCCAACCGTGAATCAAGGGGGTGGCAGCATCATGTTTTGGGGGTGCTTTGCTGCAGGAGGGACTGATGCACTTCACAAAATAGATGGCATCATGTGGCAGGACAATTATGTGGATATATTGAAGCAACATCTCAAGACATCAGTCAGGAAGTTAAAGCTTGGTCACAAATGGGTCTTCCAAATGGTCAATGACCCCAAGCATACTTTCGAAGTTGTGGCAAAATGGCTAGAAGATAGAAGATTTGTGGGCAGAACTAAGAAAAACCTGTGTGAGCAAGGAGGCCTAAAAACCTGACTCAGTTACACCAGCTCTGTCAGGAGGAATGGGCCAAAATTCACCCAACTTATTGTGGGAAGCTTGTGGAAGGCTTCTCGAAACATTTGACCCAAGTTAAACAATTTAAAGGCAATGCTACCAAATACTAATTGAGTGTATGTAAACCTCTGACCCACTGGGAATGTGATGAAAGAAATAAAAACTTAAATAAATCATTCTCTCTACAATTATCCTGACATTTCACATTCTTAAAATAAAGTGGTGATCCTAACTAATTTTTACTAGGATTAAATGTCAGGAATTGTGAAAAACTGAGTTTAAATGTATTTGGCTAAGGTGTATGTAAACTTCCGACTTCAACTGTATATATACTGCATATTGAAGAATCGATTTCCTGTGATGAATGTATAATTTGTTTTGGAGTCTTTTTTGAACAAGGCCTTGTTCAGGCACAGATGTACTTCAGATAGATCTGCAGTCTAGTAGAGTAATAGACACCGTATATCAGTGAGATCTCTAATTGGTCCTAGTTCGGCCCTAATCTATCCTATTATTTTCTCCTACACAACAAAGCTTTAGGTTGCAAGCTAGCATAGCGTGGCAGCTTTCAGCCATGCTAAAGGAATCATCAGCACTGTGATTGGGTTACTTCTAATACTCTCTAACAATGACCAAAGGTGACTTAAAGGCCTTTTTGTCAAACACACTAATATAACGGAGACACACACACACACACACACACACACACACACACACACACACACACACACACACACACACACACACACACACACACACACACTGATCTACAGCAGACTCATCAGGACATTAAACTCTATTTCCTACAACAAATCTCATTCTGAGAAATCATTAAGCTAGGGCATAATAAACAGGCTAATGCTAGCTAGTTGCTAATGGCGATCTGAGTAAGTTAACGTTGTTACTGGGGCCTGGAATAGCAATGGCTGCTGCATGAGCACAGTTCATAGTCTGGTTGGAGAGGAGACATGGTGGATGGAGTGATGATTGTGTTTCACAGTCTGGCTATAAATTAATCAATTATATTTTCAGTCAGTTAAATTGTATTCATACGGCCCTTTATACAACAACATTTGTATAAGTGCTTTACAGTATTACATTATCCCCGGTTAGACAGTCAAAGAGCAAGCATCAGCACAGTTCTTAGAAGGATGAAACCTTCCAGACTCAGAGAGGTGGTGGTGGCTAGTGGTGGCTGGTGGAGGCTGGTGGAGGTTGGCGGAGGGTGGTGGTGGTGGAGGTTGGTGGTGGTGGTGGCGGCTGGTGGAGGCTGGTGGTGGTGGAGGCTGGTGGTGGCTGCTGGAGGATGGTGGAGGTTGGTGGAGGCTGGTGGTGGCTGGTGGAGGCTGGTGGTGGTGGAGGTTGGTGGTGGTGGTGGAGGCTGGTGGTGGCTGCTGGAGGATGGTGGAGGTTGCTGGAGGCTGGTGGTGGCTGGTGGAGGCTGGTGGAGGCTGGTGGAGGCTGGTAGTGGTGGAGCTTGGTGGTGTTGGAGCCTGGTGTTGGTGGTGGTTGGTTGGTGGTGGAGGAAGGTGCTGGTGGAGGCTTGTGGTGGCTGGGGGTGGTGGAGGTTGGTGGGGGCTGGTAGTGGAGGCTGGTGGTGGTGGAGGCTGGTGGGTGGTGGTGGAAGCTGGGGGTGGTGGCTGGTGCTGGTGGAGGCTGGTGGTGGCTGGTGGTGGTGGAGGCTGGTGGTGGCTGGTGTTGGTGGTGGTGGTGGAGGCTGGTGGTGGCTGGTGTTGGAGGTTGGTGGTGGTGGAGGTTGGTGGGGGCTGGTGGTGGAGGCTGGTGGTGGCTGGTGTTGGAAGCTGGTGGTGGTGGAGGTTGGTGGGGGCTGGTGGTGGAAGCTGGTGGTGGTGGAAGCTGGTGGATGCTTGTGGTGGTGGCTGGTGGTGGGGGCTGGTGGTGGGGTGGGGGAGAGGGTGAGTACTGTCATCCTCTGGCTAGGGAGTGACATTAGGAATATAATGCTTCATAATTGTCAATGTGTAGGCCTGTGTGTGTTGCCCGCGGTGGCTCAGCTAAACAATAAACTATAATTGAATTGATGGGTAAATGCAGCGGTCTATCTAATGTAGCTCTTACCCCAGGCACCGCAATACCTCACAGCCCCATGTGTCATATCTTTAAAAAATCTAATGAAAAAAAAATGCTGTTCTTTTTTTCTCTTGTTAATGACGACAGTCTTGGTGTGTTTCCTTCTGCTGCAATGGCTGAATGTGGAAACATGTATACATTACAGATGTGGAAGAGTAGCCTTTTCTGCTGGCATTTAGAATGCACAGATCTGAGCATTCTGATTGTAGAAGTGTAGAACTTCAGGATAGAACACTGCCAGTGGAATCACCTTGAAAAGGACCGAGAGATGCTGAATGGTTGGCTTGTGTTGGTCTTCACTACCTGATCATGCTACAAAGAATATATTCTGTCTAATAACAAATGTGATTTTATGCACTCACCCCTGATCATAACTCTAACCATGAACCCAAGAAAATAATCAAGAAAGTTAGTGCTTTCTTGAGCAGTTTTCTATTGCCACCTTTGTCCTTTCTGCCACAGGTCTACCATGTTAGGTCCTACTCTGAAACATGACATCAGTCTCAAGTCTCAACACAGTTCCACACACACACACACACACACACACACACACACACACACACACACACACACACACACACACACACACACACACACACACACACACACACACACACACACACACACACACACACACACACACACACATCTCTGTTTCTCATCACACTAGGGTTGGACGGGGCCACCTCAAACAAAGGCTTTTTATTAGTGGCTGTGCTGTGCCCTCCCCATAGACAATGTGGTTCTCATTTGTAAACGCATATCTGGGAGAGTATAAAATGGATTTTATGTAGAACACAGGGGAAATCATGTGTTTGCTGGAACACACACATACACTCTCCCTGCCATTATTACCTCTAGAGATGGTTCCAACAGTATAAGATTTGTGTCAAACATGGCAGAGTGATTTGACTGGCTGGTGGTGAGGACAGTAGCATGAATAAACAGTGTCGGTGTTGTGATCTCCTGAAGACTAGTGTTTAATGATAAACCAGTGGGCAAGGCCAAGGGCTCGTATCAGGGGAAACCTTTAAACTGTGGATGTCATCACATGCTGTCTCAAGGTCTTCATCATCCACCAATTTGAGGCTTAGACATGATGTCATCTGTTGAAAATTCTAATTGTGGCTTATTGATGACATCACTATGGGATGCTCGTTAGAATGTTCATGGAATTTATTGAATAGAATCCTGAAAAAAAACGGTCAGAAACAGTCTTTTTCAATCAAAAATCTGTCTCAAACCAAACGATGAAACACATCCAAGAGACACAGTGAACAAATCCTTCCTGCGCTGTACCTACCGTGACATGTACTGTGAATATGTCTGATTGCTTAGTTCAACAGCATTATTGGTTTCTTGTCAGTGTCAGATGAGGAGAGTATCTTCTGTAAAATGGAGGCAGAACATTTCTCCCTTTGAAGCCTATGCTTCAATTCCTTCCATCTCTGAAGGTTATGATGTCATCTGACATAAAGGGTTTTTTACTTTTCAGTCATTTTACGATCTGCCCATGAAACCCAATACCCTCCCGTTC
Organism: Salmo salar; assembly: GCF_965601325.2. NCBI lineage: Eukaryota > Metazoa > Chordata > Actinopteri > Salmoniformes > Salmonidae > Salmo > Salmo salar. The sequence continues at coordinate 31,151,466 of NC_138319.1, read as the reverse complement.
CTATGAAAGAATTTGCCTTTTTTTACAAGAGTGATCTGATAGATGTTAAAAAGATGGGTTTTCCCAGCGCTTTGTTCTGGTCACCCAGCACAGACAATGTTTATTAGATTAAAAATCAGTCACTCTGACACCGGGAGAGCGGAAAAAAATGCTAAACACAAAAGGGAGAGAGCGTAGCCTGTCACTGCAACTTGCAGTGGCTTTTTCCTCTTCTTCTGGTCTTTTTACTACAAATTGAGGCCAAATAGCTTTGGAATGCAGAGGGGGGATCCATTGCTCAGTGATAATTCAAGCCAGCAATATGTAGTATAGTATTTATTATCAAAGCTCCTCAATGCGTCTGACAATTAAGGGGGGTGGAGTGACTTTATAATCACATTCAAACAGGGTATTTGGGTATTTTATTTGGATCCCCATTAGCTGTTGTGAAAGCAGCACCTACTCACCTAGCAGCACCTACTCTTCCTAGGGTCCACACAAAACATGAAACATGACATAATACAGAACATTAATAGACAAGAACAGCTCAAGGACAGGACTATACATACATTTGAAACCGGGCACACATAGCCTACATAATACATACACACAAAAGATCTAGGTCAAAGGGGAGCGGCATTGTGCCGTGAGATGTTGCTTTATCTGTTTTTTGAAAGCATGTTTGCTGTTCATTTGAGCAATTTGCGATGTAAGGGAACTCCATGCAACAATGCTTCTATATAATACTGTACACTTTCTTGAATTTGTTCTGGATTTTGGGAACGTGAAAAGACCCCTGGTGGCATGTCTATTGGGGTAAGTGTCTGTGTCAGAGCTGTGTGTAAGTTGACTACACAAACAATTTGACATTTCCAAATCATTATTGTTTCTTATAAAAAGAAGAAGTGATGCAGTCAGTCTGTCCTCAAATCTTAGCCATCTGATTACAATTAAGAGCAAGACATGTCACTCTGTTCTGGCCAGCTGCAGCTTATCCATGTCTTTCTTTGCAAACTTGCCCACATGACTGAACAATAATCAAGTCAAGACAAAACTAGAGCCTGCAGGACTTGCATTTTGGAGTGTCGTGTCAAAAAAGCAGAGCATCTCTTTATTACGGACAGACCTCTCCCCATCTTTATAACCATTCAATCTATATGTTTTGACCATGACAGTTTACAATTAAATGTAACGCCAAGTATTTGAATCTTCTCAACTTGTTCAACAGGCACACCATTCATTACCAGATTCAGCAGAGGTCTAGGGCTTATGGAATGATTTGTATCAAATACAATGCTCTTAGTTTTCGAGATGTTCAGTACCAGTTTATTACTTGCCACCCATTCCATTCCTTGTTAAGGGTTTGAATGACTTCATTAGCTGTGGTTGCTGACACGTTTATGGTTGAATCATCAGTATACATGGACACGAACGCTTTGTTTAATGCCAGTGGCAGGTCATTGGTAAAAATAGAAACAAGTATAGGGCCAATAGTGCTGGCCTGCTGTATGCCACACTTTACATGTTTGACATTAGAGAAGCTTCCATTAAAGAAAACCCTCTGAGTTCTATTAAATGGATAGCTCTGAATCCACAATATGGCAGTTGATAAGCCATAAAACAAACATCTTCTCAACAACAGGTTATGGTCAATAATATCAAAGGCTACACTGAACAGTACAGCTCCCACAATCGTATTATTACCCATTTCTTTCAACCAATCATCAGTGATTTCTGTCAGTGCAGTACATGTTGAGTGCCATTCTCTATAAGCATTCTGAAAGTCTATTGTCAATTTGATTACAGAGAAATAGCATTGTACTTGGTCAAACACATTTTTTACAACAGTTCGCTAAGAGCTGGCAGCAAGCTGATACGTCTGCTGTTAGACCCAGTAAAGGCATCTTTACCACTCTTGGGTAGAGGAATGACTTTGCTTCCCTCCAGGCCTGAGGACAAACACCTTCCTCTAGACTCAGATTATAGATATGACAGATAGGAGTGGCAATATAGTCAGCTACCATCCTCAGTAGCTTTCTATTTAAGTTGTCAATGCCAGGAGGTTTGTCATTATTGATTGATAACAACATTTGTTCAACCTCTCCTACGCTGTGACTGTGTTTAATAGTAATGAGAGAGGAGAGAGTAGTACAGGACTAAGTGTTATATTCAATGAGATCCGCTTTAGCCGACATCCGCATAGAGGTTGTTTTGGATTGGCGGTGTCGGAGGTGGAACTGCTAGAGCTGTTAAATACGTGCCAGAGGAGATGGCTGCTGTTTTAGGGGCTCCTAACCAATGGTGCTATTTGTGTTTCTTTCACGTTATTTGTAACTTATTTTGTACGTCATGACTGAAAATAGCTTCCGGATATCAGAACAGTGATTACTCACCTCAAATTGGACAAAGATTTTTTTCTTTAACGAGTTGGACGCTAAGGATTTACACCAGATACCCGACCAGACCCAAATCCCAGTCATTCCCATGAAGAGAAGACAGTGGTACAGGGGACGCAGGTCCGGGTTCTTTGTGAGAATTTGTTGGTGAGTAGGGAACACGTCTCCACTAAGAGGGTAATCCTCCTCTTAGTGCCAATTTGCATACCACACCAACTGATCCACATATCAAATCAAATCAAATTTATTTTTATATAGCCCTTCGTACATCAGCTGATATCTCAAAGTGCTGTACAGAAACCCAGCCTAAAACCCCAAACAGCAAGCAAAGCATGTGAAAGAAGCACAAAATCTCTATTGCACTCAATACTGCCCTTTCCCACCTGGACAAAAGGAACACTTATGTGAGAATGCTGTTCATTGACTACAGCTCAGCGTTCAACACCATAGCGCCCTCATCACTAAGCTAAGGACCCTGGGACTAAACACCTCCCTCTGCAATTGGATCCTGGACTTCCTGACGAACCACCCCCAGGCGGTAAGGGTAGGCTAGGCTGCCACGCTGATCATCAACACGGGGGCCCATCAGGGGTGTATGCTTAGGCCTTACCTGTACTCCCGGTTCACCCATGACTGTGTGGCCAAGCAAGACTCCAACAACATAATTAAGTTTGCCGACGACATGACGGTGGTAGGCCTGATCACTGACAATAATGAGACAGCCTATAGGGAGGAGGTCAGAGACCTGGCAGTGTGGTACAGGACAACAACTTCTCCCTCAACGTGATCAAGACATAGGAGATGATTTTAGGGCTGTTGCAGTGACCGTATTATTAACACCTGCGGTCACAAGTCATGAATGCAGTCAAATTCCACGTGACTGTTTAGTCATGTTAATTAGGCTTCTCCAAGCTCTGATGCTGCTGCTGGTCATTAGTAGCCTACCAAACTTGTTAACTGCCTGGTACTCAGCACTCTATTGTCCCTCTAATCAGTCTGACATAAATGCAAATGTTTTTGAAAATCTAATCAAACACTTCATGAGAGCCCATGAGCTCATGTTGCGCAACATTTCAATAGGCTACGCAATTGCATGAGACAACAGAGTGATGGCCCCTACTAAAATGAGGAGGATCCCATCAGCTTTCTATAGGCTAGGCCTACTATATTTATTTATCAACTTCCCTAATGTTAAGCACATTGCTTATATTTACAACAGGAGTATGGCCTACCTGGCTGGCATGAAAATAAACCACAGGGAAAAGCGTCCTCCATTCGCTATTTAAGTGCATAGATGACATGTATTTGTTCGGCTGTCCCTGTTTTGATACAGGTGCATGATAATGGTCCATTCTAAATCAAATCGGATCATAATCGCACACCTCATGTAGCCTAGCCAATGGGCCTGTATGTTTTAATAACTAAAATGGCGAAATAACTTCTTAAAATTAACCACATTAATCCGCTTTACAACAGGTGTAGAGCCTAACTGGCATATATAAGCAGCTCGTGAGTTTGGGGAAGATCATTTTCACCATATAAAATGCACCTTTATGAGAAAAGCATAACATGCATAATTGCATTTGCGGTCACTTATGATAATGGTGATCTCCGCTAATGGAACATTTGCGCTTATAGCCTTCTGCTGTGTGCGCATTGCTGCACTTATAATGTGAAGAAATAGCCTAATAGTTTATCAACATTTCAATCTAAACGTTCTGATCAGTTGCGTCAACCACATTGCATAAAAAAAAAAAAAAATTGATGCTGGTGGTTGAATTACTTTGGGATCTATCACATCCCACAACTATCCCAGACCATGTTTGGAATATTTATTTTGTGCACAGAATAGAATAAGTCAACTGTTGTACTTTGGGGGATAGTAGATTAACATAGGCTAGTGCGTTTTCCTGTTCGTTAGGCCTACTATCCTGTTGGCTGACGAAAAGTAAATGTGGAACGTTCTTCCAATATCTTCAATATGCGTCCCTGATGTGTCTGTCTTCACTTGTAGCCTTTGAGAAAGACTTGATCACATGATGGAGCGCACAGCACTCAGGGAGAAGGGCACAACAGTCACTGGACACAAAAGGCATGGATTTCTATAGGGTGCATTATGGCCACAATCACTTCACCCCTACCTACATGTACATATTACCTCAATTACTGCGACTAACCTGTACCCCAACACATTGACTCGGTACCGGTACCCCCTGTATATAGCCCCGTTATTGTTATTTTATTGTTGCTCTTTTATTTCTTACTTTAGTTTATTTAGTAAATCTTTTTCTTAACCCTTATTTTTCTTAACCTCTTGGGGCTAGGTGGGACGCTAGCGTGCCACCCGTGGTGCACTCCATCAACAGCAGGTGCATTTCAAGAGCGGCAAATTTGAATCCAAATAAATGTCAAAATTCAAATTTTTCAAAAATACAACTATTTTACACCATTTGAAAGATAAACATCTCCTTAATCTAACCACGTTTTACGATTTCAAAAAGGTTTTACGGCGAAAGCATAAATTTAGAGTATGTTAGGACAGTACATTTACAAGAGTTGTGTGTAATGTTTTGTCAAGTCAAAGACAGGGTCACCAAAACCATAAAACCAGCTAAAATGATGCACTAACCTTTTACAATCTCCATCAGATGACACTCCTAGGACATTATGTTAGACAATGCATGCATTTTTAGTTCTATCAAGTTCATATTTATATCCAAAAACAGCGTTTTACTATGGCATTGATGTTGAGGAAATCGTTTCCCTCCAATAACCGGCAGTCAAGTCAGCGTAACAAATTAAATAATTAAAATGAGAAAACATTGGTAAAATATTATATTGTCATTTAAAGAATTATAGATTTACATCTCTTGAACGCAATCAACTTGCCAGATTTAAAAATAACCTTACTGGGAAATCACACTTTGCAATAATCTGAGCACTGCGCCCAGAAAAATACGCGTTGCGATACAGACTAGACGTCATGTTGGGGAGATCTAAAATCGAAAATACTATGTAAATAATCCATTACCTTTGATTCTCTTCATCAGATGTCACTTCCAGGTATCACAGGTCCATAACGAATGTAGTTTTGTTCAAAAAAGCTCATCATTTATGTCCAAAAATCTCCGTCTCGTTAGCACATGATGTAAGCCAGCCGGACTTCTCGTCATGAACGAGGGGAAAAAATATATTTCCGTTCGTTCAAACATGTCAAACGTTGTATAGCATAAATCATTAGGGCCTTTTTTAACCAGAACATGAATAATATTCAAGGTGGACGAATGCATACTCTTTTATAACGTATTGGAATGAGGGTACCCAACATGAACTCGCGCGCCAGGTGTCTAATGGGACATCATCGTTCCATGGCTCTTGTTCGGTCAGATCTCCCTCCAGAAGACTCAAAACACTTTGTAAAGGCTGGTGACATCTAGTGGAAGCAATAGGAAGTGCCAAAATATTCCTAAACCCCTGTGTTTTTCAATGGGATAGGTTTAAAGTCAATACAACACATCAGGTATCCACTTCCTGTCAGAAAATGTCTCAGGGTTTTGCCTGCCAAATGAGTTCTGTTATACTCACAGACACCATTCAAACAGTTTTGGAAACTTTAGAGTGTTTTCTATCCATATATAATAAGTATATGCATATTCTAGTTACTGGGTAGGATTAGTAACCAGATTAAATCGGGTACATTTTTTTTATCCAGACGTGCAAATGCTGCCCCCTAGACCCAACAGGTTAAAACTACATTGTTGGTTAAGGGCTTGTAAGTAAGCATTTCATGGTAACCTGTTGTATTCGGTGCATGTGACAAATACAATTTGATTTGAAGTGGCTCCTGGCATTATACCTAAAGCAGACATTGGCATTGACTGCAAGGCATAGCATTAAGAGAAATCCCATGCAGCCTTGTTAAGAAGTTCCATCACTGGAATGTGAGATGTAATCTACAGTCGTGGCCAAAAGTTTTGAGAATGACACAAATAATAATTTTCACAAAGTCTGCTGCCTCATATTGTATGATGGCAATTTGCATATACTCCAGAATGTTATGAAGAGTGATCTTTGCCATGCAAATGAACTGA
>NC_138319.1:31060000-31140000 GCF_965601325.2 Salmo salar | reverse complement strand
GTGAATGCATATATTTCATACATTTTTTCTCCATACTGGTCCCCCGTGGGAATCGAACCCACGTGGGAATCTGGTCCCCCGTGGGAATCGAACCCACGAACGTACAGCAGTGCAACGACACCGGCCTCGAGGGTGATCACAGGAACGCAGTGTGGGTCAAACAGCACCCAATGCAACTGCCGATGTTGTGTCATCATTGGACGGGGCAGTTGCCGCTGCCAAAGTTGTGGCGGCTTCAGATGGACCAGTAGCAGTGGTGTCAGACTCACCGCTTGTGGCGGCGTCGGATGGACCAGTAGCAGTGGTGTCAGACTGACCGGTTGTGGCGGCTTCGGATGGACCAGTAGCAGTGGTGTCAGACTGACCGGTTGTGGCGGCGTCGGATGGACCAGTAGCAGTGGTGTCAGACTGACCGGTTGTGGCGGCATCGGATGGACCAGTAGCAGTGATGTCAGACTGACCGGTTCTGGCGGCATCGGATGGACCAATAGCAGTGGTGTCAGACTGACCGGTTGTGGCGGCATCGGATGGACCAGTAGCAGTGGTGTCAGACTGACCGGTTGTGGCGGCGTCGGATGGGCCAGTAGCAGTGGTGTCAGACTGACCGGTTGTGGCGGCGTCGGATGGACCAGTAGCAGTGGTGTCAGACTGACCGGTTGTGGCGGCGTCGGATGGGCCAGTAGCCGTGGTGTCAGACTGACCGGTTGTGACGGCTTCGGATGGACCAGTAGCAGTGGTGTCAGACTGACCGGTTGTGGCGGCGTCAGATGGACCAGTAGCAGTGGTGTCAGACTGACCGGTTGTGGCGGCATCAGATGGACCAGTAGCAGTGGTGTCAGACTGACCGGTTGTGGCGGCGTCGGATGGGCCAGTAGCATTGGTGTCAGACTGACCGGTTGTGGCGGCGTCGGATGGGCCAGTTGCAGCTGCTGTAGCCGCGTTGTCGAACAGATTCATTGTGGTGAGGTCGGACGGCCCAGTTGCATCTGCTGAAGTTGCAGCAGCGCCGGACGAATCGGTCGCAGCATCGTCGGACGGGCCATTCCCGCTGTCTCCCTTAATGGTCGATTATTCTGTCACGATGGCATGAAGGATTGGGAGACAGGAGTAGGAATGCGTAATAAGGGATTTTATTGTACCCAAATTACGGCGTACCGTGTAAAGTCACGGGGATGAAGACCAAACAAACACTATACAAAAACACAGGGTTGAAACCTAAACAAAAGAGCGAGGAGTACCTCAAATAAATAACACACACGCACAATGATTAACACACGGGACGAGACCCGTAATCATCTGTGCAATCCACAATAGCACGAAAGCCAAACCACACAGCACAGGTACTCACACGCACCAACGGACTTAGTAACAATAATTAACAGCCCAATGGAAACAAAAAGGCACATATATACAAATACATTCAGTGGGAATAGGGGCCAGGTGTGCGTAATGAAAGTTCCGGAGGGATCCATGACAGTACCTGCGCTGTGTGGTTTGGCTTTCGTGCCATTGTGGATTCCGTGTGTTAATCATTGTGCGTGTGTGTTATTTATTCGAGGTACTCCTCGCTTTTTTGTTTGGGTTTCAACCCTGTGTTTTTGTATAGTGTTTGTTTGGTCTTCATCCCCGTGACTTTACACGGTACGCCGTAATTTGGATACAATAAAATCCGATATTACGCATTCCTGCGCCTGTCTCCCAATCCTTCATGCCAATGTGACAGGTTTTTGCTCTGACAAGCACTGTCAACTGTGGGACTTCATATAGACAGGTGTGTGCCTTTACAAGTCATGTCCAATCAATTGAATTTACCACAGGTGGACTACAATCAAATTGTAGAAACATCGCAAGGATGATCAATGGAAACAGGATGCACATGAGTTAAATTTTGAGTCTCATAGCAAAGGTTCGGTATACTTATGTAAGTAAAGTATTTCTTTTTTTTTTTTTTTACACATTTGCAAACATTTCTAAAGACCTGTTTTCACTTTGTCATTATGGGGTTTTGTTTGTAGACTGATGAGTGAAAGAAACAATAAAATCAATTTTAGAATAAGTCTGTAACGTAACAAAATGTGGAGAAAGTGAAGGGGTCTGAATACTTTCAGAATGCACTGTATCAATTGCAGGTAGAGTATTTATGTTCAGTGCAGTTGTCTGTCATGTTCTGTAACAAAGTCTGCGACGTTGTGTTGAGTGAAGCTTATCAGAAAATCCATTGATCAGAGTGGAGCTTGATATTGTCTGGCAGTTTAGAGCAGAGAACAGGGTAAAGATCCGGAGGCCGCAGGAACTGAATACACTCATTAACAATGTCATATTAACTATTCATTCTGCCAAGTTAACACAATGGTAGAAAGACATGCTGTTTTCTAATCACTGTGAAGTACTGCTTGGTAATGAACACGTATTAGGTTCACGACAAGTGTTGAATGCTTTGGCAGAGAACAATGTGTTTTCTTTAATGCAATAATACTCTCAGTCGGGTTAGACATGTGAAAGATTCCTTCCTGGATCTTAAACACTTATAAACTCCTAACATATAGTATGAATATTTTATATTACAATATATCATATGAAATGGATGACGTGGTACACAATTTTCGTGTTGACTTGTGAGTACTGCTTTCAAAACTACTGGCTGAAATTATACAAAAGCTCTGGAGCATCACTTTAAATAGAGACCTTCTGAACACACTTCTGATTCAAAAATGGAATAAAGATAGGAATATATCTGTTTGTCAGTTGATATGTGACATGTCAACTGATTAAAACCAGTACACATCCCTGATGTGTTGTCGATCCAGTGTTGTAAGGTTTGAAACTAACTCAGTGTGGTAAACCATATGCCCTGAAATAACCCTGATAATCTGGCGGGAGGGAGGGAGAGAGACAGAGAAAGAGAGGGCAGTGTTGCTCTCTCTCTGTCTCGCTCTCTCTCTCAGGTCCCCTCTATCCCCCAGCTTTTGTCCACCATTGTGACAGGCCACTAAAGCAACACTTACCTGCAGCGTCAAACCAGACCCACAACGTCCCGTTAACATACATGTTGTGACGCCTCAGCCATACTCTGACAACCATTAAGATACATGTTGTGACACTTCAGCGACCCTCTGACAACCTTTTGCTCTGAGGGTGACTGTACAGACTGCTGTGCCTGTAAGCTTCATTCACTTGTCAGTAGTTGCAGTACACAGGGTCACCACCATATGAACATCGACCTACGAATTGAACAATGGAGTCTTGTGTTGTTAAAACAGTTCTAAAAACCATCAAATATAGTTTATGAGGATATGGAAAGTGTGACAGATAGGAGAAGTGAACAGAGACAGCCTGCACTGTCAGCCTAGCTGAGGAATGCCCCAAATGAAAATCCCCATCAAAGGATTAGGGCTGAAAACATGGATGTCCATGCAGGTCACATGACAGGACACCAGTAGTGATATTAATACAACTCTTTCACATGTAATTTACTGGCAATTATTCCTGACAACCAGTGGCTTAGTTCCACATGTAATTTACTGGCCATTTCTCCTGACAACCAGTGGCTTAGTTCCACATGTCATTTACTGGCCATTTCTCCTGACAACCAATGGCTTAGTTCCACATGTCATTTACTGGTAATTTCTCCTGACAACCAATGGCTTAGTTCCACATGTCATTTACTGGCCATTTCTCCTGACAACCAATGGCTTAGTTCCACATGTAATTTACTGGCAATTTCTCCTGACAACCAATGGCTTAGTTCCACATGTCATTTACTGGCCATTTCTCCTGACAACCAATGGCTTAGTTCCACATGTAATTTACTGGCCATTTCTCCTGACAACCAATGGCTTAGTTCCACATGTCATTTACTAGCCATTTCTCCTGACAACCAATGGCTTAGTTCCACATGTAATTTACTGGCCATTTCTCCTGACAACCAATGGCTTAGTTCCACATGTCATTTACTAGCCATTTCTCCTGACAACCAATGGCTTAGTTCCACATGTCATTTACTGGCCATTTCTCCTGACAACCAATGGCTTAGTTCCACATGTAATTTACTGGCCATTTCTCCTGACAACCAATGGCTTAGTTCCACATGTCATTTACTGGCCATTTCTCGTGACAACCAATGGCTTAGTTCCACATGTCATTTACTGGCCATTTCTCCTGACAGAGGGGTTGGGTTAAATATGGAAGATACATTTCAGTTGAATGCATTCAGTTGTACAACTGACTAGGTATCCCCCTTTTTCCTTTCCTTATGGTTCAAAATATAAAATAAAAGACTTGATAATGAGATGATAATACTTTACATTTTAGACACACTGCTTGACCTACCACATAAAAGCACACATAGGCCTACTTTGAGTGAGTGGAGAAAAAAGTATGTGGTTTTAAAGAAAATGTTATAGTATGTACCTTTACTAATGGGTGCAAAACCATTCCTCCCCAGGTATATGAGACACAATGTAAGTTGGCTGTTCCATGGAGTCTTAATCTATGTTATTCCCCGTGTCTGGCTACTGACCCCCGTCAGTGTGTGTGTGTGCATTTGCCTGTCCGTATGTGTGTACGCTCCTTTCTCCCTGACTGTCACCATTTTCCCAGACCAGACGTGGATTTTTTTACTCTGTTAATGATGTGAAGTCAGAATTATCTCCACATAGAAGTTCTACACGGCTGGAAGAGCGAAGCGTCAAGTAGCCCCAGAGCCAGGAAGAATAATGGGTCGTAGTCACAGTAAAATCAGACACAATAACATTTAGAGAGATTAAATTTGAGTTCATTTCAGACGACTGGTCGTTTCCAAAGCAATTTGGATTTAGTCCTGTTTGTGACATGCATTTCCACAACAGATGGTGGATGTTTCCACAACAGATGGTGGATGTTTCCACAACAGATGGTGGATGTTTCCACAACAGATGGAGGATGTTTCCACAACAGATGGAGGATGTTTCCACAACAGATGGAGGATGTTTCCACAACAGATGGTGGATGTTTCCACAACAGATGGTGGATGTTTCCACAACAGATGGAGGATGTTTCCACAACAGATGGTGAATGTTTCCACAACAGATGGTGGATGTTTCCACAACAGATGGTGAATGTTTCCACAACAGATGGTAGATGTTTCCACAACAGATGGAGGATGTTTCCACAACAGATGCTGGATGTTTCCACAACAGATGGTGGATGTTTCCACAACAGATGGAGGATGTTTCCACAACAGATATGGATGTTTCCACAACAGATGGAGGATGTTACCACAACAGATGGTGAATGTTTCCACAACAGATGGTGAATGTTTCCACAACAGATGGTGGATGTTTCCACAACAGATGGAGGGATGTTTGCCACAACAGATGCTGGATGTTTCCACAACAGATGGTGGATGTTTCCACAACAGATGGAGGATGTTTCCACAACAGATGTGGATGTTTCCACAACAGATGGAGGATGTTACCACAACAGATGGTGAATGTTTCCACAACAGATGGTGAATGTTTCCACAACAGATGGAAGACAGCCATCTCTGCAGCACTCCACTAATCAGGCCTTTGTAGTAGAGTGGCCAGACGGAAGTCACTCCTCAGTGAAAGGCACAGTTTTCCAAAAGGCATCTAATCTTCTCTCAGACCATGAAAAACAAGATTCTCTGGTCTGATGAAACCAAGATTGAACTCTTTGGCCTGAATGCCAAGGGTCACGTCTGGAGGAAACCTCTCACCATCCCTACTGTAATATTCATATGTGTAAACATACTGAATTATAATTGGATGCATTTTACTGCCGTATCATATCGTGCTATGATTGGTTAAGACCACCCAGATGGTTAGGTCATGGTCAGTGGATCATGGTTGGAGATAAGTGAACATGCCAGTTGTAGCTAGCTAATAAAGTGCTACTGCAAGAAGGAAAGCCCATCGGCTACGCTTCCAAATCTCTCACAGACTGTGAAATCAACTACGCTCAAATCGAAAAGGAGCTCTGCGCCATTCTGTTCGGATGTAAACATTTCCATCAGTACGTATATGGACGACAAGTCATTGTGGAATCCGACCACAAGCCCCTTGAGTCAATCATGAGGAAACCACTAGCCGCAGCCCCAACATGGCTACAGAGAATGATCCTTCAACTACAAAAATACGACTTCACAGTCACTCACCGTCCAGGCAAAGACATCCCCGTCGCAGACACACTCTCCAGGAAGTTTCTTACCTACAAGGACAGCAGCCTCAGTGAAGGCATGGACATGCAAGTGCACACTGTGTACAGCAACTTACCAGTTAGTGACACAAAACTGAAGGAGATCCAAGCAGAAACAGAGAAGGACTCACAACTCACACAGCTGAGTAAAGTCATACAGAATGGATGGCCTGAGGAGAGGAGAAAATGCCCTCAGCGCGTCTCAGAATTCTTGAACCATCATGATGAACTATCACAAATCAACGGAATCATTTTCAAAGAAGAGAAAATCATTATTCCTATCAGTCTCAGAGAAGAGATTTTGACAAAGATCCATGCTGGACAAACAGAGAGCACGGGACATTTTGTTTTGGCCCAGAATGTGGAAACAAATAGAGGACATTGTTGGTAGATGCGCCATCTGTCTTGAACGACACCCCTCAAGCACCAAAGAGCCAATGTTACCTCATTGTATCCCAGACCTACCCTGGCAGGTCGTGGCAACCGATCTGTTCACCTGGAACAACGAGGACTACATCGTAACAGTGGACTACTACAGCAGATACTTCGAACTCGACAAGCTTCACAGCACCACATCTGCAGCTGTGATACACAAGCTGAAAGCAGCCTTTGCCAGGCATGACATTGTAGAGACTTTAGTATCTGACAATGGGCCCTGTTACAAATCAAATGAGTTTGAATCCTTCACAAAAGCATGGGAGTTCACACACGTCACCACAAGCCCACATTACCCTCAAAGTAATGGCCTTGCTGAAAAATCTGTGCAGATTGCTAAATCACTCATGGACAAAGCAAAAGCAGACAAGAGAGACCCCTACCTCAGTCTCCTTGAATACCGCAACACTCCAGTTGACAACTTCAAATCACCAGCCCAGCTTTTGATGAGCCGCAGACTTCGCTCAATCCTTCCCAGCACCAACCAGCAGCTGCAACCTGAGGTCGTCAGCTACAAGGAAATGCATGAAAAATGTGCACAGCGACAAAAACAACAAACGCGATACTATGACAGGTCAGCTAGACCACTGCCACCACTGATCGACGAAGAGTCAGTTAGAATCCAGGAGCATGGCCTCTGGAAGCCAGCAGTCGTCATCCAGCCAGCTGACACTGAACGTTCATATCACGTCCACACCGCAGAAGGAGCGGTGTACCGCCGCAATCGTGGTCACCTACTGAACACAAAAGAACAACACACTGATGAGACGAACTGTTCCCCTGAAAGAGAACGTGATGGACTAAACACACACACAGCACAACATACACCGTACTTACCTGCAACACCAGAACAACTGTTGACTGACACAGAAGCATGCTCAGCATCATATCGCACAAGGTCAGGAAGAGAGGTCAAGCCCAGAGCTGTCCTAGACCTGTGAAATGTCAAAGTTTGTGGGCGGATCACTGCCCTAAAAGAGTTCCAGACTGTAAACTTGTTATTGAAAGTTCACTTGAAATGCTTTGGTATTGTATTTGTTTGAAATGTTAAGATGTCATTTCTACAGTGAAGCTGAGTTGCTGAGAATCCCTTGTTCGAAAAGTAACAGTATGTTGGATCATTGGTTCAGAGTCTATGTTGATTCAGTTGGTGTAGTATGCAATATAAATGATTACTTACCTTGAGTTCAAACTACAGAGCATGTATTCAAAAGAAACGCTTAGAATATGTAAAACATTTTTCTTTTGTTTTAAAAGAAGGGGGATGTAATATTCATATCTGTAAACATATTGAATTATAATTGGATGCATTTTACCGCCGTATCGTACTGTGCTATGATTGGTTAAGACCACCCAGATGGTTAGGTCATGGTCAGTTGATCATGGTTGGAGATAAGTGAACATGCAAGTTGTAGTTAGCTAATAAAGAGCTACGTTAAGAAATATCCTGTAGTACTGCATTTTATTATTTTGTACAAAGCGTGCAAAACAAGACACCTACGGTGAAGCATGGTGCTGGCAGCATCATGCAGTGGGAATGTTTTAATGTTTTTCAGCGGCAGGGACTGGGCGACTAGTCAGGATAGAGGGAAAGATGAACGGAGCAAAGTACAAAGAGATCCTTGATGAAAACCTGCTCCACAGCACTCAGGACTTCAGACTGGGGCGAAGGTTCACCTTCCGATAGGACAGCGGCCCTAAGCACACAACCAAGACAACACAGGAGTGACTTTGTGACAAGTCTCTGAATGTCCCATCCAGAGCCCGTACTTGAATCTGATAGAACATCTCTGGAGAGACCTGAAAATAGCTGTGCAGCGACGCTCGCCATCCAACCTGACAGAGTGTGAGAGGATCTGCAGAGACGAATGACAGAAACTCCCCAAATACAGGTGTGACAAGCATGTGTGTCATACCCAAGAAGACTTTGAGGCTGTAATCACTGCCAAAGGTGCTTCAACAAAGTACCGAGTAAAGCGTATGACTACTTATGTAAATGTGATATTTCAAAATGTTTTTAGAAATTTGCAAAACATTCTTAAAACTTGATTTTGCTATGTCATCATGGAGTACGGCGTGTAGAAAAAATATATTTAATCAATTTTAGAATAAGGCTGTAACGTTACAAAATGTGGAATAAGTCAAGGGGTCTGAATGCTTTCCGAATGAACTGTATGTGTCTTTACTCAGCCTAAGGAAACACAGAGAAACAGGTAAAGGAGCTCTGCTCTGTTATGTTCTGTTCTGTTCTTCGGGGTCATTGTGTCTTCAAAATCCTCTCTCCCAAACTTTAGACAGTACTGCAGCGGAGGAGAGCGAAGGGGAGATATGTACACTATTTATACAGCAGTGTGTGGATAACCCTTCAAATGAGTGGATTCGGCTATTTCAGCCACACCCGTTGCTGACAGGTGTATACAATCAAGCACACAGCCATGCAATCTCCATAGACAAAACACTGGCAATAGATTGGTCTTACTGAAGAGCTCATTGACTTTCAACGTGGCCCTGCTAGAGCTGATCTGGTCATCTGTAAGTGCTGTTATTGTGAAGTGTAAACGTCTAGGAGCAACAATGGCTCAGCCGTAAAGTGATAGGCCACACAAGCCCACAGAACAGGACTGCCAAAGGCTGAAGCACGTACCACGTAAAAATCGTATGTCCTCGGTTGCAACACGCACTACGGAGTTCCAAACTGCCACTAGAGGCAACGTCAGCATAAGAACTGTTAGTCGGGAGCTTCATGAAATGGGTTTCCATGGCCGAGCAACCAAAACACAAGCCTAAGATCACCATGCGCAATGCCAAGCGTCGGGTGGAGCGGTGTAAAGCTCGCAGCCATTTGACTCTGGAGCAGTGGAAACGTGTTCTCTGGAGTGATGAATCACGCTTCACCATCTGGCAGTCCGACGGACGCATCTGTGTTTGACTGATGCCAGAAGAACACTACCTGCCCGAATGCATAGTGCCAACTCTAAAGCTTGGTGGAGCAGGAATAATGGTCTGGGGCTGTTTTTCATGGTTTGGGCTAGACCCCTTAGTTCCAGTGAAGGGAAAGGAAACAATGACATTTTAGAAGATTATGTGCTTCCAACTTCGTGGCAACAGTTTCCTGTTTAAGAATGACAATGCCCACGTGCACAAAATGAGGTCCATACAGAAATGGTTTGTTGAGAATGGTGTGGAAGAACTTGACTGGCTTGCACAAAGCCCTGACCTCAACCCCATCGAACACCTTTGGGATGAATTGGAACGCCGACTGCGAGCCAGGCCTAATCTCCCCACATCAGTGCCCGACCTCACTAATGCTTTTGTGGCTGATTGGAAGAAAGTCCCCGCAGCAATGTTCCAATATAGAGTGGAAAGTCTTCCCAGATGAGTGGAGCCTGTTAAAGCAGCAAAGGGGGGACCAACTCCATATTAATGTCCATGATTTTGGAATGACATGTTCGACAATCAGGTATCCACATACTTTTGGTCATGTAGCAGCTAAATAAGTTATAGGCCTATAGCTAAAGAGACTACACTGCATAATAAAAACAACCCCTATTAATCATTATATGTCATCAAGGCAACGGGTAGCTACTTTGAAGAATCTCAAAAATAAAATATATTTTGATTCGTTAAACAGGATTCCACATGTGTCATTATATATATATATATATATATATATACTGCTCAAAAAAATAAAGGGAACATTTAAACTACACATCCTAGATCTGAATGAAAGAAATAATCTTATTAAATACTTTTTTCTTTACATAGTTGAATGTGCTGACAACAAAATCACACAAAATTAATCAATGGAAATCCAATTTATCAACCCATGGAGGTCTGGATTTGGAGTCACACTCAAAATTAAAGTGGAAAACCACACTACAGGCTGATCCAACTTTGATGTAATGTCCTTAAAACAAGTCAAAATGAGGCTCAGTAGTGTGTGTGGCCTCCACGTGCCTGTATGACCTCCCTACAATGCCTGGGCATGCTCCTGATGAGGTGGCGGATGGTCTCCTGAGGGATCTCCTCCCAGACCTGGACTAAAGCATCCGCCAACTCCTGGACAGTCTGTGGTGCACGTGGCTGTTGGTGGATGGAGCGAGACATGATGTCCCAGATGTGCTCAATTGGATTCAGGTCTGGGGAACGGGCGGGCCAGTCCATAGCATCAATGCCTTCCTCTTGCAGGAACTGCTGACACACTCCAGCCACATGAGGTCTAGCATTGTCTTGCATTAGGAGGAACCCAGGGCCAACCGCACCAGCATATGGTCTCACAATGGGTCTGAGGATCTCATCTCGGTACCTAATGGCAGTCAGGCTACCTCTGGCGAGCACATGGAGGGCTGTGCGGCCCCCCAAAGAAATGCCACCCCACACCATGACTGACCCACCGCCAAACCGGTCATGCTGGAGGATGTTGCAGGCACCAGAACGTTCTCCACGGCGTCTCCAGACTCTGTCACGTCTGTCACGTGCTCAGTGTGAACCTGCTTTCATCTGTGAAGAGCACAGGGCGCCAGTGGCAAATTTGCCAATCTTGGTGTTCTCTGGCAAATGCCAAACGTCCTGCACGGTGTTGGGCTGTAAGCACAACCCCCACCTGTGGACGTCGGGCCCTCATACCACCCTCATGGAGTCTGTTTCTGACCATTTGAGCAGACACATGCACATTTGTGGCCTGCTGGAGGTCATTTTGCAGGGCTCTGGCAGTGCTCCTTCTGCTCCTCCTTGCACAAAGGCGGAGGTAGCGGTCCTGCTGCTGGGTTGTTGCCCTCCTACGGCCTCCTCCACGTCTCCTGATGTACTGGCCTGTCTCCTGGTAGCGCCTCCATGCTCTGGACACTACGCTGAGAGACACAGCAAACCTTCTCGCCACAGCTCGCATTGATGTGCCATCCTGGATGAGCTGCACTACCTGAGCCACTTGTGTGGGTTGTAGACGCCGTCTCATGCTACCACTAGAGTGAAAGCACCACCAGCATTCAAAAGTGACCAAAACATCAGCCAGGAAGCATGGGAACTGAGAAGTGGTCTGTGGTCCCCACCTGCAGAACCACTCCTTTATTGGGGGTGTCTTGCTAATTGCCTATAATTTCCACCTGATGTCTATTCCATTTGCACAACAGCATGTGAAATTTATTGTCAATCAGTGTTGCTTCCTAAGTGGACAGTTTGATTTCACAGAAGTGTGATTGACTTGGAGTTACATTGTGTTGTTTAAGTGTTCCCTTTATTTTTTTGAGCAGTATATTTATCTCCCCACTGTGTATATATATATATATATATACACAGTGGGGAGAACAAGTATTTGCCACAGCTCGCATTGATGTGCCATCCTGGATGAGCTGCACTACATATTGTACGACAGACCACGTTTACACCCTGCACACCCTAATGGACAAAAAAAATTCACTTTGTTTGTTCAAAAAAGCTTTTGACTCAATTTAGCATGGGGTCTGCTGTACAATTTGATGGAAAGCAGTGTTTGGTGAAAATCGTACAATATAATACTGATCAAAAATATTAACCTCAACATTTAGCAATTTCAATATTTACTGAGTTACTGTTCATATAAGGAAATCAGTCAATTCAAATAAATTCATTAAACCCTAATCTAGATTAAACATGACTGGGAATACAGATATACATCTGTTGGTCACAGACACAGTACCTTAAAAAAATGGGCTTCACGATGTGACTCAGGATCTCATCACGGTATGTCTGTGCATTCAAATTGCCATCAATAAAATGCAATTGTGTTCGTTGTCCGTAGATTATGCCTTCCCATACCATAACCCATCTGCCACCATGGCTCACTCTGTTCACAAGGTTTACTTCAGCAATACGCATTCCCACACAATGCCATACATGTGGTCTGTGGTTGTCAGGCTGGTTGGATGAACTAAAATAATGTAATAGGTGGCTTATGATAGAGAAAAGAACATTCAATTCTCTGGTAACAGCCCTGGTGGACATTCCTGCAGTCAGCATGACAATTGCACACTCCCTCAAAACTTGAGACATCTGTGGCATTGTGTTGTGTGATAATACTGCATATTTTAAAGTGTCCTTTTATTGTCCTCAGCACAAGGGACACCTGTTTAATAATCATGCTGTTCAATCAGCTCCTTGATATGCCACACCTGTCAGGTGGATGTATTATCATGGCAAAGGAGAAATGCTCACTAACAGGGATTTAAACAAATGTGTGAACCTCTTTTTGAGGAATAAGCATTTTGTGCGTATGGAATATTTCTGTGATCATTAATTTCAGCTCATGAATCATAGGACCCACAATTTACATGTTGTGTTTATTTTTTTGTTCCGTGTTTAATATCAATGTACACAAACATTGTGTGCAGTTTAAATTGGCCGACACACAGATTTCTTGGGGTGAGACAGGGATGCATCTTCAACCCCACCCTCTTCAACGTGTATTTCAATGAGAAAGAGGAGGAAGGCCATGCAGCCAAAAACGCATCAGATTTTTTAATACTTTGTTTCTATTGAACATGCCATACTAATAAAGGTATTTTATTTAACCTGTTGGGGATAGGGGGCAGTATTTGCACGGCCGGATAAAAAACGTACCCGATTTAATCTGGTTACTACTCCTGCCCAGTAACTAGAATATGCATATAATTATTGGCTTTGGATAGAAAACACCCTAAAGTTTCTAAAACTGTTAAAATGGTGTCTATGAGTATAACAGAACTCATATGGCAGGCAAAAACCTGAGAAGATTCCTTACAGGAAGTGGCCTGTCTGACAAGTTCTTGTTCTTCTTGGCTCTGTTTATTGAAAACTGAGGATCTTTGCTGTAACGTGACACTTCCTACGGCTCCCATAGGCTCTCAGAACCCGGGAAAAAGCTGAATGATGTAATTCCAGCCTCTGGCTGAAAAACATTAGCGCGTTTGGATAGTGGCCGGTCAGAGTACCATCAGACTGAGGCTCGTGCACGAGGGGATATTTTCTCTCTCTTTGAACTTAAACACACTTTTCCGGTCGGAATATTATCGCTTTTTTACGAGAAAAATGGCATAAAAATTGATTTTAAACAGCGGTTGACATGCTTCGAAGTACGGTAATGGAATATTTCGATTTTTCTTTGTCACGAAATGCGCCATGCTCGTCACCCTTATTTACCCTTTCGGATAGTGTCTTGAACGCACGAACAAAACGCCGCTGTTTGGATATAACAATGGATTATTTGGGACCAAACCAACATTTATTATTGAAGTAGAAGTCCTGGGAGTGCATTCTGACGAAGAACAGCAAAGGTATTAACATTTTTCTTATAGTAAATCTGACTTTGGTGAGTGCTAAACTTGCTGGGTGTCTAAATAGCTAGCCCTGTGATGCCGGGCTATCTACTGAGAATATTGCAAAATGTGCTTTCACCGAAAAGCTATTTTAAAATCGGACATAGCAAGTGCATAGAGGAGTTCTGTATCTATAATTCTTAAAATAATTGTTATGTTTTTTGTGAACGTTTATCGTGAGTAATTTAGTAAATTCACCGGAATTTTGCGGGGGGTATGCTAGTTCTGAACGTCACATGCTAATGTAAAAAGCTGGTTTTTGATATAAATATGAACTTGATTGAACAAAACATGCATGTATTGTATAACATAATGTCCTAGGAGTGTCATCTGATGAAGATCATCAAAGGTTAGTGCTGCATTTAGCTGTGGTTTGGGTTTATGTGACATTATATGCTAGCTTGAAAAATGGGTGTCTGATTATTTCTGGCTGGGTACTCTGCTGACATAATCTAATGTTTTGCTTTCGTTGTAAAGCCTTTTTGAAATCGGACAGTGTGGTTAGATTAACGAGAGTCTTGTCTTTAAAATGGTGTAAAATAGTCATATGTTTGAGAAATTTAACCTCTATGGGCTAGGCGGGACGAATTCGTCCCACCTACGTAACAGCCACTTGAAGCCTGTGGCGCGATTTTCAAAACCTTAAAAATCCTATTACTTCAATTTCTCAAACATATGACTATTTTACAGCTATTTAAAGACAAGACTCTCGTTAATCTAACCACACTGTCCGATTTCAAAAAGGCTTTACAATGAAAGCAAAACATTAGATTATGACAGCAGAGTACCAAGCCAGAAATAATCAGACACCCATTTTTCAAGCTAGCATATAATGTCACCAAAACCCAGAAGACAGCTAAATGCAGCACTCACCTTTGATGATCTTCATCAGATGACAACCCTAGGACATTATGTTATACAATACATGCATGTTTTGTTCAATCAAGTTCATATTTATATCAAAAACCAGCTTTTTACATTAGCATGTGACGTTCAGAACTAGCATACCCCCCGCAAACTTCCGGGGAATTCGCTAACATTTTACTAAATTACTCACGATAAACGTTCACAAAAAGCATAACAATTATTTTAAGAATTATAGATACAGACCTCCTCTATGCACTCGATATGTCCGATTTTAAAATAGCTTTTTGGTGAAAGCACATTTTGCAATATTCTAAGTACATAGCCCAGGCATCACGGGCTAGCTATTTAGACACCCGGCAAGTTTAGCACTCACCATAATCATATTTACTATTATAAAAGTTTGATTACCTTTTGTTGTCTTCGTCAGAATGCACTCCCAGGACTGCTACTTCAATAACAAATGTTGGTTTGGTCCAAAATAATCCATTGTTATATCCGAATAGCGGCGTTTTGTTCGTGCGTTCCAGACACTATCCGAAATGGTAAAGAAGGGTCCCGCGCATGGCGCAATTCGTGACAAAAAAATTCTAAATATTCCATTACCGTACTTCGAAGCATGTCAACCGCTGTTTAAAATCAATTTTTACGCCATTTTTCTCGTAGAAAAGCGATAATATTCCGACAGGGAATCTCCTTTTCGGCAAACAGAGGAAAAACTCACAAAGGCGGGGGCGGTCGGGTCACGCACCTAAGCCCAGAGTCCCTTGATCGGCCACTTGAGAAAGGCGATAATGTGTTTCAGCCTGGGGCTGGGATGACGACATTCTGTTTTTTCCCGGGCTCTGAGCGCCTATGGACGACGTAGGAAGTGTCACGTTAGAGCAGAGATCCTTAGTAAAAGATAGAGATGGAAAAGAAGTTCAAGAAATGGTCAGACAGGCCACTTCCTGTAAAGGAATCTCTCAGGTTTTGACCTGCCATTTGAGTTCTGTTATACTCACGGACACCATTCAAACAGTTTTAGAAACTTTAGGGTGTTTTCTATCCATATGTAATAAGTATATGCATATTCTACTTACTGGGTAGGAGTGGTAACCAGATTAAATCGGGTATGTTTTTTATCCAGCCGTGTCAATACTGCCCCCTAGCCCTAACAGGTTAAGTAATAGCATTTCTAAGGTATTTGAATAACGCGCCACAGGATTCCACTGGCTGTTACGTAGGTGGAACGATTTCGTCCCACTGGCCCTGGAGAAATTAATTAATTATATGAAGAGTGCCTTGGTCCTCCTTTCTTGTTGGTGTATATCAATGAATTGCAAAGTACTAGAACAATCTGTCAATTGTTTACTCTTTGCAGATGATATGGTGTTTCCGTCCCGAACCAAGGAGGGCCTATAGCAGCACCTACATCTTCTACATAGATTCTGTCAGTCTTGGGCCTTGATGATAAAGACAAAAATGATGGTGTTTCAAAGAATGTCCAGTTGCCAGGACAACAAATACAAATGCTAGACACCTTTGCCCTAGAGTACAAAAATAATGATACCTACAACGGCTTAAACAACAACACCACAGGTAACTTCCACAAGGCTGTGAACAATCTAAAAGACAAGGCAAGAAGGGATATTTATGCCATCAAAAGGAACATAACCCTTCTGTGGTGTTCGGGTCTCTGGAACCCATTTTCAATGTTCACTAAAAGAAAAATTATACAATGAATACTTTTTTCAACCTGAATCTTATTGGCCTTCATTCATTTTCTGTGATGAACATGTAAAATAACACATTGTCATTGACTGGACTCTGTGCACTCCCCTACACATTTATATTACATAAAAAAAGAAACTAAAAGGTTTGCTGTGTGCCTTCACTCTGTCTTCCTCCTTCCTGGGCCTTCTGTTTCAACATAGCACCAAGAACCTGACTATGAGGATCATGTCTCTGTCAATTCAGAGTCTGACAGTGAGCTGGAAGAAGAGAATGAGATTGACCCTCAGCCAGCCTAGGACCAGCCCATCAGCAGCCAGCCACAGGACCAGCTCATCAGCAACCAGCTCATCAGCAGCCTACAGGAGGAGAAATATGCATGTCCAAAATGTGAAATTAAATGGTCTTCTTGCCTAAGGAATGAGCCACCCTGCATGGCTGCCAATGTGATAAGGATGCAACCAGGGCTGACGCGGATGGCGGTCACTCATTTGCAGGACATAAAGTATTTTTTTGAACTGTTAATCCCAGACACCAAAATCGTTCTGGACTGCATTAATTTGGATGGAAGGCATGTTTTTGGAGAGAGATGGAAGGAGATGGACCAAACTAATTTACATGCATATTTTGGGATTCATATCCTTGCTGGTGTTTTCAGATCCAATGGGGAATCCACAGAATGGGATGCAGAAAATGGCAGAATTTTCCGTGCAACAATGTCTCTTGAAAACTTCCACATTATTTCCAGGATTATCCATTTCGATAACCGAGACACCAGACCAGCTTGGCGGCAGAGAGACAAGCTAGCTGCAATAACGCCCCCTGTTTTATAACCCTGGGCCCAACATTACTGTTGATGAGCAGCTTTTGCCATTTAAGGGCTGCTGCACCTTCAGGCAGTTCATACTGTCTAAACCCGTAAAATATGGAATCAAGATCTGGGCTGCCTGTGATGCTTCTTCATCAGAGGCATGGAACTTGCAAGTGTATACGGGGAAGCCAGATGAAGGAGCCCCTGAGAAGAACCAAGGGATGCAGGTTGTCATGGACTAGACACAGGGACTCCGTGGCCACAACATCATATGCGATAACTTTTTCCTTCGCACAAGCTGGGACAGGAGCTCCTCAAGAGGAAGCTGACGATGTTAGGAACAGTGTTGAATACACAGAACAGGTCTCTCATTTCCTCTAAGTTTGTGTTCACGGCCAACACGTCCGTAATGTCCTACGTGCCAAAGAAAGGCAGAAATGTGGTACTCATGAGTACACTGCATAGGGATGGGAGAATCTGTGGCTAGGAACATCAAAAACCAGAAATCATAATGGATTACAATGTCACAAAAGGAGGGGTTTAGAATTTAGACAAGCTAGTGACTGGCTACAGCTACAGCTGCTGTGACTGGCCACTTGTAATTTTCTTCAACATCTTGGACATCTCAGCGTACAACGTGTTTGTCATCTGGCGGGCGTTGAACCCGCCAGATAGCTATATTGAAATATATAAAAATTCTTTCCTCGTTAATATATCTATTTGCTGCTTGTTAAACATCCTAAGTGTCCCAAAAACATGCCTTCCATCCAAATTAATGCAGTCCAGAACGATTTTGGTGTCTGGGATTAACAGGGACGCAGATGGGAACAGAGGGACGCTCCAATGCAAGGCATTGGTAAGACCTCAAATCCAGAGGAGGCAACATATCCCAAGGACCCCAGCTTCTGCAGCCATCGTGAGGAGGATTAAGGAGAAGAATGCTGGTGCCCCATCCGCCCGACCCACAGAACCAACAACTCCAATACTGGACGTAAGTGTGAATGATGTTGTTACATGTGTGTGTGTCTGACTCTCCTACCTTGGCCTGCTGTAATTATATATGTGAGTGAGTGAGATGTTAGTTAAATTCCTGAACTAACAGTTTTCATCATTCTAGATTGCAGGCGGTAGCAACAAGAAGAAGTGATGTGATGTGTGTGGACCCAAGAAGGACAGGAAGACACAGTGCATCAAGTGCAAGAAATACATTTGCAACACACACACAGTAAATCTCTGTCCCTCATGTGGTGTGTAGACCCGCCTTAATCCGTGTTAATTGGGGCTCATTTAACTGTTAAGTATTTGTTTTGGCTGTATTTTTTATTTTTTTATGTTGTGGGTCCATCAGACCCGCGAACATTGGGTGAATAACAAACATGAACACCACACAAGGGTAAAAACTCAACATCCCAATTAGGATCTGGATTAAAATAATTCAATAAATTGTAGAACCCATTGCCCTCGATAGTTGTGAGGTCTGGGGTACGCTCACCAACCAAGATTTCACGAAATGGGACAAACACCCAATTGAGACTGCATGCAGAATTCTGCAAAAACATAATTCATTCACTTCAATGCAAAACCCCAAACAATTAAGAACAGAATTAGGACTACACCCATTAGTAATCAAAAGAAAAGAGCTGCTAAATTCTACAAGCACCTAAATGGAAGTGATGACACACATTCCACCACAAAGCCCTCACCTACATAGAGATGAACCCAGAGAAGAGTGCCCTAAAATATATAACCTTATTTTTGTTCATCCATAGCTATATTAAAATTCTTTCCTCGTTAATATATCTATTTGCTGCTTGTGAAACATCCTAAGTGTCCAGATAAGTGGAGGTGGTTTGCGAGGCCAGGCCTTGTATGGTTTATAGGGATAGAGGAGGGACAGAGGAGGGACAGAGGAGGGACAGAGGTGGGACAGAGGAGCTGATATATGGCGTACAGGAACTCCATTAAAAACAAGACCTGGGCCATATGGGAAAATGGAGGTTGCTGGTGCTGAGGTCAGGTGCCATCTATAAAAATCTAACTTTTCCTTAACATCTGCTCGTATATCACTTCCACCACTCTGCATGAATCTTAAACAATAGGGTGGCTTTAAGGCAGAGTGTCGTGAGAGGCTGAAGGTTGCATGGTGTTGGGGGAGAAATATCTTTTGATGAATGTTCTGTATCTGATTCATTGTTGAGGAAGAGGAAGCAATCTGGGAGAGCGAAACACAGGCTGATGGTTTTCTAATGGGAGAGAAAGACAGAACAGGTGTGTGGGGGAATGGCAGAGTAATCTCTCTCTCTCTCTCTCTCTCTCTCTAGTTCTTTCTCTTTTTCTCTTTTTCTTAAGCATCAAATAAAATGTGATTTGTCACATGCGCCGAATACAACAGGTGTGGACCTTACCGTGAAATGCTTACTTACAAGCCCTTAACCAACAATGCAGTTCAAGAAATACAGTGAAGAAAATATTTAGTAAATTAACTAAAGTAAAAAAATCGAATAAAATCAAAAAGTAACACAAGAAAAGTACATAACAATAACGAGCCTATATACAGGGGGCACCGGCACCGAGTCAATGTGCAGGGGTACAGGTTAATTGAGGTAATTTGTAAAGTGACTATGCATAGATAATAAACAGCGAGTAGCAGCAGTGTAAAAACAAAGGGGGATGGGGTCAATGTAAATAGTCCGTGTGGCCATTTGATCAATTGTTCAGCAGTCTCATGGCTTGAGGGCAGAAGCATATCCTTCCCCCGCTGCCTTTCTCTAACTTTTTTCTCATCCTCTCTCATCCCTCCCTCTCTTTCTTTAGGACCTGTCAGTGTCCTGGCTCTCTGTCTATGCTCCCCGGGGTAGTATTTTTAGGCCTCATTTGTTTGAGGGTTTTTAATCTGGAGACATTCAGAAGCTCAGCCCGCTGTGCTCTCCTCAATCACTTCAGGACGAGTGGGGGAGGAGATGAAGAGAGAGAGGGAGAGAGAGAGAGAGAGAGAGGGAGAGGGGTGATGGTGTGATTAGTTATCTGTCCGCTCTCCCTGGCGGGTCGCCTACAGTATACTTCCATCACTCTCCCTCTTTTTCTCTCTCTCGCTCTCTCTTTCTCTGTGCCTGTGCTGTGTCCACAGTGCCAGACCATAGAGCCAGCTAGCCTTCTGTCTTTGTCCTTTCATCTGTCTGTATGTCTGTCAGACCCTCTGGGCTCTTTTTGTCCACAGACACCTAAGGAGAACCATGAAACACACACTCAAATTACCAGAGACAGAGACAGTCAGAAAGAAAGAAAGAAAGAAAGAAAGAAAGAAAGAAAGAAAGAAAGAAAGAAAGAAAGAAAGAAAGAAAGAAAGAAAGAAAGAAAGAAAGAAAGAAAGAAAGAAAGGAGAGAGAGAGAGGGAGAGAAAATGAGAGAGGGAGAGAGGGAGAGAGGGAGAGAGAGAGAGAGAGATCTCTATTTCTTTGTAACTTTTGTAAGTGTAATGTTTACTGTTGATTTTATATTGCTTATTTCACTTTAGTTTATTATCTATTTCACCTGCTTTGGCAATGTAAACATGTTTCCCATGCCAATAAAGCCCTTTGAATTGAGACGGAGAGAGAGATAGAAAGAGAGAGAGAGATAGAGAGGAGAGGGGGAGATGAAGAGAGAGAGAGAGAGCAAGAGAGAGATAGAGAGGGGGGAGAGGGAAAGCAAGAGGGCGAGAGAGAGACTACTCAAAGAGAAGAAAGGACAAAAAGGACAGCAGCAGTTTGAACTTCTGAAGTAAAACTTAATTATAGAACACAATGTGGGTTTGGACTGTCCAGGGGCGTTCAATAATGAACCCCCTACCTGGCCGGAGGTTATCGACGAAGGAACTCTTGAACGCACCCCGGGCCCAACCATGGGGTCTATGAATTTTTTAAGTGATTGACGGTGGAGGCAGTAACAAAAGAGAGGGAATGATTGCACATAAAGGGCGTGATGATTTTGATGAAAAAAATTCCAGGGGATCACAAAAGGGATGAGGATCGTTGGTGAATAATCTAAAAGGTTACAGAGATGAGATGAGACCAGGGATGGAGGAAGGCTTTGATTCTCACTAATAGTCACTTCAAACACGCCGGACGAGAGGGGAGGGGGCAGAGTGACACCAGGGCTAAAGGACAGAGGACACACACACAGGGTGAGGACACACAACAGAAAACCTGGTTAAAGCCCTGTTTATACCTGTTTCTAACATGCGTCCTTCGTCCCGCTCTTGTCCTGATCTTGTCCGTTTACACTTATAAGATCTGATCACAATCAAATCACTTAGCAACTTTTAATTAATCGTCTACACCAATCTAAAAATGTGGGCACAATCAGAATGTGGACAAGATTAGGACAAAGGACACATGTTAGACACCAGGTATAAACGGGGCTGAAGAGATCCCATGACAGGCAGTGTAGATGAGGACTGAAAACACACAACCATAAAGAGATACACACACACACACACACACACACACACACACACACACACACACACACACACACACACACACACACACACACACACACACCACACACACACACACACACACACACACACACACACAAATTCATAGCCCTAAAGATCAGGGTCCTTGGGTGTTGTTGGACGGCTGGCATTTCATTCCTTATCTCCAGCTTATCGCGTACCTCTCTCACATCAGCTTCACACACACACCACACACACACACACACACACACACACACACACACTGTCTGGGTTTTTGTCAGGGAGTCTGTATCCTTTGTCTTTGCTGGCCTTTCCAATGAAGGGCACACAAGCAAAGGTTTATGGGTCTAGGTTAGAGTTTAATATCGCAAAATTAATTTACTCTGTTGGTGTTCTCACCCCCCCCATCCCCCCCCCCCCCACACACACACACACACACACACACACACACACACACACACACACGCTCGCACACACGCACACACACACACACACACTCCCCGGTTGCAATATAAATCTTCCTTAAGGCCCAGCCCCGCAAACTTTTCATCATAGCTACCTCTCATCTATAGAGGCACTAAAAGATGGCCACACACACACACACACACACACACACACACACACACACACACACACACACACACACACACACACACACACACACACACACACACACACACACACACACACACACACACACCACACACACCCCCCTCATCCACACAGCCCATATTCCCCCTCTCAATCTGGGCCAATTACAAAGAATAGTGTGAGGTAGATCACACACAACACAAATCAATATCTTTTAAGGTAATATTCTGATGTGACCTAGAAACCCAGCCCCATACTCATTTTAACATAGATTATTTTGACGCTGGGCGTTTCTGTGTTAGGGAGATTGTTTCATGTGATAAAAGAACGTACATATATTTACTCTCTGAAGATCAAGGAGAGGCCAGAGAAAATTTATATTGAGTTTTAAGGTAAGCGTGTGTGTATGATTCAATATTCAGCTATAGCATTTTGCTTCCCGGTTGTCCCAATGCATTGTCTCAATCTGAAAAGGGCATTGGAAATATAAGCCTGTGTTGATGTGATTGGCTGGTAGCTTTGAGGGTGTTTTGCAGACACAGCAAGTGCATTGGAGAGATAGTTGAAATCAATGATTTGTAGTGAAGTTGTATGATTGTGTTTGTTGTTTAGTTTCCATAGGGGTTAAGATTAAACATGACTTAATATTAGAAGAGACTATGTTCTCTCCTTTATAAATCCCTCAATAACAACAAAAATACTGCCAAAAGGAGGGCACACACCGATCAGTCCTTCGAAGTCATTCAGATACATTTGATGTAATTTACTCCAGGCTATGTCTTACATAACATAATATTAGTTTAGACAAGGTTAGGATTAATATTAACAGAGCCCTATATAATATTTAGACAAGGTTACTAGGGATTAATATTAACAGAGCCCTATATAATATTAGTTTAGACAAGGTGTCACGTCAACTATCTTCAAACTCCCGATCATAAATAAACCAAGGCGCAGCGTGCATGGAATTCCACATCTTTTAATGAAGATGAAACTCACCAAAAAAACTAAACAGAAGAAAAACTAAATGTGACTTTCTGGGCTGCTCACAGGCAGCTACACAAAAACAAGATCCCACAATCACAGGTGGGAAAAGGGCTGCCTATGTATGATTCCCAAT
Source organism: Salmo salar (assembly GCF_965601325.2). Classification (NCBI taxonomy): domain Eukaryota; kingdom Metazoa; phylum Chordata; class Actinopteri; order Salmoniformes; family Salmonidae; genus Salmo; species Salmo salar. The sequence goes on along the minus strand of NC_138319.1, from coordinate 31,116,481 downwards.
CAGAGACAACAATAGACAGCTGCCTCTGATTAGGAACCATACTCAGCCAAAAACAAAGAAATAAACAACATAGAATGCCCACCCCACATCACACCCTGACCTAACCAAATAGAGAAATAAAACGGCTCTCTAAAGTCAGGGCATGACACAAGGTTGGGATTAATATTAACAGAGTCCTATAAAATATTAGTTTAGACAAGCTTGGTATTAATTTTAACAGAGCTCTATATAATATTAGTTTAGACAAGGTTGGGATTAATATTAACAGAGCCCTATATAATATTAGTTTAGACAAGCTTGGTATTAATTTTAACAGAGCTCTATATAATATTAGTTTAGACAAGGTTGGGATTAATATTAACAGAGCCATATATAATATTAGTTTAGACAAGGTTACTTGGGATTAAAATTAATAGAGTCTTATATGTTATTAGTTTTTGACAAGGTTGGGATTCATATTAACAGAGCCCAATTAATATTAGTTTAGACAACGTTGGGATTATTATTAACAGAGCCCAATTAATATTAGTTTAGACAATGTTGGGATTATTATTAACAGAGCCCTATATAATACTAGTTTAGACAAGGTTGGGATTAATATTAACAGAGGTCTACTTGAAAGATACACCACGATCACACACATAATTTATGACATTTTCATGTAACAGGATGCAGACTCTACTCAAATGATGATGCTGATTTCTCTTCTGTGGTTTGTGGGGTGGCGATAAACACAAACACACATCCACAAATACATGCGCGCGCAGACAGAAACACACATCAGTCTGCTCTTCTGTGGTTTGGGACGTGTAAAGTGAAATCCCTAAACCCAGTTTAGCTTCAGAGGATGTTTTTTTTTTGCACGCAGGGGGTGCATACCTGGACACACTCACAGACACACACAATCAGACAACACACGGACAAGCAGAACACACACACTCACACATATACACATAAAGACACACACACACCACACACACAGGTTGAACACACACAGAAAAAAAACCATACAAACATACACACCAAGGTGCAGCTATGAGGATGAAATAGCGCTGCTGTCTGGTCTGATAACACTAACACTCTTGAGGAATGATAGAACTGTGACTCCATCTCTATTTCCACCTTCTCTCTCCTAGCCAATTTCCTTTCTTCCTTTTCTGTGCAGCACTCTTTATGTTTCCTTTCGTTTATCCATTTGCTTCTTATAGAATGTTTGCGTGTCTCAGTTGAAGGAGATGTGTGCTACTCAGAAGTTTATAGAGTAACACTGCTGCAGGATTAATTGTGAGCAACTGACTCACCTCACCCTCTAATCGCTGAGAAAGAAACAGATACATGTTCAGTCTAGGATTTGGAGCTGATATATACATATATTTATTTATAAACTGGGTGGGTCGAGCCCTGAATGCTGATTGGCTGACAGCCGTGGTGTATCAGACCATATACCATGGGTATGACAAAACATACATTTTTATTCTAATTACGTTGCTAACCAGTTTATAATAGCAATAAGGCACCTCAGTGGTTTGTGATATATGGCCAATATACCACGGCTAAGGGCAGTATCCAGGCACTCCGCGTTGTGTCGTGCTAAGAACAGCCCTTAGACGTGGTATATTGGCCATATACCACACCTCCTCAGGCCATATTGCTTAAATACATTATATATGATATCAATAAGAAGGAGAAATGAAAAGATGGAGATCTTCATTCGTTCTCTCCTTCTATTGGTCTACCCTTTCACTTGGCAAATGTGATGGCCATCTATGATGGATAAGGTGATTATTGTGTGATCTCTCATTGTTCTCGGTGCCCAGACCTGAGTGTGTGTGGGTGTGCATGTGCGTGTGTGTGTGTGTGTGTGTGTGTTTGTTTACGTTCGTGCCGGTCTGTGTGTTTGATGGGATTTTCTCATTCAAATCCATCTCTATGAGTTCTTCTCCTCTATTCCTTCCCCTCTCCTCTCCTCCTCCCTGAACTTTGGCTAAGTTTTAAACAAACGCTGATCAGATTTTCTCTCTGAAAATGAAATTTACACTGACTCAGTTCATATAAAGACGCTCTGCCTGACCTTTGCTTTGAGCAGACCGTCTCCCACTCAGCTAGGGCACTGCAAGCCTTTCACTCTGTCTCTCATTCTTTCTCTCTTTCGTCTCTCTCACTTTCTCTTTCTTATTAAGGCTCCCACACAGCTATAAAGGCCCTGGCATTCATTCACTCTCTTTTCATCCCTTTCTCTTTGGTTAATTTGGCCTGTCATGTACCTGTAAGGTATGTGATGGTCTGTGATGGTCAGTGACACAAGGGGCAAGGGAGAAGGATGAAGAGAAAGTGAGAAGGAGAGAGAGAGAGAGGGAGAGAAAGAGAGAGGGAGAGAAAGAGAGAGGGAGAGAAAGAGAGAGGGAGATACAGAGAGACAGAGGGAGAGTTAGAGAGAGAGAGAGAGAGAGAGAGAGAGAGAGAGAGAGAGAGAGAGGGGAAAAAAAAGCTCATTCTACTTTCCCCAACACACAAATGTTTATCTCCACCCTGCCACCACAAAAATACTTACACCCTGCCCCCACTAGAATCCCCATACTTAATGAAGACAGCTTCTCCATTCGGAGTGGGAAATCAATAATTTCCAGACCCAGGGACATGGACTTGTCTGTGGCGACCTAAATGCCAGAACTGGACAAGAACCTGACACCCTCAGCACACAGGGGGACAAACACCTACCTGGAGGTGACAGCATTCCCTCCCCCATATGCCCCCCTTGGTACAACTACGACACTATAATCACCAAAAACGGGTCACAACTCCTATAGCTCTGTCCCACGCTGGGTATGTACATAGTCAATGGTAGGCTTCAAGGGGACTCCAATGGTAGGTACACCCATAGCTCTGTCAGACGCTGGGTATGTACATAGTCAATGGTAGGCTTCGAGGGGACTCCAATGGTAGGTACACCTATAGATCATCTCTTGGTAGCTGTACTGTAGACTACTTTATCACTGACCACAACCCAGAGTCTCTCGGAGTGTTCACAGTCAGCCCACTGACACCCCTATCAGATCACAGCAAATTCACACTCTACTTGAACAGAGCAGTACTCAATCATGAGGTATCAAAGCCATAGGAACTGAATAATATTAAGAAATGTTATAGACGGAAGGACAGTAAGTATGGAAACCTACCAAAAAACAATTAGGCAACAACAAATCCAATCCCTTTTAGGCAACCTTCTGGACAAACATTTCACTGTAATAGTGAAGGTATAAACCTCGCATTAGAAAACCTTAACAGTGTATTTGACCTCTCAGCTCCACTATCAAATCTAAAAATTTCAAGCAGAAAACCTGAGAAAATTAACAACAATGACAATTGGTTTAATGAAGAATAGAAAAACCTAAGAAATAAATTGAAAAACCTATCCAACCAAAAACATAGAGGTCCAGAAAACTGAGTCTACGCCTTCACTATGGTGAATCACTAAAACAATACAGAAATACACTACAGAACAAGAAGGAACATCACGTCAGAAATTAGCTCAATGTAATTGAAGATTCCATAGATTCTAAACACTTCTGGGAAAATTGGAACACACTAAACAAACAACAACACAAAGAGTTATCTATCCAAAATGGAGTATGTATGGATCAACCACTTCTCCAATATTTTAGGCCCTATAACACAGAACAAACAGCAACAACATATACATGATCAAATACAAATCTTAGAATCAACTGTTAAAGACTACCAGAACCAACTGGATTCTCCAATTACATTGAATGAACTACAGGACAAAATACAAACCCCCCAACCCAAAAAGGCCTGTGGTGTTGATGGTATCCTCAATGAAATGATAAAGTATACAGACCACAAATTCCAATTGGCTATACTTTAACTTTTTAACATCATCCTTAGCTCTGGCATATTCCCCAATATTTGGAACCAAGGATGTATTACCCCAATCCACAAAAGTGGAGACAAATTCCACAACCAATAACTCCGTGGGATATGCGTCAATAGCAACCTTGGGAAAATCCTCTGCATTATCATTAACAGCAGACTAGTTCATTTCCTCAGTGAAAACAATGTTCTGAAATTTTGGCATGTGGGTCTGCTATACAAATTGATGGAAAATGGTGTTGGGGGAAAAACATACGACATTGTAAAATCCATGTACACAAACAACAAGTGTGTTGTTAAAATTGGCAAAAAACACATACATTTCTTTCCACAGTGCCAAGGGGTGAGACAGGGATACAGATTAAGCCCCACCCTCTTCAACATATATATCAACAAATTGGCGAGGACACTAGAACAGTCTGCAGCACCCGGCCTCACCGTACTAGAATCTGAAGTCAAATGTCTACTGTTTGCTGATGATCTGGTGCTTCTGTCTCCAACCAAGGAGGGCCTACAGCAGCACCCAGATCTTCTGCACAGATTCTGTCAGACCTGGGCCCTGACAGTAAATCTCAGTAGGACCAAAATAATGGTGTTCCAAAAAAGTTCAGGTTCCAGGACTACAAATACAAGTTCCATCTAAACACTGTTGCCCTAGAGCACACACAAACTATACATACCTCGGCCTAAATATCAGCGCCACAGGTAACTTCCACAAAGCTGTGAATGATCTGAGAGACATGGCAAGAAGGGCCTTCTATGCCATCAAAAGGAACATAACATTTGACATACCAATTAGGATCTGATAAAAAAATACTTGAATCAGTTAAAGAACCAATTGCCCTTGATGGTTGTGAGGTCTGGGGTCTTCTAACCAGTATTTACAAAATGGGAAAAACACCAAATTGAGATGCAGAATTCTCAAAAAATAACCTTTGTGGACAATGTAAAACACCAATTAATACATGCAGTGCAGAATTAGGCTGATACCCGCTAATTATGAATATCCAGAAAAGAGCAGTTCAATTCTACAACCACCTAAAAGAAAGTAATTCCCAAACCTTCCATAACAAAGCCATCACCTACAAAGAGATGAACCTGGAGAAGAGTCCCCGCAGCAAGCTGGTCCTGGGGATCTGTTCACAAACAGACCCCACAGAACCCCAGGACAGCAACACAATTAAACCCAACCAAATCATGAGGAAACCAAAAAATGATTACTTGACATATTGGAAAAAATTAACAAAAAACAGAGCAAACTAGAATGATATTTGGCCCTAAACAGAGAGTACACAGTGGCAGAATACCTTACCACTGTGACTGACCCAAACTTAAGGAAAGCTTTGACTATGTACAGACTCAGTGAACCTGTACCAAATGTATGACCATATTAGAGACACATATTTCCCTGAGATTACAAAGACCCACAAAGACTTATAAAACAAACCCAATTTTGATAAACTCCCATATCTATTGGGTGAAATACCACAGTGTGCAGTCACAGCAGCAAGATTTGAGAGAGAAACAGAGAGGAGGAGAGAGAGAGAGAGAGAGGAGGAGAGAGTGACGGAGAGAGAGATAAAGAGAGAGACAGAGACAGAGAGAGTGCAGTACAACAGGAAGCAACTAACACTAATTGAGGGGTGCGTAAACACAAACAACTTCTGGCAAAATTAGAAGAACCTAAAAAAAATCTAAACTAGAGGAATTAGCGATACAAAATGGTGACATAAGGACGACACATTTTAAAACACTCTACAACACCGTTCAAATTGATGCAAATGCAGAACAATGCCAAATTCATGACAAGTTGAATGGATTACAAAAAGCTATAAAGGACAATCAAAATCGATTGAAATCCCAATTACTGACTAGGAGCTCTATAAGAAACATCAGGCCCTCAAATTTAAAAAAGCATGCGGACCTGATGGCATCCTAAATGAGATGCTCAAATTCACTATTACAACATTTCTATTGGCTATATTAAAACTGTTTAATTTGATGCTGAGTGCAGGTTATTTCCCTGACATCTGTAATTAAGGACTCATAACCCCAATCTTTAAGAACGGAGACAAATTTGACCCCAACAATTACAGAGGCATTTGTGTGAACGGTAACCTGGGGAAGTTGTTATGTAGTATTATAAATGTAAGAGTACTAGACTTCCTTTATAAGGATCAGACCCCTTTTTCGGGACCTGAAGCAAGGATATGCATATTATTGATACCATTTGAAAGGAAACACTTAGAAGTTTGTGGAAATGTGAAACTAATGTAGGAGAATATAACACATTAGATCTGGTAAAAGATAATACCAACAAAAAAACATGTATTTTCTATTTTTATTGTTTTGTTCCATCATCTTTGAAATGCAAGAGAAAGGCCGTACATTCAGATAGGGGTCTATGTGTAATTTAGTGTGTGTGCGTGTGTGTGCAAAGTTTCAGAATGATCCAGTGAAGAATTACATTCCTACACAATATTTTGTATCATGTCTTCCAGGAGTTTGCCCAAATTTGCCAAACTGATCAATTGATGCATTTTCAAGTACATAACTATAGGAAACATACAAAAATGCTATGGTAATAAAAATGCCATAGATTAACATGTCCACCAAAATAATACCAAAATGTATGCTTGCTTTATTGACTTCCAAAAATTATTTTATTCTATTTGGCATACAGGACTGTAGGGGGTAAAACATATGACATAATCTTCACAGATGACTTGTGCCTGCTGTCACCCACAGCTGTCACGCCCTAACCATAGAGAGCCCTCTCTGTTCTCTATGGTGTATAGGTCAGAGCGTGACTAGGGGGGTTTATAGCGTTTGTATTTCTATGTTGGTGGTTTGTATGGTTCCCAATTAGAGGCAGCTGGTAATCGTTACCTCTAATTGGGGATCATATTTAGGTAGCCCATTTTCCCACCTGCGTTTGTGGGATATTGTTTGTGTTAGTGTGTTTAGCACTACGGCTTTCACGTTCGGGTTATGTTTATTGTTTTTTTTGTTTTTTTTGTAGTTTCACTGTGAAATAAAGTATGTGGAAATCAACTCATGCTGCGCCTTGGTCGGGGGATTATGACGATCGTGACAGAATATCCCACCAATGCAGGACCAAGCAGCGTGTTATGGAGGTAAAGGAGTTTTGGACATGGGAGGAAATCCTAGGAGGATGCGAGACCCTTCCTTGGAGGGAATCGCCAAGGAAGATGGAAGGACAGCAACGACGCCGGGATCCGCGGCCACAGAAACCCCAAGATTATTTTGGGGGGGGCACAAGGGGCGGTCGGCTGAGCAGAGAAGAGATATAGGAGGATAATGAGGGATACCGGAGAGAGGTGTTGGGAAGGAGTATGCTGCAGCACAGGCGTGCTGAAGAGCGCGTCTTCAGTCCGGTGCCACCTGTGTCGGCTCCACGCACCAGGCCTCCAGTACGCCTCCCCAGTCCGGCTCCCCGCACTCGCCCTGAAGAGTGTGTCTTCAGGCCGCTGCCACAGAAACCCCAATAATGTTTTTTGGGGGGGGCACAAGGGGCTGTCGGTCGAGCTGAGGAGAGAGCCAGAGACCGTTGGGGAGGCGATGGAGCTGTTGGAGGAGAGAGAAAGGAGAGAAATGTTAGTTAGGTGTGTTCTGCACCGCATTCGCCCTGAAGAGCGTATCATCAGTCCGGTGCCATCTGTGCCGGCTCCACACACCAGGTCTCCAGTGCGCCTCCCCAGTCCGGTGCCACCGGTGCCAGTTCCTCGCACTCGCCCTGAAGAGCATGTCATCAGTCTGGTGCCACCTGTGCCGGCTCCACGCACTAGTCCTCCAGTGCGCCTCCTCAGCCCGGTACGTCCTCTGCCGTTTCCTCGCACTCGCCCTGAAGAGTGTGTCATCAGTCCGGTGCCACCTGTGCTGGCTCCACGCACCAGGCTTTCAGTGCGCCTCCCCAGCCCGGTACATCCTGTGCCGGCTCCCTGCACTCGTCCACCAGTGCGTGTGTACGGTCCGGAGACTCCAGCGACGGTTCACAGTCCAGAGCTTCCAGCGACGGTTCACAGTCCAGAGCTTCCAGCGACAGTTGACAGTCCAGAGCTTCCAGCGACGGTTCACAGTCCGGAGCTCCAGCGACGGTTCACGGTCCCGAGCTTCCAGCGATGGTTCATGGTCCCGAGCTTCCAGCGACGGTCCACGGCCCGGAGCCTTCAGTGACGGTCAATGGCCCGGAGCCTCCAGTGAAGGTCAACGGCCCGGAGCCTCCAGTGAAGGTCAACGGCCCGGAGCTTCCAGTGACGGTCAACGGCCCGGAGCTTCCAGTGACAGTCAACGGCCCGGAGCTTCCAGTGACGGTCAACGGCCCGGAGCTTCCAGTGACGGTCAACGGTCCGGAGCTTCCAGTGACGGTCCACGGCCCGGAGCTTCCTGCGCCCGTGCCATAGTCGGAGCCTTCCTCTGCGCTGGTGCCCAGTCCAGGCACGGCGTCCAGTCCCGCTCCATGGCCGGATCCTTCCTCTGCTCCAGTGCTCAGTCCGGGCATGGCGTTCAGTCCGGCATTAGGGCCAGATCCGCGGTCTGAGCGGGGGCTACGTCCCGCACCGGAGCCGCCACCGATGCTAGTTGCCCACCCTAACCCTCCCCATCTAGGTTCAGGTTTTGCGGTCGGAGTCCGCACCTTTGGGGGGGGTACTGTCACGCCCTGACCATAGAGAGCCCTCTGGGTTCTCTATGGTGTATAGGTCAGAGCGTGACTAGGGGGGATTCTAGCATTTGTATTTCTATGTTGGTGGTTTGTATGGTTCCCAATTAGAGGCAGCTGGTAATCGTTACCTCTAATTGGGGATCATATTTAGGTAGCCCTTTTTACCCACCTGCGTTTGTGGGATATTGTTTGTGTTAGTGTGTTTAGCACTACGGCTTTCACGTTCGGGTTATGTTTATTGTTTTTTGTAGTTTCACTGTGAAATAAAGTATGTGGAACTCAACTCACGCTGCGCCTTGGTCCGCTCATTACGATGATCGTGACAACAGCACATGGCCTTCAGCAGAGCCTAGACCTGAAGAGCAGTACTGCCAGACCTGGGCCCTGGCAATAAACCCCAAAAAGACTAAAATAATGATTTTCCAGAGAAGATCCAGATCTCAGGGAATTAGACCAAAGTTCTCAATTGGTACAAAATACATAATATAGAGTAGTCCATACACTAACAATAAGCTAAACTGGACAACTTAATGAGGCAGTGAATGAACTGAGAGAGAAAGCAGGCAGGGCATTCTACACCATTAAAAACAAATTTAAAATTTAAATACTAATTAAAATGTGGTTAAAACTAATTAAATGTGTCATTGAACCAATTGCACTTCATGGCAGCGAGGTGTGGGATCCACTTGCTAAACAAGATTTCACCCAATGGGACTAACACCGAATGGAAACCCTGCATGCAGATTTCTGTAAGATTCTCCTACATGTCCAGAGGGAAACTATAAACAATGCATAGAAGGCAGAACTAGGCCAATATCCACTAATAATAAAAACTCAAAAAAGAGCAATTAAGTTTTGGAAACATCTAAAATACAGTGACCCCCTCTCATATCATTACCAAGCCCTGCAATACCAAGAGCTGAGCAAAGAAAAGAGTCCCTTCATCCAGCTGGTCCTGGGGCTGAGTTCACTAACCTGTTCTACTAACACACTGACGCCTCAGGACCAGAACATCCAATCAATCAGAATAAACCTAATTACAACTACATTGCTTATTGGGAAACACAAGCACAAAGCAAAATGCAGCACAATCTGGCCCTATATTGACAGTACACCGTGGCTAACTATTTGACCATGGTTACTGATCAAAACCTTAGAAAAACCTTGATAAAGTACATGCTCAGTGAGCACAGCCTTGCCATTCAGAAGGGTAGACACAGGAAAACCTGGCTCCCTGTAGAAAGTGTCATTTCCCCAAATTTTAAACCCTTATTCAAGGTTTCAAAGACCCCTCTGAAGAGAATAGGCTACCCATCCTGTTGGGGGAGGACGCAGGGAGCTGTGGGTTGGCAGCCACTACATTGCTGCCTGCCATAAGATGAGGGAAAGACCAACCAACCTGCACACGTCCTGTATGCTTATTCTTATTGTTCAACGTATGGTTATTTTGACTCTTAATTATTTTGTTACTGACAATATTGATTATTATTATTTTAATGATGTTAATATTGTGAATCTCCAAAGTAAGCTTTGGCAATATGTACACTGATACATCATGTCAGTAAAGCAAATAGAATATATTTTCTTTTGTGAAAAATGGAGATAGAGAGAGGTAGAAAAAGAGGAGGAGAGAGAGAGAGAGAGAGGTACAGAGAGAGGTACAGAGAGAGAGAGAGAGAGAGAGAGAGGCCCCCAACCCACCTAGATAGGGCAGGTTAATGGAAGCAACCAGTGATTAAGTTCAGTGATGATGGATCATTTTTCTATGCTTTATAAGGAACAGTGATTTCTCCCAGTGTTCATTAGTAAATGCCGAGGTCGAACGTTCCAAGGATAAAGTTCCCTTTTTACTCCAGAGGCTCATGGTCTCACGACAAAAGAGATGTGAAATGAATATATACACACTAATACTACGAAGAATTAGGTCTATATGTGAACATTTGAGACCTTACCATGTGTAGGCTGGCTGGCTTTCTTGTGGTACTGCAATGATGCAATACCTATTGGCCCATTGACGTTCTTGATATCAATAAAAAATGTATAGGATTACAGTCTTATTGTGTCTCTGGGTCCACATGCAATTTGCAAACAACAACCCATAATGACAAAGCGAAAACTGGTTTATAGAAATGTTTGTGAATTTATTCAATAAAAAAAAAAAAAAAAAACGTATTTACATAGTATTCAGACCCTTTGCTATGAGACTCGAAATTGAGCTCAGGTGCATCCTGTTTCCATTGATCATCCATGAAATGTTTCTACAACTTGATTGGAATCCACCTGTGGTAAATTCAATTGATTGGACTTGATTTGTAAAGGCACACATCTGTATATACAAGGTCCCACAGTTGACAGTGCATGTCAGAGCAAAAACCAAGCCATGAGGTCGAAGGAATTGTCCGTAGAGCTTCGACACAGAATTGTGTCGAGGCACATATCTGGAGAAGGATACCACATTTTTTGGGCAGCAATGAAGGTCCCCAACAACACAGCGGGTTCCATCACTCTAAAATGGAACACGTTTGGAACCACCAAGACTCTTCCAAGAGCTAGCAGCCCGGCCAAACTGAGCAACTGTGGGAGAAGGGCCTTCGTCAAGGAGGTGACCAAGAACCTGATGGTCACTCTGACAGAGCTTTAGAGTTCCTCTGTGGAGATGGGAGAATCTTCAAGAAGGACAACCATCTCTACAGCACTCCACCAATCAGGCCTTTATGGTAGAGTGGACAGACAGAGATTAAAAGGCACATGACAGCCCGCTTAGCGTTTGCCAAAAGGCACCTAAAGACTCTCAGACCATGAGAAACAAGATTATCTGGTCTGATGAAACCAAGATTGAACTCTTTGGCCTGAATGCCAAGCATCAAGTCTGGAGGAAACCTGTCACCATCCCTAATGTAAAGCATGGTGGTGTCAGCATCATGGCAGGGACTGGGAGACTAGTCAGGATTGAGGGAAAGATTAACGGAGCAAAGTACAGAGAGATCCTTGATGAAAAACCTGCTCCAAATCACTCAGGACTTCAGAACTAGGCAAAGGTTTACCTTCCAACAGGACAAAGCAGAGATGGCTTTGGGACAAGTCTCTGAATGTCCTTGTGTGGCCCAGCCAGAGCCCGGAATTGAACCCGATTTAACATCTCTGGAGAGAACTGAAAATAGCTGTACAGCAACGCTCCCCATCCAACCTGACAGAACTTGAGAGGATCTGCAGAGAAGAATGAGAGTAACTCCCCAAATACAGGTGTGCCTAGCTTGTAGCGTCATACCCAAGAAGACTCAAGGCTGTAATGGCCGCCATAGGTGCCTCAAAAAAGTACTGAGGAAAAGGTCCAAAAAAATTATCTCAAAAAATGTTTTTGCTTTGGTATTTTGTGTAGACTGATGATGGGGAAAACAATGTAATACATTTTATAATAAGGATGTGGAAAATGTGGAAAAAGTCAAGGGGTCTGACAACTTTCCGAATGTACTGTATGTGTCAGTGTGTGTAGGTGTGTACTGTCAGGTTGTGTAGGTGTGTAATGTCAGGTTGTGTAGGTGTGTAATGTCAGGTTGTGTAGGTGTGTAATGTCAGGTTGTGTAGGTGTGTAATGTCAGGTTGTGTAGGTGTGTACTGTCAGGTTGTGTAGGTGTGTAATGTCAGGTTGTGTAGGTGTGTAATGTCAGGTTGTGTAGGTGTGTAATGTCAGGTTGTGTAGGTGTGTACTGTGAGGTTGTGTAGGTGTGTAATGTCAGGTTGTGTAGGTGTGTAATGTCAGGTTGTGTAGGTGTGTAATGTCAGGTTGTGTAGGTGTGTAATGTCAGGTTGTGTAGGTGTGTACTGTCAGGTTGTGTAGGTGTGTAATGTCAGGTTGTGTAGGTGTGTAATGTCAGGTTGTGTAGGTGTGTACTGTCAGGTTGTGTAGGTGTGTACTGTCAGGTTGTGTAGGTGTGTAATGTCAGGTTGTGTAGGTGTGTAATGTCAGGTTGTGTAGGTGTGTAATGTCAGGTTGTGTAGGTGTGTAATGTCAGGTTGTGTAGGTATGTAATGTCAGGTTGTGTAGGTGTGTAATGTCAGGTTGTGTAGGTGTGTAATGTCAGGTTGTGTAGGTGTGTAATGTCAGGTTGTGTAGGTGTGTACTGTCACATTGTGTAGGTGTGTAATGTCAGGTTGTGTAGGTGTGTAATGTCAGGTTGTGTAGGTGTGTAATGTCAGGTTGTGTAGGTGTGTAATGTCAGGTTGTGTAGGTGTGTCATGTCAGGTTGTGTAGGTGTGTAATGTCAGGTTGTGTAGGTGTGTAATGTCAGGTTGTGTACTGTCAGGTTGTGTAGGTGTGTAATGTCAGGTTCTGTAGGTGTGTACTGTCAGGTTGTGTAGGTGTGTAATGTCAGGTTGTGTAGGTGTGTAATGTCAGGTTGTGTAGGTATGTAATGTCAGGTTGTGGAGGTGTGTACTGTCAGGTTGTGTAGGTGTGTAATGTCAGGTTGTGTAGGTGTGTAATGTCAGGTTGTGTAGGTGTGTAATGTCAGGTTGTGTAGGTGTGTAATGTCAGGTTGTGTAGGTGTGTAATGTCAGGTTGTGTAGGTGTGTAATGTCAGGTTGTGTAGGTGTGTACTGTCAGGTTGTGTAGGTGTGTAATGTCAGGTTGTGTAGGTGTGTAATGTCAGGTTGTGTAGGTGTGTAATGTCAGGTTGTGTAGGTGTGTAATGTCAGGTTGTGTAGGTGTGTACTGTCAGGTTGTGTAGGTGTGTACTGTCAGGTTGTGTAGGTGTGTAATGTCAGGTTGTGTAGGTGTGTAATGTCAGGTTGTGTAGGTGTGTAATGTCAGGTTGTGTAGGTGTGTACTGTCAGGTTGTGTAGGTGTGTAATGTCAGGTTGTGTAGGTGTGTAATGTCAGGTTGTGTAGGTGTGTAATGTCAGGTTGTGTAGGTGTGTAATGTCAGGTTGTGTAGGTGTGTAATGTCAGGTTGTGTAGGTGTGTAATGTCAGGTTGTGTAGGTGTGTACTGTCACATTGTGTAGGTGTGTAATGTCAGGTTGTGTAGGTGTGTAATGTCAGGTTGTGTAGGTGTGTAATGTCAGGTTGTGTAGGTGTGTAATGTCAGGTTGTGTAGGTGTGTAATGTCAGGTTGTGTAGGTGTGTAATGTCAGGTTGTGTCGGCGTGTACAACATGTGTAAGCTTCAATGCTCTGTGAGTGCTCTGCCTCTCTGCCTCGCTCTCTCTGTCTCTCTGCATGTCTGTCTCTCTCTGGGCTCTGCCTGTCTCTCTGTCTAAAATCAAGCTTTGCCTGTCTCTCTGTCTAAAATCAATCAAATAAAATGTTATTTGTCACATGTGCCGAGTACAACAGTGAAATGCTTACTTACAAGGTGGGCAATGCAAATAGTTTGGGTATCCATTTGATTAGCTGTTCAGGAGTCCTATGGCTTGGTGGTAGATGCTATTTAGGAGCCTCTTGGACCTAGACGTGGTGATCCGGTACCACTTGCCATGCAGTAGCAGAGAGAACAGTCTATGACAAGGGTGGTTGGAGTCTTTGACAATTTTTAGGGGTTTCCTCTGACACCGCCTGGTATAGAGGTCCTGGATGGCAGGAAGATTTACGCACTACCCTCTGTAGGCCATACGCACTACCCTCTGTAGTTCCTTGCATTCGGAGGCCGTGCAGTTGGCATATCAGGCAGTGATGCAACCCGTCAGGATGCTCTCGATGGTGCAGCTGTAAAACCTTTTGAGGATCTGAGGACCCATGCCAAATATTTTCAGTCTCCTGATGAGGAAGAGGTTGTTGTCCTGGCACCACACGGCCAGGTCTGTGACCTCCTCCCTATAGGCTGTCTCATCGTTGTTGGTGATCAGGCCTACCACTGTTGTGTCATCAGCAAACTTAATGATGGTGTTGGAGTCGTGCCCGGCCGTGCAGTCATGAGTGAACAGGGAGTATAGGAGGGGACTGAGAACGCACCCCTGAGGGGTCCCCTTGTTGAGGATCAGCGTGGAGGATGTGTTGTTTCCTACCCTTACCACCTTTGGGCGGCTCATCAGGAAGTCCAGGATCCAGTTGCAGGGGGAGTTGTTTAGTCCCAGGATCCTTAGCTTAGTGATGATCTTTGAGGGTACTATGGTGTTGAACGCTGAGCTGTAATCAATGAATAGCATTCTCACATAGGTGTTCCTTTGGTCCAGGTGTGAAAGGGCAGTGTGGAGTGCGATTGAGATTGCATCATCTGTGAATCTGTTATGGCGGTTTGCAAATTGGAGTGGGTCTAGGGTTTCTGGGATAATGGTGTTAATGTGAGCTATGACCAGCCTTTCAAAGCATTTCATGGCTACAGAAGCGAGTGCTACGGGTCAGTAGTCATTTAGGCAGGTTACCTTAGCGTTCTTGGGCACAGGGACTGTGGTGGTCTGCTTGAAACATGTTGGTATTACAGACTCAGACAGGGAGAGGTTGAAAATGTCAGTGAAGGCACTTGCCAGTTGGTCAGCGCATGCTCGGAGTACACATCCCTGTAATCCGTCTGGCCCTGTGGCCTTGTGAATGTTGACCTGTTTAAAGGTTTTACTCACATCGGCTGCGGAGAGTGTGATCACACAGTCGTCCGGAACAGCTGATGCTCTCATGCATGTTTCAGTGTTACTTGCCTCAAAGTGAGTATAGAAGTTATTTAGCTCGTCTGGTAGGCTCGTTTCACTGGGCAGCTTTCGGCTGTGCTTCCCTTTGTAGTCTGTAATAGTTTGCAGTCCCTGCCACATCTGACGAGCGTCGGAGCCGGTGTAGTCTCTGCCTGTGTCTCTGTGTCTCTGTCTGTCACTTGGCCCCATATCCACTACCTTAGATCTCTCAGTTCGCTGTCTTACATTGAGAGTCGAATGCATACTGTGGTTATTGATCAAGCAGCTTAGAATAAGAAGTGAATGTAAAGTGTTTATTGATAAATGAGAAAAAAGTCAATTTTACAAATCACCACGTTCAACACTGATACAGAAACAGTTGTTCTCACCTTCTTTCAGTTATACACTCCAAAGCAGAAATCAATAATGATTGAAGTAGTCTTCCCTTCTTTCTACAACCTTATGGGACAGAGCAGTAACAGGGCAGGAACAAACACCCCACTCCGTCTATTCCAATTCAACATCTATTCCACGTTGGTTCAACGTAATTTCATTGAAATGACGTGGAAACAACATTGACTCAACCAGTATGTGCCCATTGGGACATAACAGTGGTAAGACATCAAGCGAGGCATGTTTGTGTGATATAGAATATGTTTTCAAAGGTTTGAAAGGCCAGCGAGAGATGTTGAATTATTGAGCAGGTAAGGGATAGCAAGACACAGAGTTAGAGTGAGTAGCATTTGGACTTCACAACAGATGACGATAAGAAAAGGGCTAAGCTGGAAGACTGAGATCAGGAAAATGGGCTTCCCAAACTTTAATTTTTCCTTTTTGGTTAGAGATCCGACAACTGGGCTTCCTAACCTTTTGTTTGATACTCTTTGTTTGCGGTTGACTAGCCAGTACAATGGTTCTACTTTGTACAGGTTTATTGGACTACAGGTCCAGTGGGCATGGATGACTTAGAATGAAAAGTCTTGATTTTTTTAGACGGCGTACAACATTCTCGAAATTATGACATCAGAAGACTTCAGGATCTATCCACAAAGAGTTGTAGCATTAACATTCTTAGAACTTATTTCCTTAGAAGGTAATCTTCAAAGGGTTAAAATTATAGAGCCTTGAAACATTGAAGGTCAGACTTTGTCAATGATTGGACAATCATCACAACTATGATTGGCTAGTAGGATTCCGACCACACCACCTCTATAATCACATATCAATGGTTTACCACATCTCTTTAAGGGATTAAGTTTGTTTGAGAGAGGCAGATTTAATTTCCTAGTTATATGCCACCATTTCCCCATAATGTGTACATTTCCCCTAATACGGACAATCATCATAAATGACAACATATGGAATTGCAAAGAGGATTATTCACAAACATTCTTCCCCATATCTATATTGGACCGTTGGCTCATTTCCAGACACTCATTTCCCATTTCAGACAGTGCAGTGTCAGTGGGTCTTAGCTGTGGCGTCCATTACGCGAGGGTCAGGGAGTGATGATGTCCATGCTGAGAATGAGGACTATAAAATGGCTGCCAGGTAGGAGAATGAAATGGCTAGCATTATTATTCCATCTCCCCCTAGGGGAATTGGCCTGAATAAATACACAACATTATAAAACATGGTTATTATCTGTGCTAGGGTAACAGCCTCTTGCACCCCCCTCCCCCCCTGTCACACACAAATAGATGCTCAATGCGCGCACACACACAAACACACACACACACATTATAAAACATAGTTATTATCTGTGCTGCTGAGTAACAGACTGCCTGCTGTGTGTATTGCACCAGTGCACTCTGGGAGATTTTTACTGCTCCTGTCGGTGTTGTTCTTTTTCTCTTTTTCTCTGTTCATCTTGTTTTCTCTTTTCTCTGTTTGTCAGGGATAGAAACCAATAATATACCTCCATGCAACACCTCTCTCTTTCTCTCTCTCTCTCTCTCTACCTCTACCTCTTTCCCTCAAATTAAATGAAATGTAAGGGCTTTATAGGCATGGGAAACATATGTTTACATTGCCAAAGCAGGTGAAATAGATAATAAACAAAAGTTAAATTAACAGTAAAACATTCACAGTAAGCATTACACTCACAAAAGATCCATAAGAATTCAAACATTTCCAAAGTCAAATTACGTGCAAATAGTTCAAGTAAAAAATTGAACATTTTATTTACAATTTATTTACAATGTGGTTTGTTCTTCACTGGTTGTCCTTTTCTTGTGGCAACATGTCTCTCTGTCTCTCTCACGCTCTCTCTCTCATTCTCTCTCTCCCTCCCCATCTCTCTCTCTCTCTCCCCCTCTCCCTTTCTCTCTCTCATTCTCACCCTCTCCCTCCCTCTCTCTCATTCTCTTTCCCTCTTTCCCTCATTCTCTCATTCTCTCATTCTCTCAATCTCTCAATCTCTCTCCCTCTTTCTCCCTCCCCATCTCTCTCTCTCTCTCTCTCTCTCTCTCTCTCTCCCCATCTCTCTCTCTCTCTCTCTCTCTCCTTCTCTCTCATCTCTCTCTCCTTCTCTCTCCTTCTCTCTCCTCTCTCCTTCTCTCTCCTTCTCTCATGTCAGTACGGTTGTTTTTCTGGTGAGTGTTAGGGGGAAATGGGGTGGGGGAAGGGGGGTCAACAGTAATTCATAACTGCCCCCAACAGCTGTCAGCTTCACGATTGCCAAGCTACACTGGGACTGGAGCTGCATGGGGCTACATGGGGCTGCATGGGGCTGCATGGGGTTGCATGGGGCTACATGGAGTTGCATGGGCTGCATGGGGTTGCATGGGGCTACATGGGGTTGCATGGGGTTGCATGGGGCTGCATGAGGCTGCATGTGGCTGCATGGGGTTGCGTGGGGCTGCATGAAGCTGCATGTGGCTGCTTGTTGTAACTCAGGTGAAAAAGGTTACTCATCACACAAGATGTTCTTAATTAACATGAGATGGTCCTGGACTACAGATAAATATGAACCTGAGATGGTCCTGGACTACAGATAAATATGAATTTGAGCTGGACCTGGACTACAGATAAATATGAACTTGAGCTGGACCTGGACTACAGATAAATATGAACCTGAGATGGTCCTGGACTACAGATAAATATGAATTTGAGCTGGACCTGGACTACAGATAAATATGAATTTGAGCTGGTCCTGGACTACAGATAAATATGAACTTGAGCTGGACCTGGACTACAGATAAATATGAACTTGAGCTGGACCTGGACTACAGATAAATATGAACCTGAGATGGTCCTGGACTACAGATAAATATGAACTTGAGCTGGACCTGGACTACAGATAAATATGAACCTGAGATGGACCTGGACTACAGATAAATATGAATTTGAGCTGGTCCTTGTAAACAGAAGAAAAATAAATTTACTTCTTGAATATTCAGCTTAAAAACATTCATATGAATTGATTCTAAAATAAAATTAAACTTTAACAAAGGTTTACTAGATGTGCCTTCCATTCTTGATTGCATGGGGAGGTGTTTATCAACATACCTCTGTGTGCCTCATTGATGCTGGTTCCTTTATGATGACATGCATAAAGACTTTTCTCCACCTATAATCCCTATGTAGAAACACACCTTCTCTATCCGTCTCTCTCTCTCCATCTCTCTATCTCTCTCTTTCCCTCTCTCCCTCTTTCTCTCAGTAGATATGTGTCATAATGACTTTTCTCCACCTATAATCCCTATGTAGAAACACACCTTCTCTATCCGTCTCTCTCTCTCTCCATCTGTCTCTCTCTATCTCTCTCTTTCCCTCTCTCCCTCTTTCTCCCAGTAGATATGTGTCATAATTACTTTTCTCCACCTATAATCCCTATGTAGAAACACACCTTCTCTATCCATCTCTCTCTCTCTCTCTCTCACTCTTTCTCTCAGTAGATATGTGTCATAATGATTTGGCTCCACCCATATAATCCCTGTGTAGATACATACATCCACATCTCTATATGCAGCAAAGGACTGACACAAAGGTCATTTTAGAGGAAACGCAACACTCTCCCTCCCGTCTCTCTCCCCCTCTCCTCTCTCTCCCCCTCTCCTCTCTTCTCCAGGTCCTCTCTAATTCCCTCATTCATTCATGAGCCTGACCCCATAGGGTCGGTGGGATGGTGATGGTGATGGTAGGGTGTGTGTGTGTGTGTGTGTGTGTGTGTGTGTGTGTGTGTGTGTGTGTGTGTGTGTGTGTGTGTGTGTGTGTGTGTGTGTGTGTGTGTGTGTGTGTGTGTGTGTGTGTGTGTGTGTGTGTGTGTGATGGGGAGCAAGGCAGACTGTAAATAAAAATATGAATCCTGAATGGCTCGCCTGCTGGAATGGCTTTTCCGAGGTGCAGTGATTTTCCGAAGGGGATTTTGATGAGGGCTAGGATTGCTTGAGCGAGAAGAGAGTGTGTGTGGGTTTGTTTGTCTTGCTGGCTCTGTGATATTGCTCTATATCCTCTGAATCAAAAAGTCCAAATTCATTGAAGAGGAAGAAGATATCCTGACCAAGTCAACATAAACCCAGAAGATTGCAAAATATCTGATATAAGAGCAAATAATGTCATATCATATTTTTAATTTTCACATTTTGTCAGGAAATATGGCCAGTAATATGTGTATATTTCTAAACACATATTTTTTTGCTGTATTATAATATTGTCAATGTCATATTCTGACCTTTTTGGTCTGTTCGCTACAATAGTGTGGAAGTTAAGCCTAAGCATTATTTCGCGGGGCTAATGCAAGTCTTCAGGTCTCAGGTAGGATTCCTCATAGACAGAGAAAGAGGCTTTGTGTCCCACTGTGTTTTCATCTGTATTTGTGTCTCTCACTGACTCCATCATAGCTCCATAGCCGGACATCTCCAGCAGCCTTTGCTGCCCTAAATACCAAATAAAAAGTCTGATAAAAACCAGACGAATCTGATCTGTGTGAAGGCCCTGACACACACACGCGCAAACACACACACACGCACACACACACACACACACACACACACACACACACACACACACACACACACACACACACACACACACACACACACACACACACACACACACACACACACACACGCACAAACACACACACACGCACAAACACACACACGCGCACAAACACACACACACGCACAAACACACACACACGCACAAACACACACACACGCACAAACACACACACACGCACAAACACACACACACGCACAAACACACACACACGCACAAACACACACACACGCACAAACACACACACGCGCACAAACACACACACACACACACACACACACACACACACACACACACACACACACACAAACACACACACACGCACAAACACACACACACACACACACACACACACACACACGCACAAACACACACACACGCACAAACACACACACACGCACAAACACACACCAAATCTGATAAGGCGTAGGTAGGTATCTGATGTGTGTGATCTGACTGATAAATATGCTAAGACTACTCCAGGTGAATAGAGCCTGACTCGCACTGGAGCCTTAGGTGTGACTGAGACGGGATCAGTGCTTTGGCACATCACCAAGTCCAACCTGTCACCAAAGCCCAGACTCGGAGCATCTCTTCAGGGTAGCTTTAGCTAACACCCCTGAGTCTTCCTCCCCCTCTCCACTAGCCACTCCAAAGGCCCCGACACACACTCACCTCTGGGATGTGGGGATATGGTGTTGTTGTAGGGATGTCTGCTTAATAACCACATATAGATTACAGACCAACGATAGGAAGATAAAGGTTCTACTGAAACACAGGGAGGAACTTTCTACCCTTCTCTTCTCCAATATCTCCCTCCCCCCCCCACACACACACCTAATGACCACTGTGTGACATGGAAGTCTCAGCCCCTGTGTGCCCAGTCTTATTTGTTTCCTCCCCTCGTGTGTGTGTGTGTGTGTGTGTGTGTGTGTGTGTGTGTGTGTGTGTGTGTGTGTGTGTGTGTGTGTGTGTGTGTGTGTGTGTGTGTGTGTGTGTGTGTGTGTGTGTGTGTGTGTGTGTGTGTGTGTGTGTGAGAGAGAGAGAGAGAGAGAGAGAGTGTGTCCTGTTTCACTCTGTAAGGTCTACTGATTTAGCTCTCACCACAAAGCCAGGTCACACCAGATCCAATGCAGTTTTCGATGTTCGTCCATGTTCCCAGTACATCTGGAGATGCCTTCAATACCACCCACTAGGGGCAACGGTGAGCGCTATTATCAACAAGTTGGCTCACGGCTTGCTAGGGGGTTGTGTAAGCCGCGAGCTCCAGCTCCAAGCATCGTGGGTTCAATCCCAGTGCTATGCACATGATTTGATTTGTTTTGTTTGAACTCTGTCCCAAACCTTAACCCTTATATTAACCATTCAGAATGACTGTCTAAATGTAATGTTTGAACCCTATCCCAAACCTTAACCCTTATATTAACCATTCAGAATGACTGTCTAAATGTAATGTTTGAACCCTATCCCAAAACTTAACCCTTATATTAACCATTCGGAATTAATGTCTCTGAGGATTTCAGGTTCAATCCCAGTGCTCATTTAAAAATATATAATTAAATCCAGCTAGCAGATAATGGACCCTATCAGATATTTATGTGGTTTGTGCTGTATATTAACAAAAATACATGGGTTCTAACTCAAGCAAGTATTTGTTAGTTTACGGTTGTACATTTTATGCTCCCGGCATATAAAAACCATGGAGACTGCCGGAAAGCCCCGAATGCATGATCGTAATTTCTATGACTCACACATTGGAAAAACATTAGTAAGCTGCCGTCAGCAGATGAAAGAGAAAGTTTTCAACTTGTCGTCCAACTGGCTGGGTTTAGGATATTTACTAGCCTATACCAGTGACAAACTTAGCTATGTTATCAACAGACGGCAGTACATAAACAAAATCTAGCTCACTTATTTTGGAAGCTAGAAAATAATTACCTCAATTCATTTATAAACGGAGGAAGAAGATAGCTGGCAATAGCAAGCTAACGTTAGCAGCTGCCTTTTCAACTAGAAGCAACTGTGACAACAATGATCCTAAGATCCAAAAATAAACTTTCCCTTTCCACAATCCAACCTTCCAAAGAAAGCATGGCTTTGGGGATTCTCCAAAATGCCATCAGATCCGTGTTCAAATCCAAGGCCGAAGTGTCGCATTTCAGTTTAGCCTGGTTGTATAGAAAGCTCCCCTGGAGCCACCAAATGGCCAAATTACTGCAACGTGCAGCCTCAACAAACACCTTAAAAACTTGCTCTATATGGTAACAGTGACCTCCGTCGCAGCCGAAACTACTCTTTCCCATTGGCTTGTACTATCTTTAGTATTACTGCATCAGCAGTTAGCTACCAACAGCTGGCAGACATGTTCACATTTGTTTAGTTTTATCAGTGTTATTTAGGTGGAAAACATGAGCTAAATGCACTATAGCTAGCTAACATTAGCATAGAGGTAGCATGCAAGCAATTTCACTTACCCGATTGACTTCCATGCTCACTGAAGCCTGATGCTTGGTCTCTCCTGGTGCTGCTGGCTGTTTGACATGCTTTAGAAGCCATTGATGGTAGGAACAGCATCCACTTTGAGAATCAACTTCTTGCTGATGTCCTCCTTCCATTGTTGATAGTTCTCAGGGTTGAAACATGCCCCTCAGACTCCCAATTCGCCGCCTCACTCTCACAAATTTATCCCACATTAAAAAACACAGTGAACTCAACAACAACAAAAATCCTGGATGGTTTGTCCTCGGGGTTTTGCCTGCCAAATACATTATGTTATACTCACAGACATAATTTTAACAGTTTTAGAACCTTTAGAGTGTTTTCTATTCAGATCTACCAATTATATGCATATCCTAGCTTCTGGGCCTGAATAGCAGGCAGTTTAGTTTTGGCACGCTTTTCATCCGTACGTCAAAATACCGCCCCCTATCCCAATTAGATTAGAAATTAGAATGAATGCCTAAACTTAACCATCAAAACTCAACGTTTATCCCCAGCCTGGACAAACATTGAGCACTGAAGTCAGACCGTATCAGACAGTGAGATCTTGTTGCAACACAATCTTTAAATCTATTGTCCTGCCTTAAGTGTTTCATCTATACCTTTCTCTATCAGTAGTACATATATCAAACCTAATAATAATAATTACAGTATAGTAATATTTTTGGATAAGAAACAGGTGGTTTATCCCATCATGAAACAATGAGATTGTTTCTGTAATAATGATATTGTTGTTGGCTGGGATGGTGGCTGGGATGGTGGCTAGTGGCTAGCAGCTGGTGGCTGTTGGCTGGTGGCTAGTGGCTGGTGGCTAGGCTCATGGCTGGTGGCTGGTGGCTGGAGGCTAGGCTGGTGGCTAGTGGCTGGTGGCTGGTGGCTGGGCTGGTAGCTGGGCTGGTGGTTGGGATGGTGGCTAGGCTGGTAGCTGGGCTGGTGGCTGGACTGGTAGCTGGTGGCTTGTGGCTAGGCTGGTGGCTGGGCTGGTCGATGGGCTGGTGGCTAGGCTGGTGACTGGGCTGGTGGCTGAGCTGGTGGCTAGGCTGGTGGCTGGACTGGTAGCTGGTGGCTTGTGGCTAGGCTGGTGGCTGGGCTGGTCGATGGGCTGGTGGCTAGGCTGGTGACTGGGCTGGTGGCTAGTGGCTGGTACTGCAGAGATGTTTGTCCTTTTGGAAGGTTCTCCCTTCTCCATAGAGGAACTCTGAAGCTCTCTCAGAGTGGTCATCGGGTTCTTGGTCACCTCCCTGACCAAGGCTCTTCACCCCTGATTGCTCAGATTGCTAGGACGGCGAGCTCTTGGAAGTGTCTTGGTGGTTCCAAACTTCTTCCATTTAGGTATGATGGAGGCCACTGTGTTGTTGGGGACCTTCAATGCTGCAGACTTTTTTTGGGACCCTTCCTCAGAGATCTGCCTCGACACAATCCTCTACGGACAATTCTTTCAACCTCATAGCTTGGTTTTTGCTCTGACATGCACTGTCGACTGTGGAACCTTATATAGACAGGTGTGTGCCTTTATAAATCATGTTCAATCAATTGAATTTACCACAGGTGGACTCCAATCAATTTGTAGAAACATCTCAAGGATGCTCAATGGAAATAGGATGCACCTGTGCTACATTTTGAGTCTCATAGCAAAGGGTCTGAATACTTATGTAAATAAGTAATTTATTTTTATAATTTTTATTCAGTGTGAAAACATTTCTAAAAACCTGTTTTGACTTTGTCATTATGTTGTATTGTGTGTAGATTAATGATACCTTTTTTTAAATCAAAATGTAAATTAAGAAAATTAGGAAAAAGTCAAAATTCAGACCTCAAGGTTACAGCTCAAGATACAGCAGAATCACTCAATTGATTACCTTCATTAATGAACAGCCAACTACACCATCCTATGAGGGCTATTAATTGATCGTTAAGACTGCGTTGAATTGATCTTTAGGAGTTAGGATCGTTAGGGTTAGTGGCAGGATACAAGGTATAAGTGGCTGGTAGATGTGAATAGCACTGAGGTGTAAGAAGCTAGCCAGCCTGTTGGTTCTCTCTCTATGGTTCCATAACAGAACAAGGTTAAATATGCAGGCTATGTATGACTATAGGTGCTTGTCATGCAGCCATTAAATTGAAATGGTATTCATGCTACGTATAGATCTCATAGAAATATATGATCAAAATTAGATGTATAATCTGAGGAGCTTTTATTGAATAGCACATATTTACGACGTTATCATGTAGTTGTTTCATGTTACATATTAATATTTCGTAGACATATGCAGAAAATGTCAGTATGTCAGTATGTCTGGAGTATTTGTATTTATTATGGACACCATTAGCTGCTGCCAAGGCCCATACAGTATGTCTGGAGTCCAGACATATTAAGGCACATCACAAAATAAACAAACCAACACATAACTAAAACAGTACATCACATAACCACTACATAGCCACAGCACCACATTACGCGTTTGTAGAGTGTGTGTGCTAGCATGGGTGTGAATATGCGTGCGTGTGTGTGAATATGCGTGTGTGTGTGTCTCTTCACCATCTTCACCTCTTCACCATTAGGTGTACGTTTATCTGTTTTTTAAATCAAATTTCTCTGCTTCAATTATATTCTGGTGAAAGTAATATATATATATTTATATATATTATAATTGCAATTCAATATTTTTAAGTGACTCATTCAAGTTCTGCTTCCATATTCAGCCATGACGGAGTTTTGTGATATTAAGAAAACCATTTTGTCACAACAGCACTCAAGTCACAGATGGAGATTATTTGCTCTTTTTCCCTCTCTTTCTGTCTATTTCGTTTTCTTTCTTTCTCTCTCGTTCTCTCTCTTTCTCTGTCTCTCACTCTTTCTTTCTTTCTCCCTCTTTCTTTCTCTTTATCTTTCTGTCTCTTTCTTTCTTTCTTTCTCTCTCTCTCTCTTTCTCTCTCTGTCTCTCTTTCTTACTCTCTCTTTCTCTTTCTCTCTCTCTTTCTCTCGCTCTCTTTTTCTCTCTCTCTTTCTCTCTCTCGCTTTCTCTCTCCTTCTTTCTCTCTCTCTTTCTTTCTCTTTCGTTCTATTTCTCATTCTCTCTCTGTCTTTCTCTTTGTTTCTCTTTCTCCCCATCTCTTCTGGAATCGAATGCAGAGATCTGGTTGTCACAGTAAGGGCATCTGTCACTGTGGAGACAAGAGTGTCTTTATCTCCAGGATGCTTGCTTCTTATTTCCTGGTTGTGTTCGTGGAGCCCAGCAGGATATGACATGGGCCCCAGCAGGATATGGTGGTGATGAGGCTGAGAGACAAAGTAAGACAGAGAGATAATTAGAGGTGTTTCATTTAAGGTTTAACATGACATTTGGATAAAAATACATGCAGACACACATACAGGGAATATAAGGGCACACACACACACACACACACACACACACACACACACACACACACACACACCACACACACACACACACACACACACACACACACACACACACACACACACACACACACACACACACACACACACACACACACACACATACATACATACATACATACATACATACATACATACATACATACATACATACATACATACATACAAACATGCATGTTTAGATACATATAGACGTTAATGAGCTATATGTAAAATGTAATACCCACATGTACCACACACACACACACACACAGACAGACACAAACAGTCATTTTCAGAACCATAGACCATTTTTATCCCTAATATGTAATAATAATAAACCATCTTATTATATTGTTGTTATGGTGGTCATGAATTTAAAACAATTCAGAGGCAGTGGATCAACTATGACTCTTTCTCTCTGGAGTCACATCGTCCTGAAATGAGCTGGCTCATGGCAAATTGTGATGGTGTTATTTTATGACCTCTCTTTCTCTCGTTTCTCTCTCTTACGCTCCCTTTCTCTCACACATGCACATACAAACACACACATGCACATGCGCACACATGCAGACACACTAATCAACAGAATACGCCACATAGATAGAGATATCACAGCAGTAGCTATAGTATAATGCATGACAAAGTAGGAGAGCAATCTGGAATGGATACAGACTGAGGTGTGTAGGTTAAGACACACACACAATATCTGAGATGTGTGTGAGGAGGTGATGCAGGGAGGGAGACAGGGAAGGAGACAGGGATGGAGGGAGACAGGGATGGAGGGAGACAGGGATGGAGGGAGACAGGGATGGAGGGAGACAAGGATGGAGGGAGACAGAGATGGAGGGAGACAGGGAGACAGGGAGGGAGACAGGGAGGGATGGAGACAGGGAGGGAGAGAGACAGGGAGGGAAGGAGGCAGGGAGGAAGTGAGGAGGGAGTGAGGAAGGAAGGGTGGAGGTAGACAGGGAGACAGGGATTGAAGGGGACAGGTGAGGGAGACAGAGAGGGAAGAAGGGAGGAGGGAGGGAGGAAGTGTGGAGAGAGACAGGGAGACAGGGAACACTGGTAAATTTGATGTATGTGGAGCAGGCAATTTTCATTTGGGTGATTTGGTTGTAATGGCGTCTTTAGTGGACTCCTCTGCTTCAATCTCCACTGAAATCATCCAGTCATATACAAAGAAAAATGTATCTCTTTTTTTCTCTCTGTCTCTCTCTCACTCTCTCTCTCTCTCTCTCTCTCTCTTTCTATTTATCTTTCTGTCTGTCTCTCTCTTTCTGCCTCTCTCTCTCTCCCTCTATATCTTTCTAACTCTCTCTCTTTCTGTCTGTCTCTCTCTCTTTCTGCCTCTCTCTCTCTGTCTCTCTCTCTTTCTGTCTCCCTATCGTTCTCTCTTAATGTCTCTCTCTGTCTCTCTCTCTCTCTCTCTCTCTCTCTTTCTCTCAATTTCCTTTGTTTGTATGCTGGTTTATGGTAATCTGCCTCTCTCTCTCTTTCTGTCACTCTATCTTTCTCTCTATGTCTCTCTCGCTCTCTCTCTGTCTCTCTCTCCTTCTGTCTCTCTATCTTTCTCTCTTTATGTCTCTCTCTCTCTCTTTCTCTCAATTTCCTTTGCTTGTATGCTGGTTTATGTAATCTGCCTCTCTCTCTCTTTCTGACACTCTATCTTTCTCTCTTTATGTCTCTCTCGCTCTCTCTCTGTCTCTCTCTCCTTCTGTCTCTCTATCTTTCTCTCTTTATGTCTCTCTCTCTCTTTTTCTCTCCATTTCATTTGATTGTATGCTGGTTTATGGTAATCTGCCTCTCTCTGTCTCTTTCTGTCTCTCTATCTTTCTTTATGTCTCTCTCTCTCTCTCTCTCTCTCTCTCTTTTCTATCCATTTTCT
Source organism: Salmo salar (assembly GCF_965601325.2). Lineage (NCBI taxonomy): Eukaryota > Metazoa > Chordata > Actinopteri > Salmoniformes > Salmonidae > Salmo > Salmo salar. The sequence goes on along the minus strand of NC_138319.1, from coordinate 31,088,514 downwards.
TTGCTTGTATGCTGGTTTATGGTAAATGTAATACCCTGTTATTAAATGTGTAGTCAGACTTGTGTTGTTATATACAGTATTTTGTTCATAAAACCAGTAAACACGTATGATCACAAAAAATGGTTATGTTGTTTTTGTATTGAGGCTGTACTTTGAGCAGCTGTACTAAGCCAGGGGTTCCCATAATGCATTGGGGCAAGGGACCATTTGTGATAGCAAATTCATCAGGGACCCCCTCATAATCAGAACACAACTCGAGTGAGATAAAAATAGCACACAAGGAGATTTATTTGGACGTTTGCAGTGCACGGTTGGACGAACCAAGTCTTGGGCCCTGGGAAATAACTTTTAAAAATCCCACTTCCCAAATGGCATCGGTGAGAATATTTCTCCCTTTTCAAGCTTATTTCATTCAATTCTAAACATGTTGCCGTAGGCAGAGAGAAAACGTTGCAGTTTTAAAGATGAAATTACAGTGCGTTTATGATCAAAACAACATTTTGTGGGAATACAAGTATTGAACTGAAAATGTGTTAATTGGTGGACCACTGTGGATCCCAAACCACATACATTGTAGATGAATAATATTACCTAATATTGTAGTGTTGTATTGTATTGTACTGTTTTGTGTTGTACTGTACTGTACTGTATTGTAATGTATAGTATTGTATAGAATTGCAGTGTATTGTATACAATTGCAGTGTATTGTACTGTATTGTACAGAATTGTAGAGTATTGTACTGTACTGTATATAATTGTACTGTAATGTACTGTATTGTATATAATTGTAGTGTATTGTGCTGTATTGTATTGTACTGTACTGTATTGTATTGTATTGTACTGTATAGAATTGTAGTGTATTGTACTGTATAGAATTGCAGTGTATTGTACTGTATTGTATAGAATTGCAGTGTATTGTACTGTATTGTATAGAATTGTAGTGTATTGTATTACCCTCTAAACTTATTCCATGGATCCCTTGGCCAAAACTATTTAATATGTTGCTATTAGAAGTATTCATTACAAAAAACGATATATATATATTTATATATATATATAAGTGTATCAGATTTACAGATCTGACGCAGAACCCCTGCAGTACTTCTGCAGACCCTAGTTTGGAAACCCTGTACTAAGTAAGCTGCAGCAAAGTATGGACTGTGCTTTGGCTGTAGAATATTCATGAAAGAGGACGTCTCAAGAAATGTCTTCATATATTCTGGCCGGACTGTATATATTACAGTATACTACAGTATATATTAAGATTGCAGATAAGGGCTAAAGTCCCTGTGGATGACTTCTCTTTCAGATGAAGGTCTCCTATACTGTAGTAGCTCCCTGCCATAAATATTTCACTGGTTTGTTTATTTATTTGCACAACTCATTTTATTAGAAGGAATATTTCTTGGAAATGCCAAGGCCAATTTCCTGGTGAGGAGAGATGTGTGTATGCGTGTGATTGTGTGTATGTTTGTGTGTGTGTGTCTGTGGGTGTGTGTGCATGCATGTGCTGGTGTGTGTTTTATGTTTGTGTGTGTGTGCCCGCGTGTGTATGTGCATGTGCGTGTGTGTGTGTGCATGCATTTTTGTGTGTGTGGACATGTTTAACTATACTTGTGGGCAACAGAAGTCCCCACAAGAATAGTAAACAAACAGAATTTTGACAAACTGGGGACATATTGTTAGTCCCCACAAGGGACAAAAATACATTGTTTGCATATTCAAAATGATCTTATATTTCCCTGTTGTCATTCAGCAAAATGTTTGCAAAAATTCCCCTTCAACACATTCACAATCAAACTAACTCAGGATCACACTCTAACTAACTCAGAATCAAACTCTAACAAACTCAGGATCACGATCCTAACTAACTCAAGATCACACTCAAACTAACTCAGGATAACATTCTAACTAACTCAGGATCAGACTCAAACTAACTCAGGATCAGACTCTAACTAACTCAGGGTCAGACTCTAACTAACTCAGGGTCACACTCTAACTAACTCAGGATCAGACTCAAACTAACTCAGGATCAGACTCTAACTAACTCAGGGTCAGACTAACTAACTCAGGGTCAGACTCTAACTAACTCTGGATCAGACTTTAACTTCTCTAGGGCCGGTGGGACGAAATCGTCCCACCTACGTAACAGCCAGTGGAATCCTGTGGCGCGTTATTCAAATACCTTAGAAATGCTATTACTTCAATTTCTCAAACATATGACTATTTTACACCATTTTAAAGACAAGACTCTCGTTAATCTAACCACACTGTCCGATTTCAAAAAGGCTTTACAACGAAAGCAAAACATTAGATTATGTCAGCAGAGTACCCAGCCAGAAATAATCAGACACCCATTTTTCAAGCTAGCATATAATGTCACAAAAACCCAGAAGACAGCTAAATGCAGCACTAACCTTTGATGATCTTCATCAGATGACACACCTAGGACATTATGTTATACAATACATGCATGTTTTGTTCAATCAAGTTCATATTTATATCAAAAACCAGCTTTTTACATTAGCATGTGACGTTCAGAACTAGCATACCCCCGCAAACTTCCGGTGAATTTACTAACAATTTACTAAATTACTCACGATAAACGTTCACAAAAAACATAACAATTATTTTAAGAATTATAGATACAGAACTCCTTTGTGCAATCGAGGTGTCCGATTTTAAAATAGCTTTTCGGTGAAAGCACATTTTGCAATATTCTCAGTAGATAGCCCAGCCATCACGGCTAGCTATTTAGACACCGACCAAGTTTAGCCCTGACCAAAGTCAGATTTACTATTACAAAAGTTTCATTACCTTTGTTGTCTTCGTCAGAATGCACTCCCAGGACTGCTACTTCAATAACAAATGTTGGTTTGGTCCAAAATAATCCATCGTTATATCCAAATAGCGGCGTTTTGTTCGTGCATTCCAGACACTATCCGAAATGGTAAATCAGGGTCGCAAGCATGGCGCAATTCGTGACAAAAAAATTCTAAATATTCCATTACCGTACTTCGAAGCATGTCAACCGCTGTTTAAAATCCATTTTTATGCAATTTTTCTCGTAAAAAAGCGATAATATTCCGACCGGGAATCTCCTTTTAGGTAAACAGAGGAAAGAAAACAAAGCTTTTGGTCGACGCGGGCACGAGCCTGAGTCTCACAGTACTGTAACCAGCCACTACCCAAACGCGCTACTTTGTTTCAGCCAGAGCCTGCAAAGCCACGACTCAGCTTTTTGCCGCCTTCTGAGAGCCTATGGCAGCCGTAGGAAGTGTCACGTAACAGCAGAGATCCTTTGTAATGGATAGAGATGGTAAAGAAGGCCAAGAAATGGTCAGACAGGGTACTTCCTGTACAGAATCTTCTCAGGTTTTGACCTGCCATTTGAGTTCTGTTATACTCACAGACACCATTCAAACAGTTTTAGAAACTTTGGAGTGTTTTCTATCCAAAGCCAATAATTATATGCATATTCTAGTTACTGGGCAGGAGTAGTAACCAGATTAAATCGGGTACGTTTTTTATCCAGCCGTGTCAATACTGCCCCCTAGCCCTAACAGGTTAACTAACTCAGGGTCACGCTCTAACTAACTCAGGATCAGACTCTAACTAACTCAGGGTCACACTCTAACTAACTCATGGTCAGACTCTAACTAACTCAAGATCAGACTCTAACTAACTCAGGGTCAGACTCTAACTAACTCAGGGTCAGACTCTAACTAACTCAGGATCAGACTCTAACTAACTCAGGATCAGACTCTAACTAACTCAGGATAACACTCTAACTAACTCAGGATAACACTCTAACTCAGGGTCACAGATTCTCCTTGTTTCCCTTTTAAATTTTTATTATCTCTCTATTTTTTTTCAATCCAATTTCTCTTTCTCTCATGGATGGGAGAGATGTTCTCCCCCCTACAAGGCCAATGTCATGATCAGATCCTATAACACACACACAAGCAGACACACACACACACACACACACACACACACACACACACACACACACACACACACACACACACACACACACACACACACACACACACACACACACACACACACACACACACACACACACACACACACACGTTTTGCACTGCTAGATTCCCCCTTGTTGTGTTTGTGTATTCACTTCACATAAAATGGAGGCAGACATCAGACATCACCTACAATATTCCGATCTGGAATTCTGCAATATCTCTTTTGGAACGCCTACTGTTGATGTGGGTGACAGTTCTGGAAGGGATGAAGGGAAAAGAGAATTCAAACACACAGTTGTAAACAGTCAACAAATAGCTACCTATGGCCACTGAAATATGTATGTTTCAGTGTTCCTTTATCAGGTGTAGTCAGAACACCAAGGCCTTGTCACAAATAATAAGATGCAGAAAACATTATGACACCTGGTGGTTTCTGTTTAGACCATAGGAGGTTTGTCTACTTCAATGTGTGCTTGAGACTCGTCAACCCTGACACATAAACGCAACGGTGTATCAATTATGATACCGATGTTTGAAAATGGATCTTTAACATGAATAAACCACAAGTGTTCTACAAAAAGTCTTTGACTGAGCCTATTGTCCTGAGGTTACAGACAGAACCTATTGTCCTGAGGTTACAGACTGAACCTATTGTCCTGAGGTTACAGACTGAACCTATTGTCCTGAGGTTACAGACTGAACCTATTGTCCTGAGGTTACAGACTGAGCCTATTGACCTGAGGTTACAGACTGAGCCTATTGTCCTGAGGTTACAGACTGAACTTATTGACCTGAGGTTACAGACTGAAGCTATTGTCCTGAGGTTACAGACTGAACCTTTTGTCCTGAGGTTACAGACTGAACCTTTTGTCCTGAGGTTACAGACTGAACCTATTGTCCTGAGGTTACAGACTGAACCTATTGTCCTGAGGTTACAGACTGAACCTATTGTCCTGAGGTTACAGACTGAACCTATTGTCCTGAGGTTACAGACATAACCTATTGTCCTGAGGTTACAGACTGAACCTATTGTCCTGAGGTTACAGACTGAGCCTATTGTCCTGAGGTTACAGACTGAACTAATTGACCTGAGGTTACAGACTGAACCTATTGTCCTGAGGTTACAGACTGAGCCTATTGTCCTGAGGTTACAGACTGAACTTATTGACCTGAGGTTACAGACTGAACCTATTGTCCTGAGGTTACAGACTGAACCTTTTGTCCTGAGGTTACAGACATAACCTATTGTCCTGAGGTTACAGACTGAACCTATTGTCCTGAGGTTACAGACTGAACCTATTGTCCTGAGGTTACAGACTGAACCTATTGTCCTGAGGTTACAGACTGAACCTATTGTCCTGAGGTTACAGACTGAACCTATTGTCCTGAAGTTACAGACTGAACCTATTGTCATGAGGTTACAGACATAACCTATTGTCATGAGGTTACAGACTGAACCTATTGTCCTGAGGTTACAGACTGAACCTATTGTCCTGAGGTTACAGACTGAACCTATTGTCCTGAGGTTACAGACTGAACTTATTGACCTGAGGTTACAGACTGAAGCTATTGTCCTGAGGTTACAGACTGAACCTTTTGTCCTAAGGTTACAGACTGAACCTTTTGTCCTGAGGTTACAGACTGAACCTATTGTCCTGAGGTTACAGACTGAACCTATTGTCCTGAGGTTACAGACTGAACCTATTGTCCTGAGGTTACAGACTGAACCTATTGTCCTGAGGTTACAGACATAACCTATTGTCCTGAGGTTACAGACTGAACCTATTGTCCTGAGGTTACAGACTGAGCCTATTGTCCTGAGGTTACAGACTAAACTTATTGACCTGAGGTTACAGACTGAACCTATTGTCCTGAGGTTACAGACTGAGCCTATTGTCCTGAGGTTACAGACTGAACTTATTGACCTGAGGTTACAGACTGAACCTATTGTCCTGAGGTTACAGACTGAACCTTTTGTCCTGAGGTTACAGACATAACCTATTGTCCTGAGGTTACAGACTGAACCTATTGTCCTGAGGTTACAGACTGAACCTATTGTCCTGAGGTTACAGACTGAACCTACTGTCCTGAGGTTACAGACTGAACCTATTGTCCTGAGGTTACAGACTGAACCTATTGTCATGAGGTTACAGACATAACCTATTGTCATGAGGTTACAGAGAACCTATTGTCCTGAGGTTACAGACTGAACCTATTGTCCTGAGGTTACAGACTGAACCTATTGTCCTGAGGTTACAGACTGAACCTATTGTCCTGAGGTTACAGACTGAACCTATTGTCCTGAGGTTACAGACTGAACCTATTGTCCTGAGGTTACAGACTGAACCTATTGTCCTGAGGTTACAGACATAACCTATTGTCCTGAGGTTACAGACATAACCTATTGTCCTGAGGTTACAGACTGAACCTATTGTCCTGAGGTTACAGACTGAACCTATTGTCTGAGGTTACAGACTGAACCTATTGTCCTGAGGTTACAGACTGAACCTATTGTCTGAGGTTACAGACTGAACCTATTGTCCTGAGGTTACAGACTGAACCTATTGTCCTGAGGTTACAGACTGAACCTATTGTCCTGAGGTTACAGACTGAACCTATTGTCCTGAGGTTACAGAGAACCTATTGTCCTGAGGTTACAGAGAACCTATTGTCCTGAGGTTACAGACTGAACCTATTGTCCTGAGGTTACAGACTGAACCTATTGTCTGAGGTTACAGACTGAACCTATTGTCTGAGGTTACAGACTGAACCTATTGTCCTGAGGTTACAGACTGAACCTATTGTCCTGAGGTTACAGACTGAACCTATTGTCTTGAGGTTACAGACTGAACCTATTGTCCTGAGGTTACAGACTGAACCTATTGTCCTGAGGTTACAGACATAACCTATTGTCCTGAGGTTACAGACATAACCTATTGTCCTGAGGTTACAGACTGAACCTATTGTCCTGAGGTTACAGACTGAACCTATTGTCCTGAGGTTACAGACTGAACCTATTGTCCTGAGGTTACAGACTGAACCTATTGTCCTGAGGTTACAGACTGAACCTATTGTCATGAGGTTACAGACTGAACCTATTGTCATGAGGTTACAGACTGAACCTATTGTCCTGAGGTTACAGACTGAACCTATTGTCCTGAGGTTACAGACTGAACCTATTGTCCTGAGGTTACAGACTGAACCTATTGTCCTGAGGTTACAGACTGAGCCTATTGTCCTGAGGTTACAGACTGAACCTATTGTCCTGAGGTTACAGACTGAACCTATTGTCCTGAGGTTACAGACTGAACCTATTGTCCTGAGGTTACAGACTGAACCTATTGTCCTGAGGTTACAGACTGAACCTATTGTCCTGAGGTTACAGACTGAAACTATTGTCCTGAGGTTACAGACAGAATCTATTGTCGAGAGTTTAGTCACTTTTTTCTCTCTCTCTACACACAAACCCATCCTCTTCACTGCGAATACTTCCCTGGCATACCTGTAAAAGGTGGTTCATTCCTGTAACACACACACACACAAAATGCATACGCAGATGCAGACACAAATGCACAAACGCACAGACACACAGACACACAGACACACAGACACACACACACACAGACACACACACAGACACACACACACACACACACACACACACAGACACACACACACACACACACACACACACACACACACACACACACACACACACACACACACACACACACACACACACACACACACACACACGCACACACACGCACAGACACACAGAGAGAGCGAGCGAGAGAAACAGCACACAACCCCATAACACACCAAAACAATCGGCTTGGTAGATGACATGATATTCTCTCGCTGCAGGGTGCCAGCTGGGTCCATGAATACAAATGGGACATGTGAGAAAATCTCCACATGAATATCTGGACTGGGCAAGAGAGAGGAAAAGGAGAGAGAGAGAGATTGGGTGAAAGAGAGAGAGAGACTGAGAGCGACTGAGAGAGGGAGAGAGAGAGAGAGACTGAGAGAGAGACTGAGGGAGAGAGAGAGAGAGAGAGAGAGAGAGAGAGAGACATGACCCTTATCTCTGGAACAATGGGTCCTCATGTGCTGCACAGCTTAGTAGGCGAGCCTGATGGAATCTGATACACACACACACACACACACACGTACAAACACACAGTTCACTGCTGGAATCTGGAATGTGGGATCTGATGTTGGAAGTGATAGCTACTGTCTGTGTAATATTTAGGGCCTACGCAGGGAGTCTCTGGCAAGCAATGAAAGAGACTGGAGGAGCCGACAGACAGAGAGAGAAAGTGCAAGAGAGAGAGAGGGAGAGAGAGATGGATAGAGTCAGTGAGAGAGAGAGAAAGAGAGGGGGGAGGGGAGGGAGGGAGGGAGCAGCATCTGCTGCAGAGAGATGTGGCCCATGCTTCTGCTCCTCCTCTCTCACACACACACAGATTAAGAGAGAGAGAGACACACACACAGACACACACACACACACACACACACACACACACACACACACACACACACACACACACACTGCTAACACAAGAGACAGTTGTTTCTGGCTTCCCCGATTCCTGTCATGGCTGTCAGGCCAAATCCCATGAATTATGGCTCCTACAGATGTAAGAGATTTCTAAGCTGCCTGCGGTCTGTAGTGTTACAGGAGAATATATATATATATATATATAGAGAGAGAGAGAGGGGGGGAGAGAGAGAGAGAGAGAAAAAGAAATAGGGGGAGAGCAAAGTTTAAATGTAATCCATAATCTTTTTCCGTTTGTTGTTGTTGGTCTGTCTAACGTTTGTTTTTGACAAATCTGCAATTTCACACAAATTAAGACCACAATAAATAAACATTGTCGTCTTTGGATAGTGAATGAGTTCAGTTAGCTGATTATATGTAAATGGAAAGCAAAGAATAGTCAACTGATCACTATTCTGTCATGAAAAGCGCATGTACAACTTAATAAAAAACTGTTTTTCCCATCTCAAAAGTGGCAAATAAAGTCACAGGGTTGACCGGAAAATGTCTATCATAGTCCAAAACATGTAAACTCAGCAAAAAAAGAAACGTCCTTTCACTGTCAACTGCGTTTATTTTCAGCAAACTTAACATGTGTAAATATTTGCATGAACAGAACAAGATTCAACAACTGAGACATAAACTGAACAAGTTCCACAGACATGTGACTAACAGAAATTGAATAATGTCCCTGAACAAAATGGGGGTCAAAATAAAAAGTAACAGTCAGTATCTGGTGTGGCCACCAGCTGCATTAAGTACTGCAGTGCATCTCCTCCTCATGGAATGCACCAGATTTGCCAGTTCTTGCTGTGAGATGTTACCCCACTCTTGCACCAAGGAACCTGCAAGTTCCCAGACATTTCTGCGGGGAATGGCCCTAGTCCTCACCCTCTGATCCAACAGGTCCCAGATGTGCTCAATAAGATTGAGATCCAGGCTCTTCGCTGGCCATGGTAGAACACTAACATTCCTATCTTGCAGGAAATCACGCACAGAACGAGCAGTATGGCTGGTGGCATTGTCATGCTGGAGGGTCATGTCAGGATGAGCCTGCAGGAAGGGTACCACATGAGGGAGGAGGATGTCTTCCCTGTAATGCACATCATTGAGATTGCCTTCAATGACAACAAGGTCAATCTGATGATGCTATGACACACCGCCCCAGACCAGGACGGAACCTCCACCTCCAAATCGATCCCGCTCCAGAATACAGGCCTCGGTGTAATGCTCATTCCTTCAACGATAAACGCGAATCCGACCATCAACCCTGGTGAGACAAAACTGCGACTCGTCAGTGAAGAGCACTTTTTGCCAGTCCTGTCTGGTCCAGCGATGGTGGATTTGTGGACGTTGTTGCCGGTGATGTCTGGTGAGGACCTGCCTTACAACACGCCTACAAGCCCTCAGTCCAGCCTCTCTCAGCCTATTGTGGACAGTCTGAGCACCGATGGAGGGATTGTGAATTCCTGGTGTAACTTGGGCAGTTGTTGTTGCCATCCTGTACCTGCCCCGCAGGCGTGATGTTCGATGTACCAATCCTGTGCAGGTGTTGTTACACGTGGTCTGCCACTGCGAGGACGATCAGCTGTCCATCCCGTCTCCCTGTAGCGCTGTCTTAGGCGTCTCACAGTACAGACATTGCAATTTATTGCCCTGGCCACATCTGCAGTCCTCATGCCTCCTTGCAGCATGCCGAAGGCACGTTCACGCAGATGAGCAGGAACCCTGAGTATCTCTCTTTTGGTGTTTTTCAGAGTCAGTAGAAAGGCCGCTTTAGTGTCCTAAGTTTTCATAACTGTGACCTTAATTGCCTACCATCTGTAAGCTGTTAATGTCTTAACGACCGTTCCACAGGTGCAAGTTCATTCATTGTTTATGGTTCAAGCATGGGAAACAAGTGTTTAAGCCCTTTACAATGAAGATCTGTGAAGTTAATTGGATTTTTACGAATTATCTTTGAAAGACAGGGTCCTGAAAAAGGGACGTTTCTTTTTTTGCTGAGTTCCTGTGTACACACAGCAGTGTTCTAGAATATTGCACCTTTGGCTTTCATACTTTTAGAATTCTCAGCACAGCTCAATCACAGTCAAAGATGCATTAAGATGGTGTCCCCCACGTAACCACAAACTTTGTAAAGTTCGCCATATTGCTTTCCATTACTCTTTTTTTGTATTGGCATTAGCACAGTATACATGATCCCAATATCCCTGGGCGGCAGGTAGCCTAGTGGTTAGAGCTTTGTACTAGTAAGCGAAATGTTGCAAGATCGAATCCCTGAGCTGACAAGGTAAAAATCTACCATTCTGCCCCTGAACAAGGCAGTTAACCCACTGTTACTAGGCTGTCATTATAAATAAGAATTTAAATATTGAATTGCCTAGTTAAATAAAGATAAATACAAAAATATCCCCAAGATGGTGGGAATTTTCAAACACCAAAATGGCTAGCTAGCAAGCTAGCCAAAATGGCATAGCAAGAAGATAATTTTGAGTTAAGTTTCAACACTCAGAAAGTAACCCCAATCCCTGTTTCAGTCCCTCGTTCGTATAGCTCATTAGTCGTTTGCAACCAGACAGTTTATTTGAAATGATGAAAGCATTACACCCTCTGATGTAGCAGTTACAAAATCAATACCTGTAACCCTAGATGCCTCTGTCTAGCCCTCTCCTACAGCACAGGGGGATGTGGCTGTCTCTGTTAACCATGCTAATGAAATTTAAAGTCACTAAAACCCTCTAATAATTACTGGTACCCTAAGATAGAGAAGAGAGAGAGAGAGAGAGAGAGAGAGAGAGAGAGAAATGGGAGAGAAACAAGAGAGAGTAGATTACAGTCATTAGTCAACATCTCTCTATCCTTTGATCATTGTGAAAAACAATCCACCTGAAGGATATTTACTTCTAACACATAACTACCTCTCATCTCAGCACTGCCCCACCAAGAACAGAGACAGAGGCATCATATTATTTTTGAGAGTGCAGTGATGGCCAAATTCAATATCTATAATATAGAGTGCATTCAGAAAGTATTCAGACCCCTTAGCTTTTTCCCAATTATTTTTATGTTACAGCCTTATTCTAAAATTGATTTAAATTGTTTTTCCCCCCATCAATCTAAACACAATACACCATATTGATAAAGCGAAAACTGTGACGATCGTCGTAAGGAGAAGACCAAGGTGCAACGTGGTAAGTGTTCATATTACTATTTTATTTAACTCAGAACACTAAATCAAATATAATAAACAATGGCTTACTGAGCTGTACAAAAACAAGATCCCACACTGAAGGAGGGAAAAAGGGCTGCCTAGGTATGATTCCTAATCAGAGACAACGATAGACAGCTGCCTCTGATTGGAAACCATACTAGGCCAATCAAAGGAAAAAAACAACATAGAAATATAACACATAGAATGCCCACCCCACACCCTGACCTAACAAAATTGAGAAATAAAACGTCTCTCTCAGGTCAGGGCATGACAAAAACAGGTTTTTAGAATTTGTGCAAATTTATTAAAAATACAAAACATTTGCTATGAGACTCGAAATTGAGCTCAGATGCATCCTGTTTCCATTGATCATCCTTGAGATGTTTCTACAACTTGATTGGAGTCCACCTGTTGTAAATTCAATTGATTGGACATGATTTGGAAAGGCAACAGCTGTCTATATTAGGCCCCACAGTTGACAGTGCATGTCAGTGCAAAAACCAAGCCATGAGGTCGAAAGAATTGTCTGTAGAGCTCCGAGACAGGTTTATGTCGAGGCACAGATCTGGGGAAAGGTATCAAAAAATATCTGCATCATTGAAGGTCCCCAAGAACACAGTGGCCTCTGTCATTCTTAAATGAAAGAAGTTTGGAACCAAGACTCTTCATAGAGCTGGCCTCCAGGCCAAACTGAGCAATCAGGGGAGAAGGGCCTTTGTCAAGAACCCAATGGTCACTCTGACAGAGCCCCAGTTCCTCAGTGGAGATGGGAGAACATTCCAGAAGGACAACCCTCTCTGCAGCACTCCACCAATCAGGCCTTTGTGGTTGAGTGGCCAGACGGAAGCCACTCATCAGTAAAAGGCACATGACAGCCCACTTGGAGTTTTCCAAAAGGCACCTAAAGATTCACAGACCATGAGAAACAAGATTCTCTGGTCTGATGAAACCAAGATTGAGCTATTTGGCCTGAATGCTAAGTGTCACGTCTGGAGGAAACCTGGCACCATACATATGGTGAAGAATGGCGGTGGCAGCATCATGCTGTGGGGATGTTTTTCAGCGATAGAGATGAACAGAGCAAAGTACAGAAAGATCCTTGATGAAAACCTGCTCCAGAGCGCTCAGGACCTCAGACTGGGGCTAAGGTTCACCTTCGAACAGGACAACGACCCTAAGCACACAGCCAAGACAACGCAGGAGTGTCTTCGGGACAAGTCTCTGAATTTCCTGGAGTGGACCAGCCAGAGCCCAGACTTGAACCCAATCGAACATCTCCGGAGAGACCTGAAAATATCTCTGCAGCGATGCTCCCAATCCAACCTGACAGAGCTTGAGAGGATCTGCAGAGAAGAAAGGTTGTAGCGTCATACCCAAAAAGACTCAACACTATAATCGCTGCCAAAGGTGCTTCAACAGAGTACTGATTAAACGGTCTGAATGCAAATGTATATGTGATATTTCAATTTTAATTGTTTTAAAAATTAGGAAAAAAAATGAAAAAACCTGTTTTTGCTTTGTCATTGTTTGGTATTGTGTGTGGATTAATAGAGAGAAAAAAACTATTAAATCAATTTTAGAATAAGGCTCTAACGTAGCAAAATGTGAGGTCTGAATACTTTCTGAATGTTTATACATTTTCATACCACAAACAGATGCAATTATAATGTCAGTGTGTATGACATTCATGGAGAGAGAGAAGGAGAGAATGAGAGAGCGAACAACAACAGAAAACTCTCCACCTCACTTAAATGGTTGTGACATGAAGCCCTGTGCGTTCTAACACTACCGCCACATTAGGCTGTTTCGCAGGGTCTTCTTTCTCTACAAGAGAGAACTAATCAGAAAGAGGAATATTAAGTGTTCTGACGTATCCATTACTCAACAACATGTGGCTGTGATTGATGCAAGTCAACTCTGTCAAAAAGAGGTCATCCCTGCTTGAAACTGGGGCACGCTTTAATTTATAAAAATGTATTCCTTGTAAATGGTATACAATTGTTTTTTTTTTAATCTATCATTCTCTTTCTCTCTCTCATCTCTCTCTCATTAACATAACCAGTCATTTTGTTTAGCGGAAGGTAAGGTAGTGATTTCCAGATGTAGAGGGCCAATCCTTTTGTGCTTTCATGGGACTTCCAAACAATATTATTTCTGTTGCATTGGAGCTCAGAAGCCTAAAACTAATTTCTGTCACAAAGGTCAACAACAGTAATCCTTAAAAGCTCAAATAACTAGCTTAGCCATATGTAAATTTAGGTTGGAATATTTTAGAGGTGATTATGCCATATGTTTATTTTAGGGGATTGGCATGTTTGCTTTCTAAAAAAAGCACAGAGAAAAAAAACCTGTAGGTCAGACATAAATGTTCTCAAGTTCTGTTTATAAATGTAGCCGGTCTTTCTAAAACTAAAAACTGGAAAATCACTAATTCTATTGGAATTAAAACCCAAGCTTTCCTTTTTATTTATTTTTACAATTCTATGAAGAATAGAAATAGAAGTCCATCATGATGATATCTGTTGGAATTAAAAACAAATTCCACACTATTCTTTGCACTTCTCGAAAGGTTAAAAATAAGAAGAAACCTAGTGAAAATCTCCAAGACTGTCTGTGCAATTCATCGGAATGGAGGAGATTCTACCGCTGAAATATTCCCTGCCATTAACATTCCGACGGTATCATTAACTTTGAGGTACAATTTGCTCTGCTTTTTGAAACCGGAGCAGAGTGGGCGAAGAGGAGAGGAGGCAGTATCATGTTGCATCCTGACACACATTAAATCCTCCTCGCAGCAACCCTTTCATGGATGCTGGGATAGCTACAGATGAGGGATCTTAATTTGAGCCAGTTTGATACAGCAGGAAAATAATCCTGCAGCAACAGGAAATGTAAATGTTTATGTGGATTATAATTAATAGACATTTCTTTGTAGGGGATGATGCATTTTTCATTTGGTCAAAACAAATCCGACATTTTAAAGTGAAAATAACAAACTTTACAAGCCTTTTTAAACCTCAAATACATAGCCAGGTAACCCGTGACCTGCCTCTGATTCCAAAACTTTCATGTTAAACTCCTGTGATAGAAAGATATATTTTATATATATTTTTAAGCCTATGCCAAACCTTAACCCTTACCTTAACCATTTGAAGTTAATGACTAAACTTAACCCTAACCTTAAAAACGTAACCTTAAACACTTAGAAATGTAACATTTGCAACAATTTCTAAATGTGATGTTAGAGAAGCATAGATGAACGTCTGAATCTGACGTGAGCACTAGTTGCAAATACACAACAAAGTTTGCATTTCCTGCTATGCAGGAAAATTCTCAGCAACAAAAGTGTGATAAAATTAAAATCCTACATACAGTGAGGGAAAAAGGTATTTGATCCCCTGCTGATTTTGTACGTTTGCCCGCTGACAAAGAAATGATCAGTCTATAATTTTAATGGTATGTTTATTTGAACAGTGAGAGACAGAATAACAACAAAAAAATCCAGAAAAACACATGTCAAAAATGTTATAAAATGATTTGCATTTTAATGAAGGAAATAAATATTTGACCCCTCTGCAAAACATGACTTAGTACTTGGTGGCAAAACCCTTGCTGGCAATCACAGAGGTCAGACATTTCTTGTAGTTGGCCACCAGGTTTGCACAGATCTCAGGAGGGATTTTGTCCGACTCCTCTTTGCAGATCTTCTCCAAGTCATTAAGGTTTCGAGGCTGACATTTGGCAACTCGAAACTTCAGCTCCCTCCACAGATTTTCTATGGGATTAAGGTCTGGAGACTGGCTATGTCACGTCCTGACCAGTATAAGGGTTATTTGTTATTGTAGTTTGGTCAGGACGTGGCAGAGAGTATTTGTTTTATGTATTCCGGGGTTTTGGGCACTGTTCTATGTTAATGTATTTCTATGTTTAGTCTAGTTAGTTGTATTTATATGTTTAGGTTAATGGGGGGTTTGGACTCTCAATTGGAGGCAGGTGCTTTCTCGTTGCCTCTGATTGAGAGTCCTATATATGGGTAATTGTTTGGTTTAGTGTTTGTGGGAGATTGTTTCTTGTTTTGCCTGTGTGAGCCTTACAAGACTGTTTTGTTGTTCGTGAGTTCTTCGTTGTTTATTATTTTGGTGTTCACTTTATTTTATAAATAAATCAAGATGAGCATCCACATTCCTGCTGCGTTTTGGTCCTCCATTCCAGACGACAACCGTTACAGGCTAGGCCATTCCAGGAGCTTAATGTGCTTCTTCTTGAGCACCTCCTTTGTTGCCTTGGCCGTGTGTTTTGGGTCATTGTCATGCTGGAATACCCATCCATGACCCATTTTCAAAGCCCTGGCTGAGGGAAGGAGGTTCTCACCCAAGATTTGACGGTACATGGCCCCGTCCATCGTCCCTTTGATGTGGTGAAGTTGTCCTGTCCCCTTAGCAGAAAAACACCCCCAAAGCATGTTTCCACCTCCATGTTTGATGGTGGATGGTGTTCTTGGGGTCATAGGCAGCATTCCTCCTCCTCCAAACACGGCGAGTTGAGTTGATGCCAAAGAGCTCCATTTTGGTCTCATCTGACCACAACACTTTCACCCAGTTATCCTCTGAATCATTCAGATGTTCATTGGCAAACTTCAGACGGGCATTTATATGTGCTTTCTTGAGCAGGGGGACCTTGCAGGCGCTGCAGGATTTCAGTCCTTCACGGCGTAGTGTGTTACCAATTGTTTTCTTGGTGACTATGGTCCCAGCTGCCTTGAGATCATTGACAAGATCCTCCCGTGTAGTTCTGGGCTGATTCCTCACCGTTCTCATGATCATTGCAACTCCACGAGGTGGGATCTTGCATGGAGCCCCAGGTCGAGGGAGATTGACAGTTCTTTTGTGTTTCTTCCATTTGCGAATAATCGCACCAACTGTTGTCACCTTCTCACCAAGCTGCTTAGCGATGATCTTGTAGCCCATTCCAGCCTTGTGTTGGTCTACAATCTTGTCCCTGACATCCTTGGAGACCTCTTTGGTCTTGGCCATGGTAGAGAGTTTGGAATCTGATTGATTGCTTATGTGGACAGGTGTCTTTTATACAGGTAACAAGCTGAGATTAGGAGCACTCCCTTTAATAGTGTGCTCCTAATCTCAGCTCATTACCTGTATAAAAGACACCTGGGAGCCAGAAATATTTCTGATTGAGAGGGGGTTATTTCCCTCATTAAAATGCAAATCAAATTATAACATTTTTGACATGAGTTTTTCTCGATTTTTTTGTTGTTGTTATTCTGTCTCTCACTGTTAAAAAAAACCTACCATTAAAATTAAAGACTGATAATTTCTTTGTCAGTGGGCAAACGTACAAAATCAGCAGGGGATCAAATACTTTTTCCCTCACTGTATGTACAAACTATGAGCCCACCAGGACAAGCTACACCTGCATTGCTTGCTGTTTTATGCTGAGTTTCTGTACAGCACTTTGAGATATCAGCTGATGTAAGAAGGGCTTTATAAATACATTTGATTTGATCTGAGTTACAGGAAATATACATATACTATATCTGTAAGTTTTTTCTCTCTAGTTAGCTAGCCAGCTACAGACAGCCAGCTATCTGGGTAGTTATCAACTAATCCCACAAACTTTATCAGTCTGTAAATTGCATGTGAACTGACCCAAAACCACTGTTAATACAAAGCTGTGTACCAGTCAAGCATACAGGCTTAGCTTAATCACAACTTAAGCTTTGGTAATATACATCCCTATCTCCTATTCCAGTCTCCTCAAAGCTTCCCTGCTGTTGGCTGTCAGACACTGCTAATGAGCTACATCACTCTAATTAGTTGGAGGTGTGGGTCCGTGTGTGTGTGTGTGTGTGTGTGTGTGTGTGTGTGTGTGTGTGTGTGTGTGTGTGTGTGTGTGTGTGTGTGTGTGTGTGTGTGTGTGTGTGTGTGTGTGTGTGTGTGTGTGTGTGTGTGTGTGTGTGTCTGTGTGGGAGAAACAGTTTTAACACAATTAGCTAAGCATCTAGACATCGTAATCGCTGCCATTCGATCCTGAGAGCTCACGTTGCATCACTGATTATCCATTTACTGGGAGCAGGGTATAGATTATTGCACTCCCAGGCTCTTCCCTTAGATGTAGGGAACAGGTTATTAGCTCCTTAACACACACAGACAGCAGTATTGAGTAGCACCTAATGGCTGCTTTTCCTTAAAGGGGAATGGAAACACTAGGATTTAAAATGTGTAAAGTGTTTCTATTCCCCTTTAAGGCTGAGGAGTTAAGTTGCCTTTCAAATCAGATGTGTTCCAGGAAGTCTTGAGGTTTTTAATAGTGGGGTTTGTTAATGAACCACAAGCTAAGACCAACAATCTGTCTCATGTAAATGTGATGAGCAATAGGCCTACAACTTTCAGAATTTTAAGTTGTGCTGTTGTGTGTATATATATATATATATATATATATGAGTTTCCTAAATGTGCTGTAGTATATATCAATATGCATTTCCTTGAATCTCACACGCTTTTTGTTGAATCTTCTGGCATAGTTTTGAGATTTATATTTTGGATTTTATATCTCCTATCCTCCCCTCTTGTTTCCTCTCCTCCTTCTCCTCTCCTCCCCTCTCTTTCCCTCCCCTCCTAGCTTGGCCGTGACTGTATTATTTATTTGTCGTCATGGTGCTAAGCTCATCACAGTTGTCTGGGCAACATGTGTCGTTCCTCATGAAAAGACCATAAATGTAATGTAACGACGGATCTGTCTGAAAACAGGAAGCCCGTGCCAAGAATGAGCGCCACTGGTTATTCCATGTTGCGTTATGTCTCATATCAGGCCTCTTTTCTTTCAACCCTCTGGGGGTCAAGTGTTAGTGTGTGTGTGCCTGTGTGAGTGTGTGTTCGTGTGTGCGTCTGGTGTGTGTGTTCATTGTTAGTCTACACCTGTTGTTTACAAAGCATGTGACAAATACATTTGATTTCATTTTGATTCCAGAGGGCACGCTAACCACAACACTGCGTCTCAATGAGTACATTCAGCCCCTTCTCCCTTGTCCCCTCCGTCTCCTGTAGGTGTGTCACATTTGACCCCCGGTCCACCCTCTCGGAGCCTGTTTGACTAGAGTCATCCAACAGGGCTGAAACTGAACAGACTGTGGATGTCTTGTTCATTAGTTTAACATCACCTCAGATGTTCAGAATTGTTGCTTCTCAGGGAAGTGAAGCTGTAGCCGGTGAGAAAGGTTTTCATCGATATTCTCTCGGTCAGGTACTTGTTAAAATAGTTATGTAGTTATAATGTACATCAAAAAGAAAGGAGGACCAAGGCACTCTTCATATAATTCATTAAAATGTCTTTATTTGTATTGCATGTTCAATGGAAAAGTCTGATGCGTTTTGGCTGCATGGCCTTCGTCAGGCAGTACAAAGCTATGATAATGCAATGTCCTCTTTTGAACAGCTTTTTCCAATCTACCTTCCTTTCTTTTTTTTTACAAGTTGTTTTATACTTTAATAAAACTTTCTTAATTAATTTCTTATTTTCTACATTCTAAAAAGAGTCACCTAAAAAGTAGTACAAAGTGTCTGTTAACTGCTCTGAACTGGTATCACTGAATGAAACTTTGTAATTATATAATATAAAACAAATTTTCAATCCCACACGACAAACTGGACCCAACGAGAGCCCTAGTCTAGGGGTGCTGGTTACCTTCGCTCTGAATTTCAAAAGCCCAATGGCTTCAGATATTCTAATAGTCGCGGACACTCACCTTCATATTTATTGTGGGATTGAGAATTTATGAAGAGTAAATTGGAATTCTTCATGTGTTGTGCCAGGGGGGTTGGCTGTGTACACCCGGGCCAGGCTGAACGGCCTGCCTTATTGATTACAGTGAGAGAGGGTGTGATATATGCCCCATTTCAAAGGGAAGACGAGCTCCTGCCAGGTAACTTCTGAGAATGAATTTGCCCCGGCATGAGGCTTCATGGGAAACATAATGTCCACACACACAGCCTGCAGGTAACGGGATCACGCTGCAGAACACATACAGTACACACATTAATATACACTCACACACAAACAGACACACACACACACACACACACATTGCTACTGAAAGACATGCACACTGCTCCAGGTAACAGATCACGCTCCTCGTCTGATGAAAAAAGACTGGGCCATCTACAGATGTAGGATGCAGGAGAACCTTGTAGGAGGAAATGTACAACTTGTATTGTATTGTAGGTTTAAAAAGATTCTGTGGTTTGTAATTTCCACTTGATTTTCCATTACGAAAAATCTATCAGCCCCTACAAAAATGTCAATTAATTCACATTTTCTGTTTCTTGCTGTAGCAAACTGGCTCAAATTAAGATCCTACATCTGTATGCATCCACTCACTCACTCACGCACACGCACACGCACACACATCAATACACACATCAATGCACACATCAATGCACACACTACTATGAAAAACAACCCCTGTTCTTTCCAAAAAAAGGAATGCACGAAGTCCTCTTCTTTCAAAGAACAACTGTGTTGTCTTGGCAGCTGTCACATATACAATTTCACTCATAACCAACTAACCAACTCATAACCAACAAAAGGGTTCCAAAAAGTTCTCTCTTTAGGTTCCAGGTAGAACTATTTTGTGTTCCATGTAGAACCCTTTACACAGAGGGTTCTACATGGAACCCAACATAGTTCTACCTAGAACCTAAAGAGTTCGACCTGGAACCAAAAAGGGTTCTTCAAAGGGTTATCCTATGGGGACAGCCGAAGAACCCTTTAAGGTTCTAGATGGCACCTTTATTCATACAGTGCTCTTCCAAAATAGACAATCTGCTTTCTATGACCATAAAACTAAGAGTTCTACAACCTTTACTCATCCCACAAATACTAGTCTGAACTTGATAGAAACAATTATTAAAATGATAACATGATAACAAATCTACAAGATTACTCTTAGTTCATAAATAATGACTCTCTCATATATGTGAGATATATACAATGATATATTAATTATATACAATATACACAACATATGTGATTATATACTGCTCAAAAAAATAAAGGGAACACTTAAACAACACATCCTAGATCTGAATGAAATAAATAATCTTATTAAATACTTTTTCCTTTACATAGTTGAATGTGCTGACAACAAAATCACACAAAAATAATCAATGGAAATCCAATTTATCAACCCATGGAGGTCTGGATTTGGAGTCACACTCAAAATTAAAGTGGAAAACCACACTACAGGCTGATCCAACTTTGATGTAATGTCCTTGAAACAAGTCAAAATGAGGCTCAGTAGTGTGTGTGGCCTCCACGTGCCTGTATGACCTCCCTACAATGCCTGGACATGCTCCTGATGAGGTGGCGGATGGTCTCCTGAGGGATCTCCTCCCAGACCTGGACTAAAGCATCCGCTAACTCCTGGACAGTCTGTGGTGCAACGTGGAGTTGATGGATGGTGCGAGACATGATGTCCCAGATGTGCTCAATTGGATTCAGGTCTGGGGAACGGGCGGGCCAGTCCATAGCATCAATGCCTTCCTCTTGCAGGAACTGCTGACACACTCCAGCCACATGAGGTCTAGCATTGTCTTGCATTAGGAGGAACCCAGGGCCAACCGCACCAGCATGTGCTCTCACAAGGGGTCTGAGGATCTCATCTCGGTACCTAATGGTAGTCAGGCTACCTCTGGCGAGCACATGGAGGGCTATGCGGCCCCCCAAAGAAATGCCACCCCACACCATGACTGACCCACCGCCAAACCGGTCATGCTGGAGGATGTTGCAGGCAGCAGAACGTTCTCCACGGCGTCTCCAGACTCTGTCACGTCTGTCACGTGCTCAGTGTGAACCTGCTTTCATCTGTGAAGAGCACAGGGCGCCAGTGGCAAATTTGCCAATCTTGGTGTTCTCTGGCAAATGCCAAACGTCCTGCACGGTGTTGAGCTGTAAGCACAACCCCCACCGGTGGACGTCGGGCCCTCATACCACCCTCATGGAGTCTGTTTCTGACCGTTTGAGCAGACACATGCACATTTGTGGCCTGCTGGAGGCCATTTTGCAGGGCTCTGGCAGTGCTCCTCCTGCTCCTCCTTGCACAAAGGCAGAGGTAGCGGTCCTGCTGCTGGGTTGTTGCCCTCCTACGGCCTCCTCCACGTCTCCTGATGTACTGGCCTGTCTCCTGGTAGCGCCTCCATGCTCTGGACACTACGCTGACAGACACAGCAAACCTTCTTGCCACAGCTCGCATTGATGTGCCATCCTGGATGAGCTGCACTACCTGAGCCACTTGTGTGGGTTGTAGACTCCGTCTCATGCTACCACTAGAGTGAAAGCACCGCCAGCATTCAAAAGTGACCAAAACATCAGCCAGGAAGCATAGGAACTGAGAAGTGGTCTGTGGTCCCCACCTGCAGAACCACTCCTTTATTGGGGGTGTCTTGCTAATTGCCTATAATTTCCACCTGTTGTCTATTCCATTTGCACAACAGCATGTGAAATGTATTGTCAATCAGTGTTGCTTCCTAAGTGGACAGTTTGATTTCACAGAAGTGTGATTGACTTGGAGTTACATTGTGTTGTTTAAGTGTTCCCTTTATTTTTTTGAGCAGTGTATATGTGAAAATGTGCAATATAGTCATAAATCTGCAACAGTAAAAACAGACCATTTTGTGAAGCTCCAGCTGAGACTTGAAAAGCTTCCTGTGTATTGTATTATGGGATGTCCAGGACTTAGAGTTTCATATTACTGGTCCAATACTCACGCTAATACATCATCATCACTCAGGACTGACAACACATCTGTCTGCCAACAGAGTTAGGAAGAAGACAAAATGAGAGACAGGAGGAGCAATCGAGAGAGACAGAGAGAGGGGCAAAGAGAAAAAGAATGAGGGAGAGAGGAAGTGAGAGAGGGAGGGAGGGAGAGAAGAGATTATGAGAGAGAGGAAGATCGATAGGGTGGGAAAGAGCATGCAAACACTGTTAACCTTATCAGACCATTGGTAGGTTTACATGCTATTCATTCCTCCCCCAACTCCCCCTTTCCACACCATCTACCAATCCTCCCCTCCCCTCTCCTTCCCATCTCCCCCGCTCCTCCCCCGTCCCCCCATCTCTCCCTCTCCTCCCCCATCCCCCCATCTCCCCTTTCCACCCCATCTACCCCTCCTCCCCTCCCCTCTCCTTCCCATCTCCCCCTCTCCTCCCCGTCCCCCCATCTCCCCCTTTCCACCCCATCTACCCCTCCTCCCCTCCCCTCTCCTTCCCATCTCCCCCTCTCCTCCCTGTCCCCCCAACTCCCCCTTTCCACCCCATCTACCCCTCCTCCCCTCCCCTCTCCTTCCCATCTCCCCCGCTCCTCCCCGTCCCCCCATCGCCCCCTTTCCAACCCATCTACCCCTCCTCCCCTCCCCTCTCCTTCCCATCTCCCCCTCTCCTCCCCGTCCCCCCATCTCCCCCTTTCCACCCCATCTACCCCTCCTCCCCTCCCCTCTCCTTCCCATCTCCCCCGCTCCTCCCCCATCCCCCCCATCGCCCCCTTTCCAACCCATCTACCCCTCCTCCCCTCCCCTCTCCTTCCCATCTCCCCCTCTCCTCCCTGTCCCCCCATCTCCCCCTTTCCTACCCCTTCTCTTCCCCATCTCACCCTTTCCTCTCCTCCCCTCCCCTCTCCTCTCCCTTTCCTCCCTTTTCCTCCCCCTCTCCGCCCCATCCCCCCATCTCCCCCTCCCCAATCTCCTCCCCCTTTCCTATCCCCTCTCCTCCCCCATCTCCTCCTCTCCCCCCTCTCCCCCCTCTCCTCTCCATCTCCCTCTTTCCTCCCCCTCTCCTACCCCCTCTCCTCCCCCATCTCACCCTCTCCTCTCCTTCCCTCCCCTCCCCTATCTCCCCCTCCACCACTAGGCAGGTAGCCTAGTAGTTCGAGCGTTGGACTTGTAATCGAAAGGTTCCAAGATTGAATCCCCGAGCTGACAAGGTAAAAATCTGTCGTTCTGCCCCTGAACAAGGCAGTTAACCCACTGTTCCTAGGCCGTCATTGAAAATAAGAATTTGTTCTTAACTGACTTGCCTAGTTAAATAATTTTTTTCAATGTAAAAAAATCTCCCCTCTCCTTCCCCATCTTCCCCCTCTCCTCCCCTGTGTGTGTGTGTGTGTGTGTGTGTGTGTGTGTGTGTGTGTGTGTGTGTGTGTCTGAGTACAGGGGAGTAGTCCTGACTGCTTGTGTGTGTGTGTACTAGCTGCCTTGCTTTGTGAACTGCCAGACTGCTTAGGCAGAATATTTCAGTTCTAAAATAACATCCCTCCCCAGAGCTGGCCCGTATACGGCGCCTGGGGAGAGAGTGATAGAGATAGAAAGAGAGAGCGAAAGAGAGAGCTTTTCAACTTTTTAAAGCCTAACACTTTTACAGCCCTGAATACTAGTTATATGTATTGATACCTCATGTTGTTTCACATGACAACCGTTCTACCTGAGTATTACTCCCCTTCTCTCTTTTTGGGGTGATGGGGGAGAGGGTTGATGTTTTGGCTTCCAGATTCGTAGATAGATGACAGAGAGAATGCCAAGCAGGTGGAACTTTTGTGTTGGTAAATTGGGAGGAGTAGGGATGAGGGGAGAAGAAACTAGACTGAATTTCAACATGTTCAAGGGGGTTTAGGGTTAAGGGTGAGATATGTAAAATAAAAATAAATTGGTAGTGACAATGGTAGTGACAATGCTCAGGAGTTAAAGGGATGGTAGTGACAACGCTCAGGATTTAAAGGGATGGTAGTGACAATGCTCAGGAGTTAAAGGGATGGTCATGACAACGATCAGGAGTTAAAGGGATGGTCATGACAACGCTCAGGATTTAAAGGGATGGTAGTGACAATGCTCAGGAGTTAAAGGGATGGTCATGACAACGATCAGGAGTTAAAGGGATGGTCATGACAACGATCAGGAGTTAAAGTGATGGTCATGACAACGCTCAGGATTTAAAGGGATAGTCCACCCCAAACCACTAATATGATTAAAAGTGTTAAATCGTGTTAAATAACATTAATATGTGAAAACAACAATTTTTGTGAACAAATGTTTCATATTGTCTTATAAAAAGGTTGGTAGAAACATGTGAAAATCCCTTTTGGAAATCTGTTGCAGCTCAAGGCTACTCCAAAACCCACAATGCAATGTTCTCTCTCTCTCTGGGCTGGCTAGCTAGGTAGCTAGCTAGAAAACATCACTACACACAATAATACCAAAGTCAATAACAGCACGTGAAATAGCTAGCTAGCTGTAAAATCGCCGAAAAAAACTGCAATATCAATTTTGGAGTCTTACTGAATTCCACCAGCAGTTATCACTGCCACTGAGCTATAAACGGTGTCCTAGAGCAGGAGCAGTTATCACTGCCACTGAGATATAAATGGTGTCCCAGAGCAGGAGCAGTTATCACTGCCACTGAGCTATAAACGGTGTCCTAGAGCAGGAGCAGTTATCACTGCCACTGAGATATAAACGGTGTCCCAGAGCAGGAGCAGTTATCACTGCCACTGAGCTATAAACGTTGTCCCAGAGCGGGAGCAGTTATCACTGCCACTGAGCTATAAACGGTGTCCCAGAGCAGGAGCAGTTATCACTGCCACTGAGCTATAAACGGTGTCCCAGAGCAGGAGCAGTTATCACTGCCACTGAGCTATAAACGGTGTCCCAGAGCGGGAGCAGTTATCACTGCCACTGAGATATAAACGGTGTCCCAGAGCAGGAGCAGTTATCACTGCCACTGAGCTATAAACGG
Source organism: Salmo salar (assembly GCF_965601325.2). NCBI lineage: Eukaryota > Metazoa > Chordata > Actinopteri > Salmoniformes > Salmonidae > Salmo > Salmo salar. The sequence goes on along the minus strand of NC_138319.1, from coordinate 31,062,977 downwards.
TGTCCCAGAGCAGGAGCAGTTATCACTGCCACTGAGCTATAAACGGTGTCCCAGAGCAGGAGCAGTTATCACTGCCACTGAGCTATAAACGGTGTCCCAGAGCAGGAGCAGTTATCACTGCCACTGAGATATAAACGGCGTCCCAGAACAGGAGCAGTTATCACTGCCACTGAGATATAAACGGTGTCCCAGAGCAGGAGCAGTTATCACTGCCACTGAGATATAAACGGCGTCCCGGAACAGGAGCAGTTATCACTGCCACTGAGCTATAAACGGTGTCCCAGAGCGGGAGCAGTTATCACTGCCACTGAGCTATAAACGGTGTCCCAGAGCAGGAGCAGTTATCACTGCCACTGAGATATAAACGGCGTCCCGGAACAGGAGCAGAGTACTGTTGCTTTCCAACAGAGATACATTTGAGGAAATGGGAAACTCCATTAGAATCGTATTAATGGCCAATGTGTACGTCGCCCATAAGTTGTCAATGGTCCATGCGGTGCATTCTGGGTAAGCAACATACTGGGAGAGAACTCCTTCAAGGAGTGAACTGGAGTCAACTGGGCACTAGCTCAAAAACTGATAATTAGCATGAATTTTATGAACAAGAAGTACAACATTGCAAATAATTTTCAAGATGTGAGATAACTTAATTGTTCTCTGTAATATCGTATTGCTTTGGAATCGAGACATAACATTCTTTAGAGGAAATAGACAGGTTTCTTGACAAATACCCTCACTTTGAGAAGGGATTGCATGACGTCTAGCTTAGCAACCTCGTAACACAGCATGACAACGTGAATACGATTGGTCGACAGTCAGTTGGGTGTGGCGTTTCTCTATTCATTGCACAATGGAATGCCTTTCTTCTCCTTTCTGTAATATCTTTTGTTTCCACAAACTTGAAGGAGAGACGGAGTTGAATAGTTTGGTACACTGTTTAGATTGAACACATCTAAACGAATTATAGACGTTGTCCTGATGATATAAAGGGATGGATGTGTTCTAGACAAGTCTGCCCATCTATTGGCTCATTGGGCGATCTGGAATGCAGGTAATTGTTTTAAGTGTTGTGAAGTATGATTGTGTTATCGTCAATCTCCATTGACAAGAATAATGTATCTATGATGCATTGCTACCCGATTCTCACAGATGGACTACTTAGAAGTTAAACATATTTTGCCCACTGACAGAACTTACACCAAATTGACAGGAGTTTTTATTACTGCTGGTGGATTATCTGTCACAATATTCGTCGTCTGAAGAAGATGAATCATCGGACCAAAACGCAGCGGGTAAAGTGTTCATGTGTAACGGCTGTCTGTAAGAGGGAACCAAGGTGCAGCAGAGGATGTGTTCATCATTAGAATTTTAATTCAACAAACAAGAGAACACTACAAAATGAACAAAACCGACAGCAAACAGTCCTGTTAGGAAAATATTCTAAACAGAAACAATTACCCACAAAACCCAAAGGAAAAACATGCTCCTTATGTGTGACTCCCAATCAGCAGCAATGAGCTTCAGCTGTGCCTGATTGGGAGCCATACACATGGCCCAAAACAAAGAAATACCAAAACATAGAAAAAGGAACATAGAACGCCCACCCAATGTAACACCCTGGCCTAACCAAAATAAAGAACAAAAAAACCCTCTCTATGGCCAGGGCGTTACATCATGCTTATTTTAATAACTGAACACTAAAACAAAAATAACAAAGAGAATACTGAAACAGTTCCGTAAGGTGCAAACACTAAACAGAAATGAACTACCCAAAAAAACCCTGTGGGAAAAGGCTACCTAAGTATGGTTCCCAATCAGAGACAACGATAGACAGCTGTCCCTGATTGAGAACCATACCCGGCCAAAACAAAGAAATACACAAAACATAGAAAAGGGCACATAGAATGCCCACCCTAGTCACACCCTGGTCTAACCAAAATAGAGAACAAAACCCTCTCTATGGCCAGGGCGTGACATTATCCCTTTAAGGCCTGTTCTGCCTAGGTTGAATTAAGGCCTCTTCTACTTGGGTTGTATTAAGGCCTGTTCGGCCTGGGTTGAATAAAGGACTGTTTTACCTAGGTGGAATTAAGGCCTGTTCTACTTGGGTTATATTAAGGCCTGTTCGGCCTGGGTTGAATAAAGGACTGTTTTGCCTGGGTTGTATTAAGGCCTGTTCTGCCTGGGTTGAATAAGGGACTGTTCTGCCTGGGTTGAATAAAGAACTGTTCTGCCTGGGTTGAATAAAGAACTGTTTTGCCTGGGTTGTATTAAGGCCTGTTCTGCCTGGGTTGTATTAAGGCCTGTTCTGCCTGGGTTGAATTAAGGCTTGTTCTGCCTGGGTTGAATTAAGGCCTGTTCTGCTTGGGTTTTATTATTGTAAAACATGAATAGCAGTTGAACAGGTGTTGCAGTAGGCCCTTATAGAAGCCAACTACCCCCCACACCCCCACCCTCACATCCACCCCATCCCAACCCCCCAATCCCACCCCCCACCCCACCCTCACATACAACCCCATTCTCCACCCCTTCATTTCCCTGCCCCACCCTCAGATACACCCCCATTCCTCATCCCCCACCCCCCACCCCCCATGCCCCCACCTCCCATGCCCCCATCACCCCCTCTCTGGTCTTATGAAGATAAATATAGCGCTGGGCAGATTTTCCCCTGCACCCACACTTTGGGACACACACATTCATCTTACCACGCTGGCTGTTTTGAGGCGTTGCAGGTAAGGGAGCGGGGGATGGGGGGTGGTGGTAGAATCATGGGATGTATGCTCCTTCCAGACCCTCCAATGTATGGAAATCTATGTGCATGATTTAAGTAGGGGTGCATTTATTTTTCCTTCAGACCCCATCCTGGTCGCTGATAGCCCTATAGATGGTTGATGGATGGATACAGAGAGAGAGAGATGCAATTTAATCCGCTACATGCATGGATGTATATGATCCCCATCTCTGAATGAAGGATTCA